>NC_092749.1:103869448-104227948 GCF_047496795.1 Chiloscyllium punctatum | reverse complement strand
CGTCAAGTGATCACTGAAGAGACCTTTATGATCTGCAGTTTGCCTCCAGTAACATATAAACTCTTAGCATTTGTAGTGCAGCTGTAAATGATAGGTCTGGTGCAAGACACGGTCGAGATTTGATTGTGTGGAATTAAAATTCTGCGAAGTTTGTGCATTTCAGAGGAAGTGATTATGTAGTTGATTTGCAGATGTGGAGCTTGCTGCCGCCTTCCACATCTGCTGGAGTGACAGATGCACAGACTGCCTGTGGCTTATGTCACTGTACCACTGGCTTTCTGTCAAAAGTAAGTCACAGTGCAGTCAAGCATGTGTGTGGCTACTGGGGAAAAAAATAAACAACTATGGAAATCAGAAACAAAAGCAGAAATTGCTGGGAAAACTCAGCAGGTCTGGCAGGGTATGTGGAGAGAAATCAGGGTTAATGTTTCCGGTCTAGTGACTGTATTTTGTATGTGTGACTACTGATCCTCAACCCTTCAGCCATACGGCATCAACGTTGACTTCACCAGTTTCCAAATCTCCGCACCTCCCAATTCATCTGAGATCTAACCCGGCCTTGTCCTCTTGACCTATCCACCTATCCATCTTCCTTCCCAACCATCTGCTCCACCCTCCCTACCAATCTATCACAGTTGCCTCGCACCTGCATTCACCTATCGCCTTCACACCTGCCCCCTCCCCATCCCCTATTTATCTCTCATCCATATCTTCCCCCTCCACATTCCTCATGACTTGCTTATGCTTGATACGTCAACTCTCCTGCTCCTTTGATGCAGTCTGACCTGCTGGTGCTTTTCCAGCACCACCCTTTTTGACTACTGATCCATAGAATCCTTACAGTGTGAAAAGAGGCCATTCAGCCCACCAAGTCTGCACGGACCCTCTGAAGAGCATCTCGTCCAAACATGACCCATTACTCTATACCCATAATTCTGCATTTACCATGGTTAATCCACCTAGCCTGGAAATTCCTGGACACCACGGGGCAATTTAGCTCAGCCAATCCACCTAACCTGCACATCATTGGACTGTGGGAAGAAACCCACACAGACACTGGGAGAATGTAAAAATTCCACACAGACAGTTGCCTGAGGGTAGAGTGGAACCACTGAGTCACTGTGCTGCCCTAAAAAGGGAACACTGCAGAATGATATTCCTGGTACTGCTCGCCAATTTCACCATTTAGAATGTACCTCACAGTTGATTTTGTTTCTGTTTGTTAATTGCTTATTTCTGGAAGTAATTGATTTCAAAGCATGAAGGGAGGGGCTTTAAATATTTTTTAAATGAAGTATCTGCAAAAAATATTCTTGCAATCATCATCCATTTGCAAGCTAAACTTAACATCAAACAAGCATGTGCAGTATTTAGGATCTCATGGGTTGATGGAAGAACAGATTTTGTTTTAAAAGATAGATCTACTTTAGGAGTTAAACATAAAAATAAATCTGCAGTAGGAAGGATGTTAAGAAACCACAAAATGGATGAAAGGAGATTAGAGGATTAACTGTGATGTTTGGCAGTAATCATACACCAATGAATCGGTGAAGCGTTCTGAGAGTTTGGAAGGCAATTCGGGTTTTGATCAGTGTTATTTATTCAAATACGTCTTGCCTTTTAAATGTCAGTGTATTGTGCTTAGAGGTGTTTAGACCAGACATGAAGACGTGTAAACCCAGTTCATCATGTTCCAAGCCAACCAAGAATTTGCATTCTTGGGCATTAACGTTAAGTAGCCTTAGTGTGTATAAGGTCACACTGTATAAATCGAGCTCCAATAATGGGCTATGATTGAGATCTTCTGTAAAAACAGGATTTCAAAATAACATCATCCACCACATGCCAGCAGATGTGAAATGAAATTCGACTTGAAGCACAAAATGATCTCTTGGATTTTGACACCAATTTGTACAATCTATTGTTAAGCTTGATCTTATTGAAAATAACTTCAACTCAGTCTTGATTATTTTTAATATTTGTATCTTTCTGCTTGTGAATTTACAGGCATTGTGTGTAGCTACATGCATTCAAGCTGACAACTCAACTTATAGCTTGAAATGCAGTTTGCCATTCAGATGGATTATCATACAACATGGTCGAAAACAAACATAGGTTTCTCAATTTAGCTTTAGCATTTAATTTTCTTCACTGTCCTTTCATATGGGAATTTTGCTTCCTTCCTCCACACAAATAAATTCATTAAATCACAGAATCCCGACAGTGCAGAAGCAGGCTATTCAGCCCATTGAGTCCATACTGATCCTCCAAAGAGCATCCACCTATCTTTTTGGAAAGATGTTGTAAAACTTGAAAGGGTTCAGAAAGGATTTACAAGGATGTTGCCAGGGTTGGAAGATTTGAGCTATAGGGAGAGGCTTAACAGGCTGGGACTGTTTTCCCTGGAGAGTTGGAGGCTGAGGGGTGACCTTATAGAGGTTTACAAAATTATGAGGGGCATGGGTAGGGCAAATAAGCAAAGTATTTTCCCTGGGGTTGGGGAGTCCAGACTAGAGGGCATAGGTTTAGGGTGAGGGGGGAAAGATATAAAAGAGATTTACGGGGCAACTTTTTCACACTGAGGGTGGTATGTGTATGGAATGAGCTGCCAGTGGAAGTAGCGGAGACTGATACAATTGCAACATTTAAGAGGCATTTGGATGGGTATATGAATAGGAAGGGTTTGGAGGGATATGAGCTGGATGCTGGCAGGTGGCACTAGATTGGGTTGGGATATCTGGTCGGCTTGGGCGGTTGGACCGAAGGGTCTGTTTCCATGCTGTACATCTCTATGACTATGACTCTATTTCCCATGACTAATGCACGTAGCCTGCACATCCCTGGAGTCTATGTGCAATTTAACATGGCAAATCCACCTAATCTGCACACCTTTGAACTGTGGGAGGAAACCAGAACATTCAGAGGAAACTCATGCAGATATGGGGAGAATGTGCAAACTCCACACACACAGTTGCCAGAGGCTGGAATTAAACCAGTGTCCCTGGTGCTGTGAGGAAGCAGTGCTAACCACTGTGCTGCCCCACAGAGAGGCCAAGCGCTAAATATTGGGGATACTTCAAATTTTGAAATTATAAACAGAAACTCCTGGGAGTATTCAGCAGGTTTCAGGAAAGAGAGAAATGGAGTTAACATGTAACATTGTTAACCATTTGCCAGAACTGCTGACAAAAGTCATTGACCTGGAATGTTAGTTCCAAATGTTGTTCCTCCTTTTTTGAATATGTAGATTTGTTTCTTTTTGTTTATTCTGGAGATATTGCTGCTTTCTGATTTCTCTGCAAAGCCCCACAACAATCCATCTGTTAAATAGGAGCATGAATTGAGAGAGGTCAACTAGACTAGTCCAGCTGTCAAGTAAATGGACATACTTTCTTTAATGTAAGCACAATGTTTTATTTTTCTATATGCTTAATTGTTTACTGAAATGGAATAAGGACTGTCCTAGAGCAAGGAACTGAGGGAGGAATTGCTGACATTTTGGAGATAAAAGTGCTGCTGAAACTAAGTTAATCTAATTCATGTTTACATTGCTTCAATGTTCAAGGCTGTTTGTTGATGGACCAGAAGCAAGGGGATGGGTATCAAGTAAGATTCAGCCAGCAACAGGTTGCTGATTGGTTTGTGGAGTTGTGACCAATTGTGAATGCCATAAGCATGGTGGGAACGATCTGATTCTTGTAGGGATGATCAACTTGTGGCTGTGAATGATACTGGCAAAAGACTTTGCACAGCTGAAAAGACAGGAGGTGCATCTTTTTTCTCCAGTAAAATACTTAAAGCCTGAAGAAAGACAATTTATTTCTCCTCACCAGTTACTGTAAGCTATGGCTGTTAGGAAGTAACAAAGAGACTTTGTAGTTAATTTACCAATTGCCTGAGACTCCTGTGGAGAAGTAAAACGTGCCTGGAGAAGAGAATGAAAAGCAGAAAATCCTGGAAAACAAAATGATCATCTGAGCAAACCCTGTGTACTGGTTCCATTGGAATGCTCCCCCATCCTTTTTTTTCACCTCCATCCATAACACCAATTTTTCTTTGTGTGTCTCTGTCTGTCTGTGTGGAGGGAATGGATAGTCTTAAATTAGTAGTATTACACATTGACAGTTCATAGTTGTTTATCTACAGTCAATCTATTCATCTGTAATAACTACTAAAGCCATAGAGTCATACAGCATGGAAACAGACCCTTCAGTTCCACCAGTGCATGCTGACCCTAATCCCAAACTAAACTAGTCCCACTTGCCTGTGCTTGGCCCATATCCCTCTGTATGTTTTTTATTCATGAACTTCTCTAAATATCTTTTAAATGTTGTAACTGTACCTACATCCACCACTTTCTCTGGAAGTTCATTCCATACATAAACCACGCTATGTAAAAAAAAAAATTGTCCCCATGTCTTTTTAAAAATCTTTCTCCCCTCCCCTCTATAAATAGTCCCCTAGACTTGAAATCTCTCACCATAGGTAAAAGACCTCTGCCATGCACCTTGTACCCCACGTTATTTTATAAACTGCTATAAAGTCACCCCTTGGCCTCCGATGCTCCAGGTGAATTAGTCCCAGCCTATTCAGCCTCTCTCTGCAGCTCAAACCGTAAATTTTTTCTGAACCTTTTCAAGTTTCACAACATCTTTCCTGTAGCAGGGAGACTGGATCTGAATGCTGCATTCTAAACGTGGCCCACCCGATGTCCTGTACAGTCCCATTCTGTTCTTATTTGCCAGAATGAATCAGAACCACAATGAGGTGGCTTGCTGGACCTGTCACTGCAACAGCTTCACTGGTCAATGTTGAAATACCCGGTGTCATAATAAACTAGATTATACATAATCTCTGTACGGGAGATTGATTGATTATATTTGGTTACAGTACGGTATGTTTTGAACATTGTTACACGGAACCCTGCCCCTTTACAGGGAAATCAGGGACAAGAATACAGACAGAAAGCTCTAGAGAAACTCAGCAGGTCTGACAGCATCTGTCGGGAGAGAAGCAGCAGTCACGTTTTGAGTCTGATGTGGTGCTTCTTCAGAACTGCGACAAGGGCAAGGAAATGAGAGAAAATAATTTGGTCTATCAACATTCATTTGAATATCCTAAGTATTTGATTTTTGAGCATCTGCTAATGTTACTAACTGATTACTTAATTAGTCCTAAATCATTGAGATATAGAGATTTTTCGTAATTTCGTTTGGATTCTTACCAATTCCCATTTGTGCCATTTTGTTCTACTTACAAAGCTAGCTTTATAGTAGTAATTTGGATTCACCATGTTAATATGTTTAATATTTCTTCATGACCCCTTCCCACCCCCACAAAATCCCCTTTCTAAGTTACTTTCCTTCTGGACTGCAAGTCTTAGGGATTATCTATTCTTTGCTCACAGGAGATATCCTTTCCTCTTCATTCCTAGTTTCACTATTTTTAATTTTTTTTAAAAAAACCTTTCCAATGTATATAAAGCAGATGTGGTTAGAATGGTTGCTCTTGTCATTAAAGCACTATTTGACAGAGTGGGACATCAGTGAGCCCTGGCAAAACAGAGGTTGATGGGGATCGGAGGGAAAAATCCTGCCACTGATTGCATGTAGCACTCTGCACAAAGGGTAGTGGCACATAGAAACCCCATCACCTGAATTGAATTGAATTTATTGTCACATGTACCGAAGCACCCTGAAAAGCTTCGTCTTGTGAGCAACACAGGCAGATCAGAGTTAAGTAGCATAGATAGTAAATAATAGATAAACAGTGGCAAAAATAAAAACACAGATACAGGCGAATGCTAAGAGTTTGAGTCCATTCAGTATTCTAACAACAGTAGGGTAGAAACTGTTACAAAACCGGTTGGTGCGAGTGTTCAGGTTTCTGTACCTTCTCCCCAATGGTAGAGGTTGTAGAAAGACATTGCCAGGGTGGGATGGGCCTTTGAGAATGCTAGTGGCCTTTCCTTGATAGTGGGCCTGGTGGATTGGATTCTATAAATGAGAGGTTGGCCTTTGTGCTTGTCCGAGCCGCGTTCACCATTCTCTGTAACCGTCTCCGATCTTGAATGGTACAGTTGCCGTACCAGGTAGTGATACATCCAGACAGAATGCTCTTGATGGTGCACCTATTAAAATTGGCAAGGGTATTCGCCATCATGCCAAATTTCCTCAGCTGCCTGAGGAAGAAGAGACGTTGTTGGGCCTTTGTAACCAGTGCGTCCACATGAAGAGTCCAAGAAAGCTTGTTGTGGATGGCCACTCCCAGGAGCTTGACGCTCTCTACTCGTTCCACCTCTGTGCTGTTAATGTGTAGGCTGTTAACCAGCAGGCTCCCCTTCAATCCACATTACCAAGATGTGGAACTAACCCCATCGCCATGCCATTGTCAATGGCTCACAAGCTTTTATTCTCTTCCTAACATCACTGTGGATGTATCTATGCCACATGGACCAAGTATCTACTCCATCAGTGCCTTTCAGTTCTATATTCTTAAACTTTAATGGTAAATTTTAACATGCCATTAACCATAGCATTGATTAATTTTAGTATGTGATCTGCACATTCAGAGTGACATGCCAACCATTGCTACCAGCTTTCCCTTAATTTTTCCCGGGCTGAATCTGTTCCATTCAATACAACACAGGAACATTCCCTTTGGCCCTCCAAGCCTGTGTTGACACATTTTGCCCTCCCATGCTAAAATGTGTACACTTGTGATTGCAGTTTTTTTTTCGTTCTGTGTTTACTGTTATGTTTCACAATGCTCCATTTCATCCATCATTTGTCATTCCAGTTGCAAATTCAAAATGAATTTATTTTGCAAATCTTTTCATTGTGTTCTCTTATCCCTGCTGTTTTCCTGAAATTAATATCCCCATTTCCTCTCTGTATTTTCTGATTCAGTTGCTTTAAGTCTGAAATCGAGTTTTGTACAAAATCTAGGATTGCAGTGGATTATAGAGTGTTATCACCATCGTGTTCTGTCATTGTAAGATCATGAGGGTAGTGTGTATTGTTGAGATTGGTTACATAATCAGTTGGTTTCCTACCAGTTTGCTTTATTGTTCTTAGCACTGATATGGAGTTTTGGTGACGGATGAAGTCTGGCAGCGTAGAATGATGCCCCTTGGGCTCCTTGTACAGGAGCAGTATCAGCTTGTTGAAAGAGCTGCCCAGTTTCATCCTAACTTTTCTTCCTGCAAATAATTCCTTTCCTTTTTGGATTGGATTAGATTAGGTTAGATTTGATTCCCTACAGTATGGAAACAGGCCCTTCAGCCCAACAAGTCCACATCGACCTTCTGAAGAGTATCGCACCCAGACCCATTCCCCTACCCTGTAATTACCCCTGACTAATGCGCCGAACACTTTGGGTGAATTGGCCATGCTAAATTGCCCAATCTGCACGTCTTTGCACTGTGGGAAGAAACCAGGGCACCTGGAGGAAACCCATGCTGACACAGGGAGAATGTGCAAACTCCACACAGTCAGTCTCCTGAGGCTGGAATTGAACCCTCTTGCAGTGTCCAATTGCCTTTTAGTCACTCAGAGTAGAATCTGATCTCACTGTCCATTCTTGAATTGCCTTTAGGGTAATGATTCTGTGTGAGTGAGGGGGACTGTTTAATTATTCTATAGCTTTTTCTTGTCAATTATAATCTAAATCCATTACAATGTGGTTCAGTTAACCACTAAATTTCCTTCACAATCAAAAACAGAAATTGCTAGAAAACTCAGCACATCTGGCAGCATCTGTGGAGAGAAATCAGGTAACATTCCTCAGAACTAAATTCCCTTATGTCCAGTAAGTCTCATTGCTCCCAACAAGAAGTAAACCTTCATTTTAATCTTAATTTTGCTTGTCAGAATTTGAGAATATAAGCATTTTTTTAAAAAAAAAAGTTAATACAGTCTGGTTAAAACATAATCTCATACTTTGGACCTTCACCATCTACAATATAATTGACTTCCATTGAGCTTTAGATCGACAACTTTTGGTTACCAACTTAGCAGAGGAAACATTTTCTTGTTCAAGAAGACTTCTCCTGATTTAGAATGGTGCTAATGGGTCTCTCCTTCACCATCTCTCGATTAGAAACCATTTTGTGCATTTATTTATTTAGTGACTATATCTCCTTTTGGCTTCCAACAAGCTTCAGCCAGATCTTCAAATCTAATGCAGTACCATCACTTCCCTCTTGGGGGACTCCTGCTCACTTGCTCGTGCCATCACAAGCACAATGGTTAGAGCATTATAGATGAGTAATATTATATGCAAATATGGGCTTCTATTTATACACCACCTAGCTGTAATTTGAGCCAGTCAGTCATTGTTTTCAGCCTCGGTTGTCTCTTAAAGAACAACTAAAGCAAGGAATGATTGAGATTTAATCTCCTTCTCTTCAGTCTTTATCATAGTGTGTACCTTTGTGTAAAAATTTTTGTTTAGATCTATCTTCTTGAAAATGGTCTGGGACATGCTGGAGGGGTTGGGGGTAGTTGAAAATATAGTGAAAGGCTCTTTGAAACTGGTGTCACCACCAACATTTAGTGAGGAGTGCTGAGGTCCCCTCAGCAATGTTTGCAAGGACGGGCCAGAATTGATTGGAGCATGTGGAGGTTTCCAAGATTTCAAGCTGGTTAAACTATTATTAATTATGAAGGCAGTTTTAATTGGTGGTTGTGCAGAAAGAGAAGATAGACGTAGGCCATTCAGCCCCACAAGCCTGTTCCACCACTCAATATGATCATGACTGGTGGTTGAGCTCAGTACCCTAATCTTTTGCTCCCTCGCGCACTCTCTCTCCCTCGCGCTCTCTCTTCCCCATATCCCTTGATCCTTTTAGCCACAAGTGCTATATTTACCTCCTTCTCGAAAACAGTGTTTTGTCCTCAACCACGTTTTGTGGTAGTGAATTCCACAGGTTTGTCACTCTCTGGGTGAAGATATCTCTCTTCATCTCAGTCCTAAAAGGTTTACCCCTTATTCTTAAACTATAAGCCCTGGTTCTGGACTCTTCCACCATTGCGAATATCCATCTTTCATCTAGTCCTGTTAGAATTTTATGGGTTTCTATCAGATCCCTTTTCATTCTTCTAAATTCTAGGGAGAAATTTGGAATGATATTGGGTTGGTTAATAAATATAGCTTAAAAATATGTTGCTGGAAAAGCGCAGCAGGTCAGGCAGCATCAAAGGAGCAGGAGAATCGATGTTTCAGGCATTAGCCCTTCTTGGTTAATAAATATGTATGCTTTCTATAGTTGACCATTCCTGTGAGGACAGCATGTAATCTCCAGTTACAAACACCATTTGTCACACTTGCTTTCTTCCCTCTCTGCTTTTACTGTGAATATTTCACTGGTTTCTTCCCCTTTCCACCTAAAAGTATTGGCTTGGTTTCTAGGGTTTGATAGCAGGGCACCAATCCTTCTCTAAGAAGATCACCCAAATATGACCATTCCATAACCAACACAGAGAATGCTGGGAAAAACTCAGCAGGCCTGTGGAATGTGAAACAAGTCGAAGGTATTGAGTCTGGTATGATTCTTCAGAGTTCATGCATTTTTAGCCACTCCCTTGTGAGTTTGGATAGTCAATGTGTGCTCACAGTTTGACTGTGTGGGGGAAGGTAATCAAAATCTTCACCGGCTTTCGTAAACACATCAGCAGCAGGAACCCTGGGCTGATTAACTATTTTACTTTAGCTATTTTTAATCAACCTGTTCAGAAATGTTATGTCACATGCTTGAAATAGGTAGGACTTAAACCTAGACCATCTGACCCAGAGATAGGGACACTCCCACTATGCCTCAAAAGCCCTACAACTTTATTTACCTATTATCCAGAGAATTTTTGAGGCCTTTCATCTTTCTAACAAGGACGTGAAGGATGCTCTCTGGGCGGTCCGAAACCTGTTGATCTTCCAGCTGAAGGAGTTGACCCCGACTGAGTGTTGCAGACTGGCACATTCCAAGGTCCAAGACTACGTGTTGAGGGACGCGCTGAAGCTTGGGGCAGCTGCCGCCAAGGCGCGGTGGGGAAAGACCACCGTGTAACATCGGCCTGCCTAAAGAAGAACAGGGGGCCCATGCGGACGTTTTTTGGGCTCTGCTGATGCCTCAGCCAAATATATGCATAAGATTGAGAAATGCACAGACCTGTATATAACAATGATAAATTCTGATCTGTGTATGTAAATGTTGACATATGTACGGCATGACCAAATGTACAGACCATCAAATCATTTTATGAATAAAGTATATTTTTGAAATAAAAAAATAAGGACGTCTCTGCATAACAGTGAAACACCCTAACCTTAATAAGCAGAGCCATTAGGAAAGCATAGTTCATTAGCGAGTTTTGAAAAGATTTTGAAAAGCTCCGGTTGAGGTTCTGGATGTAAATTTGCTTGGTGAGTTGGAAGGTTCATTTTCACGAAAATGGACCTTACAGCTCAGTGAGCAAACTGATCTCCAGCATAGTTCATCTTGTAAGTTGATTTAAGCAGTCACTTAGTGATTGAAACAGGAAAACAAAGTGACCAAAGGGTTAAAAATAAACATTTTCAGTACAGGAAATGCTTGCAATAGAGCATTTGAAGATATCACAAAATCGCTGCATATTCTGATGATCAGATAATAATGGGTCATAAAAATTAGCAACCCCCATACCCTTTGGTTGTGATTCAGGATTTTTAAACTTTCAAAATACAAATGAATGACAATCCTGTGAACATTTTTGGTAAAAATCTTGTTCAGACTGGTGAATAAATGAGATAATTGTGTTTAATACCAGTTTGTTGCTGTGGGTAAATTATATTGATTGAAGGGGTAAATGATGGAATTAGGCACTCTAGAATTTCCAAGGTATTTCTCTGGGCATTTATAAACATTGTAGACTAAAAATCACCACACGTCGTTGAATGCTTAAAATTTTCAGATGATATTTTTCTTTAAGCTGTTTCAACTAGACATTCATTCTGTACAGAGGATATCTCATAAAGATATTATGTCAGACAGGACTAGGCCTTCAGCCTACTGTATATGTGCTGACTGTGGTGCATTCTAAATTAACCCCATCTATCTGCACGTGGTTTATATCCCTCTATCCCCTGCCTGCTCATGTGTCTGTCTAAATGTTGCCATCATAACTGTTTCCAACATTTCCCCTAGCAGTGTGTGTTTTTTAACAAAAGGACTCACATTGCACATCTCCCCTAAACCTATGCCCCCAAGTTATTTGACATTTCCCACTCTGGGGGAGAAGGACTCCCATTATCTACCCTGTCATAACTTTATATACTTCCACCAGGTAGCCCTCCCCACCTCCAATGCTTTAGCAAACACAATCCAAGTTTGCGAGTTTTGAGAAGATTTTTAGCTCCGGTTGAGGTTCTGGATGTAAGTTTGCTTGCTGAGTTGGAAGGTTCATTTTCGAACATTTCATCACCCTACTAGGTAACATCTTCAGTGAGCCTCCAGTGAAGCACTGGTGCTATGTCCCGCTTTCTGTTTAGCTGTTTCACTTTCCTTGGGTTGGTGATGTCATTTCCTGTTCTTTTTCTCAGAGGGTGGTAGATGGGGTCCAAATTGACATGTTTTGTTGATTGAGTTCCATTTGGAATGCCATGCTACTAGGAATTCTCGTGTCTCTCTCTGTTTGGCTTGTCCTGGGATGGATGTGTCGTCCCAGTCAAAGGATACTAGTGAGAGTGGGTCATGTCTTTTTGTGGCTAGTTGATGTTCTTGTGTCCTGGTGGCTAGTTTTCTGCCTGTTTGTCCAATGTAGTGTTTGCTACAGTTCTTGCATGGTATTTTGTAAATGACGTTTGTTTTGCTAGTTGTCTGTATAGGGTCTATTAAGTTCGTTAGCTGCTGTTTTTAGTACGTTGGTGAGTTTGTGGGCTACCATGATGCCAAGAGGTCTGAGTAGTCTGGCAGTCGTGTCTGATATGTCTTTGCTATAGGGGCAAGTGGCTAGGGTTTCTGGATGTGTTTTGTCTGCTCGTTTGGGCTTGTCGAGAAATTGGTGGACTGTGGTCATTGACCCGTTCTTTTTGAATACACAATATAGATGATTTTCTTCTACACTGCAGTGTGTAGACACAACCACACAACCAACGTCTACAGGAAAAAAACATATGGACCAAATACTGAACTACAGAAGTAACCATCCCAACACCCACAAACGAAGCTACATGAACTCATAATTTAAATGAGCCACCATACACTGCAGCACAGAGGAACTATGAAGAGGAGATATTATAATATCGTTGATATGAAGTAATGCTGTTGTGTTGACAAATTAAAATGCACATCAAAACATGTCCATGTTTGCTGCTACTGTGCGATACTGTAGAGTAGAACTGTTGACAGCTAACAACAAATGCTGGAGATCCCAGTGGGTCAGACAGCATCCATGGAGAGAGAGCATGCTAACATTGAGTCTAGTTGACTCTTCTTCAGAGTCAGCTATGATAGGGTCATCTAGACTAAAAAAATGTTAGATTGCTCTCTATTCAAGGATGCTGTCTGACCATTGTTGTTTTCAGTACGGATTCCAGCATCTGCAGTAATTTACTCCTACATTTAGAACTGTTGATCAGCCTGAGAGCATTTAATCATTGCTAAAGTCATAACTTATAACGTGTTGAGATGTTCTGACTCTCCTTAGATTCCATAGATAATGTTACTATTTCACCATGTGCTGACGTGCAGTAGATGTTACTGTTTTCTTTGCATTGACCAGCTGCAGGGAATGCGTTTTGCCAAGCCGCCAAACTGCACCTACAGTTACAAAGCAAACACGATGCTGCCACCAGTTTTGTGGATGCTGGGAATGCGTACAAGAAGGCAGACCCACAAGGTAGGTGACCCTTTATATTGCAGAGCTCCTGCCTGATTTACTTTATTCAGACATTTTGTTCAAGTGAAGGGGAGAAACAGAATCATATTAACTCTTCCTTAAGCACTTTGGTCCCTCTATCTCTAATTGTTCTCCAGCTCTTGCTTTAACTGCTCAGAAGCAAGTGGCTTTGCGGCAGCATGTCCCTGCTCTGAGCTGCGAACGAAGGTTATTGGCTGTTCTGTGGCTGACTTGATCACAGCAACAAGCATCATGCACCAAGCATTTACAGAGCTCTCCAAACCAGGTTTGAACCAGACCACCTGCTTTGTAAGGGAGAGGAGAACCAGCTGTGATAGACTTAGCTGCAGCAGACCTTCAGAGGGCATGCTGTGCTGAGTTTTAATGGAGACCCCTCTCTTTCTAAATTTACATTAGCAGACTTGGAATTTGGCCTGGGGGGGTGTATTAAATTCAGCAATGTAGCAGTTTTCGAGAAATATCTATAGCTGTCATATTTCTAAATTATACAATAGATCACTGCAAAGTAATGCAACTACTATTAATTTTTAGTCCTCTTTTTGTATCTAAGATTTGTACCTAACAACATGGCGTTATAAGTGGTGACATTGTCCACTTTTCACTGTACTTCTGTACTTGAGTACACGTGACCATGAACAATATTCTATTTTTTTTCTACATTCTCAAGTCAAAGAGTGTGGTGCTGGACAAGCACAGCTGATCAAGCAGCATCTGAGGAGCAGGAGAGTCAACATTTCTGGCTTTTCTGCCTTCCATCCCACATCCCATCCTACCCTGCATTCCATCCCACATCTCATCCACCCTGCATTCCATCCCACATCTCATTCCACCCTGCATTCCATCCCACATCTTTATTCCCTTACGGCATTTGTTTGTCTCTGGTAAGGCCAGTATTTCCTGCCTATCCCTAATTGCCCCTGAATTGAGTAGCATACAAGAGTCCACTGCGTTTCTGTATGTCTCGTTCGGACCAAATAAGATTTCCCTCACAGAATCATACAGCACAGAAGAGGGCTTTCAGCCTATCCTGTCTGCCTGGCCTATCTCCGCTAATTCCACTATCCAGCCTTGAATGTTATGACAATGAGCGCACCCCTCCGCATGCATTTTAAATTTGTGAGATGTCCAGTCTCTCTCACCCTCCCAGGCAGTGCATCCCAGATTCCTGGCACCATCTGGGCGCAAATCGTTTTCCTGAAATCCCCTGTGAACGCCCTGCCCTTCACATTAAAATAATGCCCTGTCTTGTTATCAATCCTTCAAGTAAAGGGGACAGCTGTTTCCTATCCACCCTGTTCATGCCCCCCCCCACCCCCCTGTGTACACCTCTATCACACTCCTCCCTCAGCCTTCTGTGTTCCAAAGAAAACAGCCAGAGTCTATCCAGCCTCTCTTCGTAGCCACTAAAGGGCAGTCGTGAACCAAATGAAACAATCAATATTGGTTGTCACGGTCGCCTTTGTTCAAAAGAGGTTTCAATTCCGAATTTTAATTAATTGAATTGAAAACTTCTGTCAGCTGCTGTGGTGGGATTTGAACCGGTGTCCTCACAGCATCAGCCTGGGTCTCTGCATTGTTGCTCCATTGGTGTTTCTGATGGATGTGGGTTCCTGTGCCATGGAAGTGTTGTCAATTGTGCTGTGGGCGATGTAGGGAAGGAGAGTGCTCCAGTTTTAAGCTGAAAGCCACCCAGTGCCAGTGGTGTACAGGGACTGCTGCAGTCACTCAATGTCCTCATAACCTCATAACCTTCTCCCCGTGTCTGCGTGGGTTTCCTCCGGGTGCTCCGGTTTCCTCCCACAGCCAAAGATGTGCAGGTCAGGTGAATTGGCCATGCTAAATTGCCCGTAGTGTAGCTAAGGGGTAGATGTAGGGGTATTAGTGGGTTGCGCTTCGGCGGGGCGGTGTGAACTTGTTGGGCCGAAGGGCCTGTTTCCACACTGTAAGTAATCTAATCTAATCTAATCTAAAACCAGCTACAAAATGAGAAAGAAATCTAAAGTCCTCATTTTGTTCACACTTCTTGGTTTTATCCAGCAGAATAAGTTTGAAGAGAACGGGAGGGGAATCTGGCCACAGGTAACAGTAACGGCACGGTGGCTCAGTGGTTAGCAATGTTGCCTCAGCGCCAGGGACCCAGGTTTGATTCCTGCCTCGGGTGACTGTCTGTGTGGAGTTTGCACATTCTCCCCGTGTCTGCGTGGGTTTCCTCAGGTGCTCCGGTTTCCACCCACACTCCAAAGATATGCCATGAATTGGCCATGCTAAATTGCCCACCGTGTTAGCTGCATTAGTTGGGGGTAAACGTAGGGTAGGGGAATGGGTCTGGGTGGGCTACTCTTCAGAGGGTCGTTGTGGACTTATTGGGCCGAGGGGCCTGTTTCCATATCGGAGGGAATCTAATCTAATCTAATGAAGTTCAATAAAGACACGTTTGCAGTGCATGGGAGGCCCAGAGAGATTGGTCAGGCCTCGAGTTAAGAGGTTTGTACAAAACATCAGTTCTTATATTTTTTTAAGAAAGCTCAGTTAGTTTGCTGATGGAAAAAATTCACCGTGATCCTGCTTTCTGCTTAAACCGCATGCTTTCTTCGCAATAAGTGGTGCATAGACAACACTTGCACACCCAAAACAAAATGTCTCTGTTTAGAAGTGATTTTGCATTTGGGCAGCGCTGACTGAACAATCTGGAATGTACCCGATACTCAGCCAAACCTTTAACGTGGCTCATTTGCTCCTCGGATGCTGCCTGAACTGCTGTGCTCTTCCAGCACCACCAATCCAAAAAAATGTAGCTGAACCTGTCAGGCTTTCCACATAAATAATCTGCACAAGTTGGCAACTTATTTACCTGCATCCTAGTTAACTCCTGGATACCAAAGAAACGAATTGATATCATTGTTACGCTTCAGTTACACAGGACATGGGTGAGACTGTAATTGGATTACTGTGTACTGTATTGGTCTGCTTATTTAAGGAAGGATGGAAAAGCATTGGAAGCAGTTCAGAGGAAGATCACTGACGCCTGGAATAGACAGATTGTCTTGTGGGGAAAAGTTGGACAGGCTAGGCCTGTATCTGCTAGAGTTTAGAAGAGGCACTGAATTCTTAAAATCATAGAATTCCCTACAATGTGGGTGCATGTCACTCAGCCCATTGAGTCCACACTGATGCCCGAAGAGCATCTCACCCAGACCCAACCGCCTACCCTTTCCCTGTAACCCTGTGTTTCCCAATCCACAGCTTGCACATCTCTGGACACCCATGGGCAATTTAGCATGGCCAATCCCCCTAACCTGCAAATCTTTGGGAGGAAACCAGAGCAAACCCACGCAGACACTGGGAGAACGTGTAAACTCCACACAGACATGCTGCCCCTAATGCTGGGAATTGAACCCGGGTCCCTGGCACTGGTAAGGCAGCAGTGCTAACCGCTCATGCAGGATCTTGGCTCTTGAGAAAGCGTGCGTGTGAAAGATGTTTCTCTTCTAGAAGTATCTAGGTTTAAGGGGGTCACTTTTTAAAAATAAGGAGTGGCCAATGTAAGATGGAGATGAGGATGAAGTTTTTTTTTCCCCCTCACACAGTCTTAGGAACTTACTTCCTTTCTTTGGATATTTTTACAGCAGAGATTAGATTCATAAGGGGCGAATGGGCTGTGGTCTTGTTGAATGGCAGGACAGGCTCTGTCAGCTGAATAGCTGACTCCCCTTTTTAATTTATACGTTTGTGGGACTCCTTAGCTCACTTCTTATTTTTTATTTTAAAATGTTAAGTGAAATGACTGAGATACATTTTTTAAATTGAACACCGAAAAACTGGAAGCATGGCTTTTCTGAATTAGCTTTTGTTGTTTTCCCCACAGAGGCCATCAACTGCTTAAATGCTGCTATTGACATATACACAGATATGGTAAGAAGCTTCATTAACATTGCTGTGTTCAGAAGGAGATCAATGTAACTCGACTCTGCAGAGTAACTGATGATGTTTGCATAATAAATTCCATTTGACGTCTCCAGAAACAACTTACTGCATTCTTTGATTTTGTTATTATTTTACAGGGGAGGTTTACAATTGCAGCAAAACACCATATCACCATCGCAGAGATTTATGAATCTGAGCTGGTAGATATTGAAAAGGTACTGTGTTAGACTAAATCTTTTTTTCCACACTCTCCACGCTCTTCTCCCTAATTGTTTTCAGCTGTTTGTCATTCATTGTAAAATCAGATTACAGTCACTGTTAATGGCGACTATACACTCTGGGGGGGAAAAACATTTTGTTGTGTGATGTCCCCTTTAGCGTGTCAAGACTAAAGTAAACTTGGGAGTATTCTGAAAGACTTTTCTTTTTAACTGGTTATGATGCCCAGAGTCCAATAAATGTCAGTGTCACCTGAGATTGCCTGGGGATTAATAAAAAAAGCTATGTAGCAAAAAGGTTAATAGAAAGTTAATGGAATGATGAGGTGGGCACAAGCGTTCGTTTGTTTAGAACATGCAGAATTGGTGAGTCTGAAAGCAAGAGAGACAGTACGTAAATGGATCTGTTTTCTATTTAACATCTTAATATGGAAGTAATTCTGTGTGAATAGGACAGAGACTGTGTATGCAGTTGTAACTTCCAGTGAACTGGAGACGGGAAGAACAGGAAATGATGGATTGGAAAAGACCGACTGCTCCTGTTCCAGTTTACCAGAGCAAACCGGAACATTTTAAGGGATTGACAAAGGAATTTCTCGGGATTCTGTAGCATCAGCACTGATATGACTTGTATGAGAGTGATAATTGTTGGTGTTAACAAAACCCAGAGATTTTGGATGGGATGCTGATGAAATTTATTCAAGGGCCGAACTGACTTGAGTAGGAAAGATTTGGAGACAGTTTGGATACGGTTCACATTTATGTAGGAAGTAATGTGAAGGCTTGTAACTACTTAAGGTATATCTTTGACTATTTGAAGTGAAACTTACTTTTCAATTTGAAATATCCTTCTCTTGTTAAATACTGTTTGAATTATGTTGATTTTGATTGGTTTGTTGCAGTAGAAGTTTTACAAAGTGAAATATTTTATTTCAGTTGGTGTCGTGGGGGTTCCTTTCTTTTTTAATACCTCTGGGTTCAAAAAATACACTTTAGTAACTGATCCTTTATAAATCCTTAGTCGTTTCCTTTGAATATTATTTGTCAAAGTACTCTTGCCACTCTCTGCTCAGTAAAAGTTTTCAAAGCTCTCTCACAATTTCAATGACTAAGTTATTAATATTTTTGGATGTTGTCTCTTGAATAATAAAGTGGCCTTGATAATATTGAAGCCTATATTAGAAAATTATCTTTGTTATAGCCGTTACATATTGCTAATTTTTGCAATAATTCAAAATTTGAAAACATGAAACAATTGATCTATTCATTTGGATGACTAATTGCATTGTTGCGTTTTATGAAAAGTTTGACAAAATAAACAAGTAATGGTGAGGTGCTGCATTTTTTTGGAAAGGTAATTAGGACAAGACTTGTAGACCTTTTATTGGTAAGGTCCTGGGAGTGTTGCCAAACAAAGAGACCTTTTGAGTGCAGGTTCATAGTATTCCTTCATTTTGAAGGAACTGTGTTCAATTCTGGTCTTCCTGCTATACAAAAAATGTTGTAAAACTTGAAAGGATTCAGAAAAGATTTACAAAGATGTTGCCAGGATTGGAGGGTTTGAGCTATAGAGAGAAGCTGAATAGGCTCGGGCTGTTTTCTCTGGAGCGTTGGAGGCTGAGGGGTGACCTTAGAGGATTATAAAATCATCAGGGTAAATAGTCAAGATATTTTCCCTGAGGTCGGGGATTCCAGAACTAGAGGGCATAGGTTTAAAGTGAGAGGGGAAAGATTTTAAAAGGGACCTAACTAACTCTTTGACGCAGAGGGTGGTCTGTGTGTTTTTTTTAAATTCATTTGTGGGACTTAGGCGTCGCTGGCTGGCCAGTATTGATAGTCCATTCCTATTTGCTCTTGAGAAGGTGTTGGTGAGCCACCGCCTTGAATCGTTGCAGTCCACTTACTGCGGGCTGACCCACCATGCCGGTAGGGAGGGAATTCCAGGATTTTGACCCAACAACTGTGAAGGAATGATGGTATATTTCCAAGTCAGGGTGGTGAGCGGCTTGGAGGGAAACTTGCAGGTGGTGGTGTTCCCAAGTACCTGCTGCCCTTGTCCTTCTAGATGGAAGAGGTTTATGGATGAATTTCGGTGAATTTCTGCAGTGCATCTTTTGTAGATTGGTACACACTGCTGTCACTGAGAACCGGTGGTGGAGGGATTGAATGTTTGTAGATGTGGTGCCAATCAAGCGGGTTGCTTTGTCCTGGATGCTGTGAAGCTGCTTGATTGTTGGAGCTACACACATCCAGGCAAGTGGGGAATATTCCATAACACTCCTGACTTGTGCCTTGTAGATGGTGGATAGACTTTGGGGTGTCAGGAGGTGAGTCACTTGCCGTAGGATCCCTAGTCTCTGACCTGCTCTTGGAGCCACTGTGTTTATGTAGTGAGTCTAGTTGAGTTTCTGGTCAATTTTTTTTTAATTTCAAAAATATACTTTATTCATAAAATTATTTTGATATCTATACAATTGGTCATGCCAGTCTTATGCGCACATTGCATTCTTTTACATACAGAGATCGGAATAAATCATTCGTATATGCAAATCTGGACATTGACCATCCAGATATTTAGCTGAGGCGTCAGTGGGGCCCAATTTCTGAGTGGGGCCTCTGTGCTTAGGCAGGCAGACATTACACAGTGGTTTTTCCCCACCACGCCTTGACGGCAGCTGCCCCAAGCTTCAGCACGTCCCTAAACACGTGGTCCTGGATCTTGGAATGTGCCAGTCTGCCACACTCAGTCGGGGTCAACTCCTTCAGCTGGAAGATCAACAGGTTTCGGACCGCCCAGAGAGCGTCTTTGACCGAGCTGATGATCCTCCAGGCACAGTTGATGTTCGTCTCGGTGTGCATCCCGGGAACAGACCGAAGAGCATGGAATCCCCCGTCACGGCGCTGCTCGGGACAAACCTCGACAAACACTACTGCATTCCTCTCCAGACTTCTTCTGCGTAGGCACATTCCAGAAGGAGGTGTATGAGTCACGTCCCCTCCGCAGCCGCGTCGAGGGCAGCGTGCGGTGCGGCTGAGAGTCCGGGCGTCATAAAGGATCTCACAGGCAGAGCCCTTCTCACCACCAGCCAAGCCACTAGTTGGAAAGTTCTGGAGTTGAGGCATTCTGCCAAATGGTTTTGACAGTCTGCTCAGGGAACCGCTCGATAGGATCCGCCCTCTCCTTTTCCCGAAGGGTCTCAAGGACACTAAGGGCTGACCACTTCCTGATGGACTTGTGGTCAAAGGTGTTTTTCTTCATAAATTTCTCCACAAATGACAGGTGTTACGGAACGGTCCAACTACTCGGAGTGTTCCGCGGCAGTGAGGCCAGGCCCATCCTTCGCAACACCGGGAACAGGTAGAACCTCAGTATGTAGTGACACTTGGTGTTTGCGTACCGGGGATCCACGCACAACTTGATGCAGCCACACACAACGGTGGCCATCAGGGTGAAGGTGGCATTGGGTGTGTTTTTTTTCCCCCATTACCCAGATCTTTATACAATGAGTCCATTCGGATTCTGTCCTTCTTTGATCTCCACATGAAGTGGAAGATGGCCTGGGTGACTGCGGCGGCACAGGTTCTGGGAATAGGCCAGACCTGTGCCACATATAACAGCAATGACAGTGCCTCACACCTGATGACCAGATTTTTAACCACAATGGAGATCAACTGTTGCTTCCATGTGCCCAGTTTCTGCCTCACTTTCCTGATACGCTCCTCCCAAGATTTGGCGCACACACCAGCCCCTCTGAACCAAATACCCAGCACCTTCAGGTGTCAGTCTTGACGGTGAAGGGGATGGAGGGTTGGTCAGCCCAGTTCCCGAAGAGCATGGCCTCACTCTTGCCTTGGTTTACCTTGGCCCCAGAGGTCCGTTCGAACTGGTCATATATGCACATGAGTCTGTACACGGACAGCGGATCCAAGCAGAAAACAGCAACGTCATCCATGTACAGGGGGGCCTTAACCTGTAGGCCCGAGCTGCCAGGAATAGTCACCCCTCTCAGGCTCGCATCCTTCCTGACGGACTTGGCAAATGGCTCTATGCAGCACGCAAACAAGGCAGGAGAGAGAGGGCAGCCCTGCCTGACTCCAGATCTGACTAGGAAGCTGTCTGAAACCCACCCATTGATTGAGACTGCACCCACAATGTTGGTGTAGAGCAGTCTGATCCAATTGCAGATTCCCTCCCCAAGGCCCATTTTGGAGAGAATATCTCTCATATATGTATGCGATATCCTGTCAAAGGCTTTCTCCTGGTCCAGGCTGATGAGGCAGGTGTCCAACCCTCTGTCCTGCATGTAGGCAATCGTATTCCTGAGGAATGTGAGACTCTCAGAAATCCTCCTGCCCAGTACAGCATAGGTTTGGTCAGGATGGATCCTCTATGACATCTATCCCCGTTTTCTGCATACTTTCCTGGAGTTGGGACTGTTTTCCCTGCCTCTTTCTTGCCTCATGAACACCTTTTGAGGATGAAGAACCTCTTGATGTTCCCTTTTACCGTTTCCCACCAGTCTGCCTGGAGACTCGGAGGGGCTTCACGGTTCTCCAACCTGTGTAGTCCCTCTTGAGCTCCTCCCTGTTTCCTGGGGCCAACAGCTTGGTGTTCAGCTTCCACGTTCCCTTACCAGCCTGGTGCTCATCCTGTAGGTGACAGTCAGCCAGCAGGAGGCAGTGGTCAGAGAAGAACACCAGCTTGATGTCGGTGGATCTGACCAAGAGCATTCGGGACACAAACAGGTAATCTATCCTTGAGCGATAGACCCGTCTGCCCGTGACCAGGTGTATCTACGCTGCGCTCCATCTGCAAGGGTGCTGAAGACATCATACAGCTTGGCATCTTTGACCATTTCCATCAGGACTCTGGACATGGCGTCCAGTTTACTATCTTTCCCCCCCCCCCCCCCCAGATCATCCATCTGCATTAATGATACTGGTCAATGATAAACTCAAGGATGTTGACAGTGGGGGATTCATTGATGGTAATACTGTTGAATGCCAAGGGGCAGTAGTTAGTGTCTCTCATTGGTGATGGTTATTGTCTGGCATTTGTGTGTGCGAATGTTACTTGCCATCTGATGGCCCAAGCCTGGATATTGTTCAGATTTTGTTGCATTTGAGCACAGACTGCTTCAGTATCTGAGGAGTTGTGAATGGTGCTGAACACTGTGTGCAATCATCTGCAAATATTCCCATTCCTGACTTTGACAGAGGGAAGGTTCTTGACGAAGTAGCTGAAGATTGTTGGGCCTAAGACACTACCCTGAGGGACTCCTGCAGGGATGTCTTGGAGCTGAGTAGACTGACCCTCTACACTCGCAACCATCTTCCTTTGTGCCAGGTACGACTCTAACCAGTGGAGTGTTTGCCCCTGATATCCATTGATTCCAGTTTTGCTAGGGCTCCTTGATGCCATACTCCGTCATATGCAGCATTGGTGTCAAGGGCTGTCACTCTTCCCTCCCCTTTGGAATTCAGCTCTTCTGTCCATGTTTTGAACCAAGGTTGTAATGAGATCAGGAGTCGGGTGACCCTGGCGAAACCCAAACTGGGCATCACTGAGCAGGTTATTGCTGACCAGGTGCTGCTTGGTAGCACCGTTGATGATACCTTCCATCACTTTACTGATGATTGAGAGTAGACTGATTGGGCAGTAGTTGGCCGGGTAGGATTTGTCCTGCTTTTTGTGTAAAGACATACCTGGGCAATTTTCCACATTGTCGGGGTGGCTGCCAGCGTTGTAACGGTACTGGAAGTGCTTGGCAAAGGGAGCAGCAAGTTGGGAGGACACATCTTCAGTAATTTCCCATATTCAGTACCTCCAGGTGTTTCTTGATATCACGTGGAGTGAATTGATTGGGTGGACACTGGTATCTGTAATACTGGGGACCACTGGAGGAGCCCGAGATGGATCATGTACTCGGAACTTCTGACTGAAGATTGTAGTGCATGCATCAGCCTGATCTTTTGCACTGATGTGCTGGGCTCCTGCAACATTGAGGATGGTGGATATTTGTAGAGCCTCCTCCTTCAATGAGTTGTTAATTATCCACCATCATTCATGACTGGCTGTGGAAGGATTACAGAGCTTAGATCTGATCCATTGGTTGTGGGATCACTTAGCTCTGTCTATCACTTGCTGTTTATGCTGTTTGGCACACGAATAGTCCTGTTTGGAAGCTTCACCAGGTTGACACCTCATTTTTAGGTATGCCTGATGCTGCTGCTGGCATGCCCTCCTGCACTCTTCATTGAACCCGGGTTGATCCCCTGGCTTGGTGGTAATGGTTGATGGGGGATATGCCAGGCCATAGGGTTACAGGTTGTGCTGGATAACAGCTGCTTCTGTTGATGGCCCACAGTGCCTCATGAATGCCCAGTCTTGAGCTGCTGAATTGGTTTGAAGTCTGTCCCATTTAGCACCGTGATAGTGCCATACAACATGATGGAGGTTATTCTCAATGTGAAGGCAGGACTTTGTCTCCACAAGGACAGTGCGGTGGTCATTTACTGATATTGTCTTGGACAGATCCTTCTGCAGTTGGCAGAAGAGTAAGGATGAGGTCAAGTATGTTTTTTTTTCCTTCTTCTTGGTTCCTTCACCACCTGCCGCAGACCCAGTCTAGCCATTATATCCTTTAGGACCCAACCAGCTTGATGCTGCTGTCGAGCCACCCTTAGTGGTAGATATTGAAATCCCCCACCCAGTGTACATTTTGCACTGTTGCTGCCCTCAGTGCTTCCTCCAAGTGCTTTCTCAATATGGATAACTGATTCATCAGCCGAAGGAGGATGTGGTAACCAGTTAGAGGTTTCCTTGCCATGTTTAACCAGAAGCCGTGAGACTTCATGTGGAATGAGCTACCAGAGAAAGTGTGAAGGCTAATACAATTGCAACATTTAAAAAGCACCTGACTGGATATATGAACAAGAAGGGTTTAGAGGGATATGGGCCATATGCTGGCAAATGGGATTAGATTAATTTATGATATCTGGTCAGCTTGCCGAGTTGGACCACGCTGTGAAGCTCTGACTCTATAAATACCTCCTCCAATACAGTGCACCATCCTACCTGTGTACTGGGGGTTGGAGGAAGAACCTATTCGTTGGGAAGACGGGGAGAACATGGTAAGGACTGCAAAGAGATGGAACTGTGACTTTTAAACACTGTCACGTATTTGTTTTAATTTCTCAGGCGATTGCTCACTATGAACAAGCTGCGGATTACTATAAAGGAGAAGAGTCGAACAGGTAATTATCAGTGTTTAATGAACATTTACATCGTATTTCTATTAACGTTACTGGAAGCACTACTAATTTGGTCATTCTTGTTTCAGTTCTGCTAATAAGTGTCTGCTGAAAGTAGCGGCCTATGCAGCCCAGCTGGAACAGTATCAGAAGGCAATAGAAATCTACGAGCAGGTCAGTTACAAAATGAGAATTGTTTTACTTATTTATTTTTCTTTTATCTTTTATATCTTTTTTCTTTTTTTTTCTTTCTGTTTCTTTTTTCCCGTGTGTGTGTGTGTGTGTGTGTGTGTATGTGTGAGACACCGTGAAAGACACAAGATGCACAAATCTTTATTCAGTTTCCACCCACCCGAAAGAAAAGGAACACCCAAGTGTCCAGTGACAAGCTTCACATCAAAGGCCAATGTTGTGCGATCAACCAGTGAAGGGGAGGGCAGGGATTAAATCAAAATAGAGTTGGAGGGGGAAATAATGCACTCCACATCCAGTGGCGCCCACCTCTCCCTGAACGACTCAAGGGTGTTGGTGGACACTGCGTGCTCCTTTTCCAGAGACACCCGGACTCTAACATAAAGGGACTTGTTTTATTCTACATTTGCCACACCTCTTGCTTCATTTATCTAATGCTAATCAGAACAAGGGTTAACACTGGGGTCGAATAAGTGGGGCCACTGTGGTTGTGGCTCTGGGGCCCATCCTTGATCCCAATATATTCCGTAACATATCCCTCCACATTGTTTGAAAGGTGGAATGGGAAGAGTATTGTAGCCTTTTTTTGACCTTTTAAACCTTTCACAACCCTGGATCATTTCTGTTCTGTTAAATCAGAGTGCTTTTACGGGAGTGCTTCGAACATTTTCAGAGAGTCTCATCTTAGTCTTGGGGTTTTGTTTTGTTCAGCAAAGCAATTGGCAAAATCACTTCCAGATGCTGGGCTATCTCCCAATAACTTTAATTCCAAGGTCAAACCCATGGTCAGCAATCGCCTGACCTCGGTCCTCAAGTTTAAAATATCAAGCAAATTGCTTAAACAAGCAATTCTTACATTTAACCTGATATAGTTTTAAACTGATAAGAGTTATTTGATTGAAGGAGACAACAATAAAAGATAAGTCAGATGGAAGAATTTCCTCATCACAATCCAAGATAGAGAACAGGAAAAATGTCTGGCCGTAACAGCTGCTCCTTTTTTTTTTTTAGGTGTTGGAGGTGATTTCCTCAAATTCCAGGAGCAAGCAATTACTGTTTTATAAGCTGTTGCATTGTTTCAGAACTTTGGAGGGAAAAGAAAGTCAAAACAACAGCACTTTTAAAAGGGAGAGGAACAGACCAGGACAGTACATGGTCAGGTCAGTGTAGGAGAGAGAGGGAAAGAAACCCACACTGCTAACTGATGCAGCAGTGAACCTGTGCAGTTGCTGCCTTTGCTGTTTGATTTTATGTATCGCTGGACATTGGAGTGCGTCTGGGAAAATTAACAAACAGTGAAATTCACAACTGATTTTGGAGGAACCTGTTAGGAGAGGTCACAGCACAGAAACAGATAAGTGAATAGTACTGAGTGTGGCCTTGCTGTAAGTCTGCAGTAGTGAACAGAGTGGGTTCTTTCTTGATTATATGTTTTATTGAGATATGCCTCTTGATTAAACGTAAAAGTATAAGCCATAATAATTAAGTTAGCCTGGAGCAATGTTTTGTAGAGGAATAAGACGGTGCCATTTTCTGGGTCCGCATATTGGAAGAAACAAAAATGGCCCTTAGTGGAGTGATATGCTCTTCCTGTTGGATGTGGGAGTTTAGGGAGAGTTTACATGTTACTGAGGATTATATCTGCAATAAATGCCTTTGGTTGCAAATCCTTATCAGTTTGAATGGATTGGTTGGAAAGACAGTTAGAGGCAATGAGAAACTTATAAGAGCAAGGGGGATGTGATGGATGGCAGTTATAAGAAGGGGGAAAAGTCACAGATACAGTTGCATAGATGGATTAACTTCAGGAAAAGTAAGAGAGGTATCTAGGTAGTGCAGGAATCTTCTGTGGCTATCCCCATTTCAAACAAGTATGCTGTTTTCGAAAATGTAAGGGTGATGGATTTTCAGGGGAGTTGTAGTACGAACAGCCAGATTTCTGGTATTGATACTGGCTCTAATACAATGAAGGATATGTCATGAAGAGATTGATTTTGTGTTAGGGGACTCTCTAGTCTGAGGCACAGACAGACATTTCTGTGGCCAGCAGCGAAAAATCAGAATGGTGTGTTGCTTCCCTGGTGCCAGGATCAAGGATGTCTCAGAGAGGGTGCAGAATGTTCTCCAGGGGGGAGAGGAGCCAGCAGGAGGTCATTGCACACATTGGAACCAACGACATCGGAAGGAAAAAGGATGAGATTCTGAAGTGAGAATATATAGAGTTAGGCAGGAATCTAAAAAGGAGGTCCTCGATGGTAGTAATATTTGGATTACTCCCAGTGCTACGAGCTAGTGAGGGTAGGAATAGGAGGATAGAGCAGATGAATACATGGCTGAGGAGCTGGTGTATGGGAGTAGGATTCACATTTTTGGATCATTGGAATCTCTTCTGGGATAGACGTGATGTGCACAAGAAGGACGGATTGCACCTAAATTGGAAGGGGACTAATATACCAGCAGGAAGATTTGCTAGAGCTGCTCGGGAGGAGTGGAGGGTGGGACCCAGGGAGATAGTGAGAAAAGAGATCAACCTGAGACTGGTACAGTTGAGAAAACAAGCGAGTCAAACAGTCAGGGCAGACAGGGACAAAGCAGAGAACGAGGTAGGACTGATAAATTAAACTGCATTTATTTCACTGCAAGAGGCCTAACAGGGAAAGAAGATGAACTCAGGGCATGGTTCAGAACATGGGACTGGGATATCATAGCAATTACAGAAACTGGGATATCAAAGCAATTACAGCTCAGGGCTGGACAGGACTAGCAGCTTAATGTTCCAGGATACAAATGATGCAGGAAGGACAAAGGGAGGCAAGAGAGGAGGGGGAGTGGTGTTTTTGACGAGGGATAGCATTACAGCTGTACTGAGAGAGGATACAGCTGTACTGAGGGAGGATATTCCTGGAAATACATGCAGGGAAGTTATTTGGGTGGAACTGAGAAACAAGAAAGGGATGATTGTCTTATTGAGGTTGTATTATAGACCCTCTAATAGTCAGAGGCTAAATTGAAAAACAAATTTGTAAGGAGATCTCTGTTACCTGTCAGAATAATAGGGTGGATATGGTATGGAATTTTAACTTTCCAAACATAGACTGGGACTGCTATAGTGTTAAGGGTTTAGATAGAAAGGCAGTTATGTGTGTACAAAATTATCTGATTCAGAATGTGGATGTACCTAGTAGAGAAGGTGCAAAACTTGACCTGCTCTTGGGAAATAAGGCAGGGCAGGTGACTGAGGTGTCTGTTGGGGAGCACTTTGGGGCCAGTGACCATAATTCTATTTGTTTTAAAATAGTGATAGGAAAAGATAGACCAAATCTAAAAGATTAAGTTCTAAATTGGAGGAAGGCTAATTTTGACGATATTAGGCAAGAACTTTCAAAAGCTGATTGGAGGCAGATGTTTGCAGGTAAAGGGACAGCTGGAAAATGGGAAGCCTTCAGAAATGAGATAATGAGAGTCCAGAGAAAGTATATTCCTGTTAGGATGAAAGGAAAGTCTGGTAGGTGTTGGGAATGCTGGATGACTGGAGAAATTGAGAAGTAAGCATATGTCAGGTATAGACAGGATAGATTGACTGAATCCTTAAACTATAATGGCAGGTGGAGTATACTTTAAAAGGGAAATCAGGAGGGCAAAAAGAGCACATGAGATAGCTTTGGCAAATAAAGTTAAGAAGAATCCAACGTGTTTTTACAAATACATTAAGGACAAAAGGGTAAATAGGGAGAGATTGGGCTCCTCAAAGATCAGCAAGGCGGCCTTTGTGTGGAGCTGCAGGAGATTGGGGAGATACTAAACGAGTATTTTGCCTCAGTGTTTATTGTGGAAAAGGACATGGAAGATGTAGAATGTAGGGAGATAGATGGTGACATCTTGAAAAATGCTCATATTACAGAGGAGGAAGTGCTGGATGTCTTGAAACGCATAAAAGTGGATAAACCCCCAGGACCTGATCAGGTATGCCGTAGAATTGTTTGGGAAGTTAGAGAAGTGATTGCTGGGCCTCTTGCTGAGATATTTGTATCATCGATAGTCACAGTGAGGTGCTGGAAGACTGGAGGTTGGCAAACGTGGTGCCACTGTTTACGAAAGGTGGTAAAGACAAGCCAGGGAACTGTAGACCGGTGAGCCTGACATCGATGGTTGGCAAGTTGTTGGAGGGAATCCTGAGGGACAGGATGTACATGTATTTGGAAAGGCAAGGACTGATTAGAGAGAGTCAACATGGCTTTGTGCGTGGGAAATCATGTCTCACAAACTTGATCGAGTTTTTTGAACAAGTAACAAAGACGATTGAGGGCAGAGCGACCTATATGGACTTTAGTAAGGCGTCCCCCATGGGAGACTGGTGAGCAAGGTTAGATCTCATGAAATACAGGGAGAACTTGCCATTTGCATACAGAACTGGCTCAAAGGTAGAAGACAGAGGGTGGTGGTGGAGGGTTGTTTTCAGACTGGAGTGCCACAAGGATCAGTGCTCTACTTTTCTTCATTTATATAAATGATTTGGGTGTGAGCATAAGAGGTATAGTTAGTAAGTTTGCAGACAACACCAAATTTGTAGGTATGGTGGGAAGGGAAGAAGGTTACCTCCGATTGCAACGGGATCTAGATCAGATGGGCCAATATGGGCTGAGGAGCGGTAGAGTTTAATTTAGATAAATGCCATGTGCTAAAATTTGGGAAAGCAAATCTTGGCAGGACTTATACACTTAATGGTAAGGTCTTAGGGAGTGTTGCTGAACGAAGAGACCTTGGAGTGCAGGTTGATAGCTCCTTGAAAGTGGAGTCGCAGGTAGATAGGATAGTAAAGGAGGCGTTTAGTATGCTTTCCTTTATTGGTCAGAGTATTGAGTACAGGTGTTGGGAGGTCATGTTGTGGCTGTACAGGATATTGGTTAGGCCACTTTTGGAATATTGTGTGCAATTCTGGTCTCCTTGAAGGATGTTGTGAAACTTGAAAGGGTTCAGAAAAGACTTACAAGGATAATGTCAGGGTTGGAGGATTTGAGCTATTGGAAGAGATTGAATAAGCAGGGGCTGTTTTTCCCTGGAGTGTCGGAGGCTGAGGGCTGACTTTATAGAGGTTTATAAAGTCATGAGGGGCATGGACAGGATATATAGACAAAGTCTTTTTCCTGGGTCGGGGAGTCTGGAAGTAGAGGGCACATGTTTAGGGTGAGAAGGGAAAGATATAAAAGAGACCTAAAGGGCAACGTTTGCACGCAGAGGGTGTTACGTGTATGGAATGAGCTGCCAGAGGAAGTGGTGGAGACTACTACAATTGCAACATTTAAAAGGTATTTGGATGGGTATGTGAATAGGAAGGGTTTGGAGGGATATGTGTCAGGTGCTGGCAGGTGGGACTAGATTGGGTTGGGATATCTGGTCATCATGGACGGGTTGGACTGAAGGGTCTGTTCTTGTGACTCTACGCTTCAAGTGCTTTAATATTGTACAACCAGTGCAGAACACTTTTTAATTTACTGACCGTAGCACGGGAACAATAGTTTTCCCGTGCAACTCCCTGGCAATGCTTCAAGCAATCAGAGTTGACTAGCTGAGCAGTGTTTTTCATGTAGTGTACATTGTTGTCCCCTTTTGAGATTTGGTATTCTTGCACCTGTCCTGATGGGCCCAGGACAAAAATATCAAGAGCATATCCCTCTCTCTCTCTTTTCTCAGCAAGAATCTGTTAAATGTTATGCCTAGTAAAGTGTATTAGAGTGCTTTTTATCCTTCAGGTTGGGACCAACACCATGGATAACCCACTGCTGAAATATAGTGCAAAGGAATATTTCTTCAAAGCAGCGTTGTGTCATTTTATTGTTGACGAGCTCAATGCTAAGGTGGGTGTGACTTCCTTCTTCGTCATTGTTACTAGGGCACAGTGGGAAATGGCTTAGAAATGAACTCATGCTGGTGTGTCCAAAACTTATTTCTGCAGCTTGTAAGTGAAAATAGTTTGAACAGCATAAACCCAATTTCTCTGGGGCCATAGAATGCAATCTGCCTGAATAGCAACAAAATGGCTTGCTGGGCTTAATGGCGGTGTCTCCCTAGTGTAAGTAATTGTGTAATTCTGAAATTAAAAGTATTTTTGTGTCCTTTTTTTTGTTTTAGCTTGCTGCTTTTCTCTCTCTCTCTCTCCCTCTCTCTCTGAGGTCTCTTCAATCTGATTTGTTGAGGATCCACCCTGTTTTTTCCCCTTCTCACCAACTCCGTAGATTCCCTGTAGAGGGCGCTGAATTAGATGCGGGACATGTGGAAGTTTCCACTGATGAGTCTGTCCCAGCAATTGCAAGGGAAGTGAATGGAAAAGCCCATTCCTTCTTCCACGCTTATTCCAGAATTTGAGCCAGTATAGCATTTGTTCCTATGTCTTTGTAAGGGCACGTAATTTATAGCAGTGTAATCAGGTTGGAGATGCTGGTACCTATGATGGAGATGGAGATATCTTATATTTCAAGTGCTTCTTAGAATGCGAATTATTCAAGATATTGCCAATCTTAGTTAGTTGACTCCTCTTCCTGATTTTAAATTTAATCTAGGAGAAAGTGAGGACTGTAGATACTGGAGATCAGAGTCAAAGTGTGGTGCTCGAAACACACAGTAGGTCAGGCATTCCTGATGAGGGGCTTATGCCCAAAGCATTGACTCTCCTGGTCCTCGGATGCTAACTAAGATTAATAATTAACACTTCCTGCTGTATATGCATGCCACCCATAATCCAACCAATCAGCACCATCTTCTTGTGCTGTATAAATTGTTCCTTTTCTAGATCTGATTTCTTGCTTCCCAGTGCTGACACGCGCAAGATGGAAAGTTTCAACATTGTGTCATTTTTAAAAAAAATTATCATCTACCAAGCAATTATAAGTATCATCACAGTAAACAAACTTGAGTAGAAATAAGTGAATCTTTATGCCTACATTTTATCTTAGCAAGTATGTAATGAAATTAAATGTTTGTTTCATCACAGCTTGCTCTGGAGAAGTATGAAGAAATGTTTCCAGCATTTTCCGATTCACGAGAATGCAAACTTTTAAAGGTATTGCTTGAGAATAATTGCACGGATGGTTTGTCAAAGAAAGAGTTTGCAGAACACCTCCAATCTTTATACACATTACAGCATGCATATTACCATTTCCATACTTCAATCTCCATACGTCTCACATTACCTCTCTGCACAACCTTTCATACGCATCACCTGATCTTACCCAAAGCCACTGACAGAGTGTGAACTACTAACTTTGGCAGTCTGAATGTCTTGTTTATCATTACACTCTCTGCATATCTGTGATCCACACATGCTGACTAAATGATGAAAGCTCAACTAACTTAACTTCTTCTTAAAAGCTGATCTTTCAAGCCCCTTTTTCCTCTTCGATACCAGAACTGCCCCAGATATGCCCCCCAGTCCTTTGACGTAACTTTCTCTCCAACACTTCATTGTCACTTCATTCAGCAGGGCTGGTGTGACAGCATGTGGATGCCAGGCGGACAATGGACATACAATTACAATAATATTGACTGTTCTTTTTCTTTGTTAATAGAAATTGCTTGAAGCTCATGAGGAACAAAATGGTGAAGCTTACACTGAGGCAGTAAGTACTGATACGTTGTGAAAAGTGCACACATCAATTCACCAATTTGAGATTCTTAATAGAAAAATAATATTAGTTCCATATATATAGGTGTCAATCCATGGTGGTGGGAGTTCAGATTTATTAGTTGTTTGTATCATTTGTTGAAAGAGCTTTGGAATTGCTGGTCTAATGCAAAATATACAATGGTGCTTATAATTCATTTCCATTGAGATACCATTTGGCTGCTATATTGGTTCAACTTTTCCATTGAGAAATATGGACTCCTCTTAACAGGACATGGTTGATGATACCATCCTTGTGGCACTGTTACTGGACTAGTAATCCAGAAGCCTGGACTAATGCTAAACCCATCATGCCAACTGGGGGAATTTAAATTCAGTTACTTTATCAACACAGGCTAGCATTTCCTATCATAATGGAACCCACCAGATTGTCGTAAAAACATTTGAATTGTTATGATCTTTAGATATCCCTGCCTGGTCTGGCCTGCATTTGACTTCAAGCCCACAATAGGTTGAGTCTCAGCTGCCCTCTGAAATAGCCCTGCAAACTAATCAGTTGCATTCGGCCTTCGTGTATGACTGGAGGTCCCTCAATGTTGCTCAGTTGCAGCAAGACTCTGCAGCTACCACACTGCAGGCTCTGTATCTGAATGCACACAGCATTTGTAGCAAAGTAAACAAATTGGTAGCACACATTGCATTAAGCGATTATGATCTGATAGCCATGTGGCCGCATAATCCTAAGAATTGGTTTTCTGAACCTTGAGGGATATATAACATTCAAGCAAAAGTAGCAAGTTAGGTAAGGGTGGAGAGGTCACACTGTTAATAAAGGACATCACTATTGCAGTAACTATCCCTGAATGTAGCAGGGCAGATAGATAAGGTTGGACATGATGGATCGAATAGCCTCCTTTTGTACTGTAAATGCCTGAGTCAATGAGTTAGAGATGACCTTGGTTCGTGAGATCGGTGGAGATCAGGAATAGTAGGGGAGCAAAGTCGCTAGTAGGGATGGGATAGAGGCCACCTACAGTGTGGGACAAAGTATAAAGGAGGAGATATTGTATGCTTATGATAAAGAGAAGGCAATAAGAGTGGGCAATTTTAATCTATAAATAAACTGGAAAAATCAGGTTGGCAATGGGAGCCTGAATGAGTTCGTCGAATGCTTTTGAGAGTTTCTTCAGCAGCACATTTTTGAACCAAGCAGAGAGCATTTGACGAACTCATTCAGGCTCCCATTGCCAACCCGATTTTTCCAGTTCAAGAGGAAGCTGAACGTGGCCCATGCAGCTAAAGGGATCAAGGAATGCAGAGAGAAAGTGGGAATGGGATGCTGTATAATCGGTCATGAACATGTTGTAGGGAGGTGTGGGCTGAATGGCCTATTCATGCACTCTATATTCTATGTTTCTATTAGACAGAATGCTTTTGAGAGTTTCTTCAGCAGCACATTTTTGAACCAAGCAGAGAGCATCCCATTCCCACTTTCTCTCTGCATTCCTTGATCCCTTTAGCTGCATGGGCCACGTTCAGCTTCCTCTTGAATATATCTCCTGAACTGGATCCAACAGCTTCCTGTGGGCGATGTGACAGAATAATTAGTGTTCTCAGAGTAAAGACAGGTCTAGGTAGCAGTGACCATAATATAATTGAGTTTTACATCCAGTTTGAAAGGGACAGTTTGTCCGAGATTAGGATGCTCACCTTTTAAATAAGAGCAATTACATGAGGTTGTAAACTGAGCTGGCTGAAGGGAACTCTGAACCAGACTGGGGATGGATCAATGGAGAAACATTGGCAAATTATTTATGGGGATATTTCGGAATACTTAGGATTATGTATATTTCCACTGTAAAGAGAAAGGTCTAAGGGGAGCACTCACTGTCTGTGGCTAACGAAGCAAGTTAAGGAAAGCATCAAATTTGAGGAAAAAAGCATTTAATTGCACAAGGCAGAGTAGTAGGGCAGAGAGTTGGACAGACTATAAAGAACATGTCTGAGACTGACTAAAAGTTGAGTATGAGAGGAATTAGTCAGAAATGTAAAAACAAACAGGAAATGTTTTTATGGGAATTTAAAAAAGAAAGAGGAGGTAAAGTGAGTGTTGATCCTCTCAAGAGTGAGAATAGAGAGTTAATTGTAAATAATGAGGAAATGGCAGATGGAATAAACCAATGTTTTGCTTCTGTCTTTACTATAGAGGTTACAATAACCATTCTGGTATAAGCAGTAAATCATGAAGTGGATTGGGAGGACAGGAACATGGTGAAATTACATTCGCCTAGGCAAGGGATACTAAGCAAACTGATGGAAGCTGATAAGTGGGTCCAGATGATCTTCATCTTGGAGAAGTAGATGCATTGGTATTTTCCAAAATCTGTAAAGGTTTCATCAGGTTTTCAAGTCGCATGAAAGAAGGGAGATTTTCAACAGAACTATAGGCTAGTTAGTTTGATGTCTGTGGGACAGAATTGATCATTAAGGAGTTACTTAGAAAAACTTCAGTTAATTGAGAAGAGTCAACGTGTTTTTGTGAAGGAGAAATCCTGTTTAACCAATTTGTTGGAGTTATTTGAGGCAGAACTGTACACTGGATAAAGGGGAACCTGTAGATTTGCAGTGTTGGGATTTCTAGAAGGCATTTGACAGGGCACCACACGAAAAGTTATTATACAAAGCAGCAGCCCATGGGGTTTGAGGGAGAGGGGTTGGAGGGTGGTAATATATTAACGTGGATAGAAGGTTGGCTAGCTGTCAGAAAACAGCATTTGTAAATAATTGGGTCTTTTTCTGATTGTCAGGAGGCAATGGGTAGAGTCCCTTAAGGGTCTGTACTGGGTTCTCAGCTTGTTACAAATCATATCAATGTCTTAGGTCAGAGGAGCATGTTTCTTGCCTGGGTGTCATTGAAAGGGAGCGCGTGATGTCCATCAAGGCTCTTAATGCCTTTAGAGATAAGTGGACATCGTGGGGGATCGAGTGCTTTATTTCCCCCTTGAACTTCATTTTGATTTACCCCAATCTTGCTCTCTCTATCCCCCTCACCTTTTGATGGTTTGCATTGTCCATAATGGGCTTTTCATGTGATCACTTTCGATAGTTAATAGTTTTTTTTTTGAAAAGTCAGTGATTTGCTGATGGAAAATCCATTCAGTTGTGTGTGATAGCACTTCTAGATGAGGGAAACGAGGGGTCTTATAGCACTGTGGTAGTGTACCTCTGGGGCAGGAGGCCCAGGTTCAAGTCCACTTGTTTTAGAGGTGTATCATAACACATCTGAGCAGGTTGATTAGAAAATATCTAGATGAGGGGAGTGAGAGCATGGCAGCGTAATTTGCTAATGACGCAAAGATAGATACAAAAGTGAAGAGAACATGAGGATGATTCTGACAGACCTAGATAGTTTGAGCTTGTGAACAAAAATCTGACAGATGGAGTATAATGTGGGAAGATTTGTAATTGTTTACTTTGACAGGAAGAATAAAAAAAGCAGCATCATTTAAGGGAATTATTTTAATGGTTGCAGCTTATATAGTAGTGAGATGTAGAGTGCTCTAGGTATTCAAGTGCATTAATCTCTAAAGGTTAGAATGCAGTACAGCAAGTAATAGAAAAGGCTAATGGGATGCTGTCCTCTTATTATATGAGGAATTTAACAAAAAGTTAGAATGTCTGATTTCAGTTCGGGCTTTGAGATCACATCTAGAGTAGTATGTGTAGTTTTGGTCTCCTTTGTTTAAGAAAGAAGTCAATGTATTGATGACAGTTCTGAGGAGGTTTACCAGATTGATACCTATAATGAGTGGCTTATCTTATGAGGATATGTAGGACAGACTGGGTCGTTTCCATCCCAGTATAAAAGAATGAGAGTGATTTAATTGAAGTATGTAAGAGCCTGAACAAGGTGGATGAGGATTGGATGTTTCCTCATGTGGATGTATCCAGGACTAGGAGGCACTGTTTAAAGATTAGGGATCACTCTTTTAGAACAGAGATGAGCAGAATTTTTTCTTTCTGAAGGTTGTGAAACTTTGGAATTCTCTGCTTGAAAGGGCAGTGGAGGTGTGGCTGAATATTTTTTCAGGCAGACATTCGATTCTGAGGAAAGGTCACCAGACCTAAAATGTTGACTTTGATTTCTCATCATAGATGCCAGACCTGATGAGCTTTTCCAGCAACTTCTGTTTTGTTTCTGATTTACAGTATCCACAGTTCTTTTGGGTTTTTATTGGATTTTTGTTCGGCCATGTCATTGGTTACCAAGAGTAGATGGGAATGTGGAATTCAAAACACAGATCAGTCTTTATAACCTTGGATGGTGGAGTAGACTTACTGGGCTGAATGATCTGCCCTTGCTCCTAACTCGTACATATTGTTCTGCCTGATCAGGAAACCTGCCTGTTCTCCCTGCCTGCCATAAGGTTTACAGGTTGAGAACAAACCTGTTTGGCCTTGTATGACATAACTTCCATGGCCATCAAGTCCTGAGGTGAGACTTGAACCTGAAGCTTCTGACCCAGAGGTAAAGATGTTACCCACTGTGCCACAAGAGCCTCTGCTAGCATGTCTTTGTAGAAAAGTCAAATATAGGAGTTAAATCTGATGGTACCCAGCCGATTATAGATCTGGGCATCAGAAACACCCTGACCAAGTTAATGCTGCAAAGTTGTCCTGGGCCTTGTACCAAAATTGGGAGAGCCATCCCATAAACCAGTCAAGAGACAACCAGGTATGTCCACACTCAATGAATCGTGTTGTGCAGCCATGCCCATACACCATCCCTTCATCACCAGCCCTGTGTGCCTTGTCCCAGCGGAAGGTATGGTGATCGCCACTAGGGAGGTGATAGCCTGGTGCTTAGACTATTCACCATGGGAACCCAGGTTTAGATCATGCCGTGGCAGATGGTAGAATTTGAGTTTGGAAATCTCCAGTTAAGAATCTAATGATGACCGTGAAACTGTTGTCGATTGGTGAACCAGTTGGGTTTTTCTGACAATGTCCTTTTTTAGGGGAGGAAACTGCCATCCTTACCTGGCCCTAAAGAAGGGTTACACCCAAAATGTCGATTTCTCCTCCACCACCTGATGCTGCCTGGCTTGCTGTTTTCTTCCAGCTTCCTGCTTGTCTATTCTTACCTGGTCTGGCCTATATGTGACTCCAGACCCACAGCAATGTGGTTGACTCTTAACTACCCTCTGGGCAATTTAGGAATGGGCAATAAATGCCGCAATACCCCACACCCCATGAATGAATAAACAAAAATATTGGGAGCACTTAATATTGGCTCTGGACTGCAAAACATTTACTGCATCAGGACCCGCATTGACAACTGATGACCTTCCCTTAGTTGGCTAGAGATGCTATCTAAAGGACATTAATAACTCAGTTGGTAGCTACCTAGAACACTTCTAGATGTTTTTATTTAATGTGTGTATTAAATATTCCTATCAATTTGAATTGGCTTTATTTCTGTCTGTCTGTAGGTGAAGGAATTTGATTCTATATCACGACTGGACCAGTGGTTGACAACAATGTTACTGCGCATCAAAAAGTCCATTCATGGAGAAGGGGACCTCAAGTGAATTAGCTTTGCATACACTTGAGGCATTTTGCCAATTGTGACATGCTATTGTGTGTGTGCTGGGTTGTGACAAACATGGATATACCTGTTTCAATGTTAATAATTCAGTTTTGTTTCCTTTGTTTAATATGCCTGATTAATGTTTCATTTTAAATATATTGTTTTCTCCATTCTGCTGATTAATGCCCAATTTGGGAACTGATCCCAGCCAAAAGCATTGCAGCACTATAAAGGGCATGGTTAAGACTCATCAACATTTTTGCTTGAGAACCACTCTAAGTGCTAGTAAAATTTCCTCTTTAGTGCTTGTGAAAAATCTATTGGGTGGTGACTAAATGTTGTAGGAAAGGATTATGAAGAAACTTAGGCTGGAGTACAATTTCTGAAATTTTTATACTCTGCACAATCCTAAAGTTCATGGCATTAGTTCACCAAATAGCACATACCTAATCTTTTTTTAAAGTGTTGATTCCATGGGATACAAAATGTTCCATCTGGAAAACTTAATCTGCACTTGTTCTTCTGTATTTATCAGCTGATAAGTCACTTTTGTTGCTTTGATTTTTAATTTTACACATTGTCAGGATTTATAGATGATTAAAACAATACAAAGGAAAAGATCAATATATCCTTTTCATTTTGTATTTTAGAAAATGCTTTTCATCAGTCATACCAATTAGAGTAATGAATTTAATGGTTGTAAACTAGTGGCCTTTTAGAATGGTGTAGGAACGTATTAAAACAGTTATGCTAAATTGTAAATACTCACCTTATGATTGAAGTAGATTTTTAAAATTGGCATTCTTTTAACCATTTATTCTACTCTTGTGTATTTTATTTTAATCTTAAAATGTTCATGGACAAAATGGAAACGACTTGCATCACATTGGTTACATAATATGGTGGCAGCCACCAATTATTTCTGTTTACAATGTGCAGCTGAAAATGTGGAACCTTTTTCCAATTTGCAAAATATCTAAATGGGTTGTAACTACATGAATTATTCTACATAATGTTTTATATAAAAGAAAGCTTGGTTTTGTAAATCTAGAATTGAATATTTTGTGAAAGGTTTCCACAACTTTTTTCCACATTTGAGTGTGTATGTGCATGTGTGTTCATGTATTTGTAACAACCTAAAGTGTATCTTTGTCTCATAGTGTGCTGCTTTTTGTTGTACATTGTGCAAGTCCAATTGGGCCAGTGTTAGCCTGGGCACATATTCAGTTGTGAACTCTTTTGTTGGAAGCAACTTTGCAAAACGTCCTAGAACAATGACTTGATGTGGTCTTTGTGTGAAACATTTAGCTATATTATGGAAAAACACTAATTATGATTCTAGGATCTTATTATTTCACTGCAAAAATTCATGTAAGCTGATTCCACAGATCAAATATTATCACTGACATATGAATTTCATTGAGCAGTATTATTCTTTAATGCTTTAAAGACTGTAAATGGCAGTCTACCAGTGATAAGTAGCGATAATAATCTCATGGAAGGGCAACGATAGGACCTCAGGGCATAGAGGAAGAAGGCGATACATACAAATCCATTCAGTGTCCAACTCCTTAAGCTAGTTTTCACAAATTAAATATTCTGTTCCTGTATGCAATCTTCAAAAGCTGAGCACTTTATATGTGAGCATGTGGATGTTTTGTAAAATATCCTGAAGAAGCTGGTGAATGAGCTGTATCCTAAGGTTGTGATATACACATCTTCAAAGACATGACTACATTTAATGTGTTTGTTTGCCATGATTGTGACAGTGGCATTAAACTTGACCTTGAACAAAAACCTTAATCCATTCATCTATTTTAGGGCTTCAAACTTGGTTCTTCAGTGAAAACACAATGATACATCTTGCATGAATAGGTGTTTTGTGTTTCAAAATGTTTAGTTGTGTAAAATGCAAATATTGTGTACTGACAAACGGACTCAGTTCAGATATTGGTATGTTTTTCAGCTATAACAATTTCTGTATATTCAGTATCTGCAGAATGGAAATTGCAGGTCAGTCCAGCAGCAAGAGCTTCTAATGCCAATGAGGACTTATTTGTCCTCTTTGTTCATTAGTGCACATCAACATCTGTTTCGTTATCATGTTTAGTGATTGTTGTTATTTTGTCTCTATATTTTGTAAATTGATTTTTTTAAAAAAGAACTAAATCCTCAACTACTTAACGTAAAGAATGTATATTGAATTAAAGTTATTTATTTTTTGACTAAAAGAACAGAAACTAAAAACTCTTTTTCTTTGATTCATATAATTTGTACGGGCAGGTCATTTTGGATTGTGCAACAGCAAAACCAGGAGTTAAAATGATGCTGTGAAAAAATAACTTCTCGTATCAGACACAATTCTGGGATCACCATTTCAATTTGTGGAAAAGACTCAATTTAGCAAGTGTGATAAATTTCATTGAAAGCAATTCCTCATTTAGAACGAATGTAGATTAAAAATTCCTTTTATGGCAGGCATTTCACATTCTCTTAGTAATGGATTTGTTTTTTAAAAAATAACTTCTATTGCAACTTTAATTTCAATGCACAATTATTTGTGCTAAAATTTATATACATAAAAGTTTAAGAAAAATACTTTGGAAATCTATGGAGAAACCCTATTTAATGCTGCAGATATCAGTGTGTAATCCAGTGAATTGTCACACAAACATAGTGATCGAAACAAAGTAATTTTAACTAATTTTGTATTCCTGGAGAATGTATTTCAATACTATTGAGAAATGGCTGTGAATTGCTTTGTTGGAGCTGTTAGCAAAGTTTGAAAACTCCAACAATTTTTTTTTTAAAAAGTAGTTATTTAAAGGTTGTCAGACCTTGTGTTTTTGTTAACTAAAACAAAAGTGACCCACAGTTGTCAAGAGTACTTTTTTCTCTACTTGACAGCAGAAATTCAGAAATCCAGACTCCTTCACCATCCCTAAAAAATTGTAGATATAGAATGATACAAAAAAAATTTCAATAGAGGCCAAGCAACTTGTATATACCTAATGCCTCTTCCAAACATGAGCTCAGTAATTGTTAAAAAGCATTAAAATAGAACTCATCAGTTTAAGTATGTAATGTTGATATTCTCTATATTCATGTCTGAAACTGTAAATGTATTCATAGCTTTCATTTTTAACTAGTAACTCCATAGCTCTTGCTGTGATAAGTTCAAAAATGTTGACAATTGTGGGGCATGATAAATTTATCTATAACCCATAAAGCCAGAGACTTTAGAATGATAAGGATGAAATTTCTTCTGTTAATTACTTTTTCCACTGGAATTATGTTCAATGAACCCCTTTTACATTTTAAGGATAACTGTTGTATATTGGTGAAAAGAAGCTAAATGAAGTCATTTAATGTATTCCCACCACCTTCCCTCTCCCCACTTCCAATTAGGAATGAAATCTTTTTGTATCTGCGATGCTTTTTTTTTTAAAAAGTGAGATGACCAGCAGGCATTTTGGCAGGAATTCCACTGACTTTCCTTGGTATTTTACCTAGCCTATTGTTATCATTCAGAGCTGTAGCCACTATGTTGTGCAGGCTGTATGCTTGTTTCTGTGTATTGTGGTTAGATGTCATGAAGTATTGTCCCAGTGTAATTATTTAGCATGTTTTTGTCTTCACAGGCATTGTTAATAAATCTGTGACACAATCTTTAATATTGAATGCATCAGGACAATATAGTCTTTGTGGTGTTTTGTCAGATTTGCAGAATTATGAAGGCCATGCTTCTGAAAGTTGGTCTGTTCATGAAACACAAAACAAATTCCTCCATTTAAAATAAAATATCCTATCATCAAAGCTTTGTTTTTCTTGACTTGTTCTTTTCTCTCATGTAATGTGCACAAGAGGTTTTCATTCTTGGTCTCTGGATTACATCAGTCTCGCAGGAGAGGTTGGACATGCTAGGCTTGTCTGCACTGAAGTTTGGAGTAAAAGGCAACATGATTGAAATATTAAGATCTTGGGGTGGGGGTAGTAGGGTTTCTTGAGAGAGGAGATGTGGAAAAGACATTTCCTCATGTAGAATCTACAACTAGGGATCAGTGTTTTAAAAATGAGTCACTCATTTAATTCACATAAGGAGATATTTTATTCCTCACAGAGGGACAAGTCTTTGGAACTTTCTTTCTCTAATGTGATGAAAACAGACCCCTTGACTCTTTGACAGTAGCACTAGATAGATTCTTAAGGGAGGGATTAATTGTAGGTAGACAGCATTGGGAATCAAAATTGCAGCCAGCTGAGATCTTATGAACATGCTATTATTCAACATTGCTCCAGGTTGTTTTTTTCCTTCCCCCAGTACAACATAGTGTTTCACTTGAAGGTAGTTCTTGGTCACCACCTTTGTCTCCTCCAACACAGAATGCTTGACTAGCTCCATGGCCAGCAACAGGCACCTGATAGTCTGGATCATGCAGATGAGTGTAGCACTTGTCACAATATGCCAGGCACAAAGCCTTCCCTGCAACACACACATTCGTGATGCTCACAGCTTTGGAGGAAATACTGGTGTTGGGGTGAATCTAGGCACAGAAACAGACACTTCAGTTCAATTCTAGGCCAACCAGCACAGTGGTGCTGTGAGGCAGTCAGTATGAACCAGAGACCCAGGTTCAATTCCGGCCTCCCGCAATTGTCTGTGTTAAGTTTGCACATTCTCCCCGTGTCTGCATGGATTTCCTCCAGGTGCTCTGGTTTCCTCCCACAATCCAAAGATGTGCAGGTTAGGTGAAGGGGTAAATGTAGAGGAATGGGTCAGGGTGTGTTGCTCTTCGGAGGGTCAGTGAGAACTTGTTGGGGCAAAGGGCCTGTTTCCACACTAAGTAATCTAATCTTAATCCCATTTGCCAGCAGTTGGCCCATATCCCTCTCACCCATCCCATTCACTTATCCACGCAGATGCTTTTAAATGTTGTAATTGTATCTAACTCAGTTACCCCTCAGGTCCTTTCTAAACCTTTCCTTCTTCCTCTTAAACCTATGCCTTCTAGTTTTGGACATTTCCCCCCACCCAAGGAAAAAGGACCAGAGTTATTCACAGTATCCATGCTCCTCATGAGTTTATAAACCTCTATCAGGTCACTCCTCAGCTTTGGAAACTCCAAGAAAAAAAACCCAATCCATTCAGCCTCTCCCTATGGCTAAATTCTCCAATCCCAAAAACCTTGTAAATCTTTTCAGCAACATCCTTCCTATAGAAAATTGACTATAATCGCATGGAGTATTCTAATAGTAGCCTCACTAATGTCTTGTACAGCAGCAGCTTGACATCCCAAATCCTGTACCCAATATCATGGCCAATGAAGGCAAGTATGCCAAATACCTTCACCACCCTGTTCACCTACAGCTCCACTTTCAAGGAACTGTACACCTGCACCCCTATGTCCCTTTGCTTGGCAGGACTCTACCATTAACTGTAGAAGTCCTGCAACATCTCACATTTATCTGAACTCCACCATTCCTTGGCCAATCAAAATTACTTTGTACATGATTAAGTTTCTTTCCTGGACTCACTCCTTTTCTCGCCCTTCACTGCTTCCTTATCACTCTCTTGACAACTCCTTTCCTATCCTAGAACCATGAAGAACACCTCTTTATCTCCTCTTCTGATCCCAGTCTGTTGCTGTATTGTCCTAAATATGTGGGTAAACTAAAACTTGGTATCACTTTAAAGTCTGCACATCTATTCACTTCCTGGCAGCAAATAAACCCTCAGATTTGGATGATAGTCAAGCAGATTGCTGGAATCAATCAGATGAATAGGAGTTAGTGGAATATGAATGTATAAAGGAATTTAGCCCTTTAACTTGGATTTTTTTCTGTTGGTATCACACTTGAAGTAACTCCTTCCACAAGCAAGTCACTTGGGCATCATCAACATCTATTTATCTTAGCAATGGCAACATAGTTTTAAACAAATACATAAAGGACAAACTTTCAAATCACATCCTTGAAGATCAGTTTGGTTGAAAACTCTATATTCCAAGATCCTGGGCTAAACTGCACCTTAACACTCCTGCACAACTTTCTCTCAGATTGTGACGTGCATGAGCCTTTTTGGGAACATTATTTAAATTGCTGTCCATCACAGAGACAGAACATAATGCGTTGTCCTGTGATTCTGTAAACAGAACATCGCACCAGCACTACAGGCCAGATGTGTCTGCACAACCTCAGCAAACATTAGTTGAAGGCACGACTACACACAGGAAAACATACAACATTGTTTTAAAAATCCTGTTGTATGTTTGGTATGTTAACAATATTTTGATAGCAGCACTAGCCTCTGCATACTGCTGCAGTTTATAGTAAACTCAAAAATTGTTGAAGCTAGGGTTGAAGACGGAATCTTTGTTTCCTGGGAACACCTTTGTATTCTTCAGTTTTTATTTGGTCAAGCATTTCAAGAATAATAAACTTAAAATAGAAGAGTCACAATTACTGCCTGCAGGATTGATTTGGAGAGCCACAACTGGACTTGCAGTAATTTGGAGTGAAAACCTTTAAAAGGGTACAGCCCTGTAGGTAGGCTAAGTAAGTTCTGAATGTTGGAAGAATTGTCTAGATTTCTCAACAAGTCCACACCGACCCTCCAAAGAGTCACCCACCCAGACCCATTCCCCTTCATTTATCCCTGATTAATGTACCTAACCAGCACATCCCTGAACACTATGGGCAATTTAGCATAGCCAATTCACCTAACCTGCATGTCTTTGGACTCATTAAGGACTTGAAGCTGATCAAGTAAGCTTTAATGCAACACTCCAAAGCCTGCCTCTGCTGGATTGTATCCAACAGCAAAATAAGACCATAAAAAACAGGAACAGGAACAGCCCCTCTGCCATTGAATTGGATCATAACTGATTCAACACTTCTCACATTGACAATTTCCTCCCCTTTCACTCAAACCTTTGATACCCTATTAATCAAGAATTCATCTCAACATTAAATAAACACAAAGACTCTACCCCCACAGCTCTCAAGGCAAGAAGTTCCAAAGACTTTCACCTTAAGTAGAAATTCTACCTCATCTCAGTTTTAAATTGGCACCCCTTATTTTTGAGACAACACCCTCTGTTCCTAGACTGTCCCATGAAGGGGAAACATTCTTTCTGCATTTACCCTGTCAATTCTCTTAAGAATTCTACATGCTTCAATGAAAACACCTCTAGTTTTTCTAAATTCCAATGAAGTGAGTCCCAACCTATTTAACCTTTACTTATAAGATTATCCCTCCATAATGGGGATCATCCTACTGAATGTTATCTAAACTACCTCCAATGAAGTAATACACTCTTAAGCAAGAGGATTAAAATTGGTCATGGTACTCTAGATATGGTTTCACCAGCAACTTGTACAGCATACTCAGCTACTGCTTCCAACAAGAAAGGTACTGACTACTGAGACTGCTCGAAAAACTTGCAATAGTGTCTAACATTAGCTGTGGTTCTGCAATTATAGAGCATTTTCTGGATAATCCTGTGTGCAAAGAATTCGAGTGACAACCATTTAGGATTGCCAGTTAGGCTTGCAGTGGCACACTTGCATGTATCGGAAGCTATGTATATATATTAAAATACAGTGCCCTGTTGTTTACTGCAGGAAAAAAAAATCATACACAAATTGTGCCTGTTTCAACTCAACAATAGGTGATGGACAACAGCTGGTTCATTGCTCAGGCCTGTGCCCTGACCAGAGTCAATCTGCCTTATTTAAAAGTTTAAACAAAGCTTGGCAGGTAACTGTCAATCATTATTTACTGGCACTTTCTTCATGGCAATGCTACAACCAATCAGCATTCTCCACTCATCCTATTTAAACATGGATTTTTATTATTTCCCCCTCCAACTCTATTTTGATTTAGTCCCTACCCTCCCCTTCACTGTTTTGATCACACAGCATTGCTCTTTGATGTGAAGGGCAGTGCTTGTCACTGGCCACTTGGGTGTTTTTTCATATCTTCCTGGTGGTGGAAATTGAATAAAGATTTGTGCACTTTGTGTCCTTTCACTGTGTCTCACACCATGGGTGCTGGGGAAAAAATAAGCACTACCGCACTTAGGCGGTAGTGTGGGGGTTAAATTAAAAAAAGAAAAAAAAAAGAAAAAAGAAAAAAAAATTAAACATGGATTTTCCCTTAAATGGGCATTCTTGCATCTTGATTAGTGCAAGACAAAAACATTTTGATTTTTCAGCAATTTAAGTTTAAAATGACATCTGGAACAAAGCTTTATGAATCTTCTGCACCAATTACCACATTACCATATGTAAACAGGGCAACCTCAACAAGAATCCTAAGAAACTGCACATACTAACTGAAGCATTATCAAAAAATAATTTATATTTTAAAACAAACCCATGCTACCTTAATGCCTGATCAGTGGGCAATGTGAAAAAATAATCACCCCATGATTTTGTAGTCAATGTTGATCAAGCAATCAATATATATTTTACATTTTATTTTCAAGTTAACACCAGCTGCCATCCTACAGGAGAGGCTGGAGATCAACAGTATCGCAGATTGTTTGTGGTTTTACTGATTGAACATTATTTGATTGGACATAAGAAAATTGAGAAGGAGGGACTTATTTGCGATTTCGGCAACATGACTGATCTACCAAGGCAGGCAGGCAGGTCTGGGTGGGGATGGTGTGGGGTGAAGTCTGAATAATACAATAAAATTTATTTATGTAGAGCTAAAAATAATCACTACCACTGAACCACAACTCATAACAGACCACAGAAAGAAAATACTAAACACAAAATTGCTTTTACTTTTAAGCTACTATTTCAAAAGAAATTTTATTTCTCCTTGAAACGGTGTTCAATTCCTGTGAACAATTTTTATGCAATTACACACACTATTCTAATAATCAGTAACAATGTATTAATGAAATTAACGATCATGCAACAAAACAAAGACATGTGCAAAGAGAACATCCAAACAGGCTGTAGATAGCAATTTTGAAATCTCTTCTAATACTAATCAGTAGCTTATTCAGCAATTGCTCTCTTTCTGCCATAATGGAGTTCACTAACCTGCAAACTTCAGAGTAGTATAGAGCAAAATATTGCTTGTACAGCTTAGAACTGTATATTACCAGTAAAACCAAGTACTCTTGCTCAGCTTATCATCGGAATGGAAATAATTAAAACACTTTCTATACTGAATATATTAATTGTGTGAGCGGGCTCACTTGACTGCACAATCTTGTTTGACATTTGCAATGATATAGCACTCTCTTACTATCAAAATAGAGGTGCTGCCTTTTGAATAAGATTAGGTAATAGTGTAGCCTGTACCATCAGAGTCAGAGATGTACAGCATGGAAACTGACCCTTCGGTCCAACCCGTCCATGCCGTCCAGAGGTGGTTATTAAGGATTCCACAGCACTATTCTAAGAACTGGACGTTATCCAGCTACCTACACCAACATTCTTCCTTAATTGGCAGTTGTCGTTTATGGAACCATACTGTATATAAGTGAGTAGTATGTCAGCCATCTGGGTTCAAGTCTCACCTGTGCTGGAAAAGGATTGAACAATTTGATTCAAAACACTTCAACTACTCTAAAAATGCAGATCACTTTTAATCAACTCAAAAGATTTCTAAGCATTAGAAGCAAATGAGAGTATGCACAGTTCTAGAGTTAGAATGTGAATTGGGTTAAAATGTGGTTAGGGAGTAGAGAAAGTAAAAGCATGGACTTTGGTAAGATCTTAATCAACTTTTCACCACAATTTGTTTCTTAACGATTTGCATTAAGGAAGATCTGCAAGTAGTGCAAACGGGAGTAAGCTGCAGATGGAGAGCACAAAACTGAATTTGAGTTTGATGTGGGCTAATGTGACCCTATTATTTTAAAAAAGAGAGAGTTCAATGTCAGATTGTTTTCCAATTTGTCAGAGGTAAGTAGTACAGCAGCCAAGATGTTTAAGAGTCCAAGCAGAGAAATTCTTAAAAGGTAGCAGGCAAGTATTAGGACAATAAAAAGATAACGGGATGTCTTATTTTATATCAAAGAGGCTAGAATCCCAAGAATAACTTCAGTCATGTATTTCTCATCTGGAGTACTGCATTCAGTTTTGACCATTCAGATGATACATCGACCTTGTAAGGAATGCAGCAGATTCACTGGCATGACAAATGGCCAGAGGATTAAACTTTAGGAACACACATTGTCACTTTGAAGATTGGTCAAGATGTTTGACAGTCCTTCACATCCACAGTATTTTCTCTGGAATCAAAAACAAGCGGTCAAAATTTGAGAGCTAGGCCATCTAGGAATAAAATCAAGGAACAACTTCCTCTCAGAAGGAAACATTAAGACAGAACTTATGTCCTTAATATTCCTGAATACATATTTTATGTCACATTTACTGCTAGGATTGGACCTATTAATTGAAACAAAATACTTGAATAAGCTGTTCAAGATCAAGTCTGTAAAGGAAAAGAGAACACAACTTAAAGGAGTTGATTTACGTTTATATTTTACTACCTATATAAGCACTTTCATAGGAAAATAAGAAAATAAACATAGTACTTGATATTTTCTAAGATAAATAACATTTTTGATTGAGGCATTCGACTATTAATACTAACAAACCACGAGAAATAATGACAACATTGCTTCACTCAAAATAGTGATTTAACGTGATGAAAATACACACCATAATATATTTGAAGTATGAAAATAAAATAAATAGGATGCTTTTGGAAGTCGGTGTTAAACTCTGACGACTGAACTTGTGAATATATTTTTATAAACCTGAATGAATAAACAGCAGGGCAATGTCAAGTGTGTTATCTAGTCTGAATTTAACAGGTACCATGTTTGTTCATAAAACATCTCTCAGAATGTGTGCAACATTTACTTTTCTGTTAACACATTCTTTACCTGCATCTATTTTCAGAAAGATTTGATAAGCGGAAGACAAATAGGAATGGAATAACAGCATTACAGTAATGCAAAATTGCATTTGAAGTCAAATTATTTTTTAATACTTGCCTTTTTTTCTGTGAATGGGGGCAAGAGGAGAAGTGTGGTTGGTTGCAGAGACAGCAAGAGCGAAAGCCAGACAGAGAGGAAGCAAGAGGGAGAGAGACAGACAGCTGGAAAGTCACAGGACTCAGGCAGAAAAGATTGGCATCAGGGGACACATACGGCCTGCAGCTCTGTTTGATAGCACCAAATGTTACTCAAAGGTTTGCTCATTAGGAAGTTACAAATAATCCTGAAGAAACAACAAATCATTCCTTATTTTATAAGAAAAGTTACCAAGCAAACACTACAATGAAATTGTTGTATGCCTAACTTTTAAATTCTACTTCTAATACATCTTTCAACTGTTCTGCTTAAAAATTAAGTTAATATTTCAAAGTGCTATTAATATGCCTGATCATAGAACAATTGTAAAAGTCTCAACACTTAATGTCAACTTAAAACTGGAATAACATAAAAAATTACAAAAATTAAAATACAGTTCTCAATTTCAAAAATGCAACTCAAAAATCATGAGAAGGAATCAAAAGATGAGAAGACTTCTACATACTTTGGATACACAATATAATCCACCTTCCCCTACTTTCTTTATGGATCTGCCTCTAGATTCCTTAGAAAGTGTAGCCTATGAACTGAGCAATATCCTTAGTGCCAGATGCAAAATAATTTCAATGTTCACTAGGGTTTCACCTACATTTGCAGGAAACTTTAAAAAATACTATTGTTAATAGATAGCTTTGTGGAGGCGAGCTTGAATGTAGCAAGTAGTATGAATGCGCAGGTTGTGTGTAGGTCACCAACACTTTTCAGTCATCTCTGCCCCATGCAAATATTGCATCATTGTTACCAGTGTGCAAATGTTACTGGGCATGATTATTTAACCCAGCGGAATCATATGACAACATAAGCCAAGTAGTTGATTGAGAGACTTAGATTAAAACTATTTAAATTCTGTAGAGCAGAGATTGTTTTTATTTGCATCTGAGAATAATGCTTTTGTTTTTTCAAATAAGTTGTTCTGTGGAAGACACTTTCCACTATGTTACCTTCCATTTGTGAAAGGGGTAGTCTTGGTCAAAAACTCTACTGCAATCATTAGAATTTCATAATTGAGAAGTGGAAAACATATCTATGGTGAGACAAGGCAATATTACTAGTCCCTGCTTCAAATTGGAACATTCACTATATTTATTAAATTATGATAAACCATCTAAACTCTAGAAGGAAGTCAGAACATACAAAATGGATCATGCCACTCAAGAGAGGATTATATGTAGGCACTGGTGCAGAAGGGGGAAGGAATAATAAAACCTTAAATTGGGAAATAGGTGAACAAAATACCAGCCAATATCAAAAATAAATGGTGTCAGGAATGAGAGGTATATTGATGAACGTGCAAAATATTCAAAAGAATTACTGCAGCAACTCACTATGGCATCGGTAGCACCTACCAAACCTATAACATCTACCACCCAGGAAAACAAGGGCAACAGATGCATGGGAACATCACATGTGGGCTCTGCATCAGGTCACATACCATTCTAACTTGAAGCACGTTCCTGTTCCCTCACTGTCACAGGGTCAAAATCCTGGAACACCTGCCCAAAAAGCACTGTGGGTGCACCTGTTGAATTGCTGCAGTCCACATGCAATCTCACAACTCACCATCATCTTGTCACTGGAAATTAGAGATGGACAATAAATGCAAATAATGCCCATGTGATTCATAAATAAGCAAGGAACTATGAAGGACGTGATGCTGACCCTACAAGAGGAGGCCCATTTTCATTTGGAACAACAGTAAAACCATACCTTTGCAAAAATTGGCAAGGATCTTGCTTCAGAGTTTTGGGCAAAAATGTTAACAAGTCTACGGACAGCAGCAGGAAATCCAAACATCAAAACTGGTAGATTATTATGGGAGAAGCTCTATTTTACTAGAGATTAAAATTAAAAGGTAGGCTTGTTATTAACTTTATTGCTGACCTTAATTTGCACTAGATGAAACTGGAGATCATAAATACTAAAAGGTGTTTTGAAAAAGATAACTTGTAAGTGATGGAGAATTTTTAAACAATTAAGAACTTTCAAGCATATTAAACATTAAGACAATTAAGAATAATAACTGCTTAGGAATGAAGGATGATTAACTGTAAAGGGTAGAGGCTTGGCATATAAGTTAAATAAATACTTATTGTTTTGTCATGAATAACAAAGTATATGAAAATTTATAAATTTCAGGTCACTTGAACAACTAGCAAAGAAAAGAGTTGATGACTCTCATCACCAGCACCTTACAACACACTCCTTTAGAGCGCGTGCGTAGGCTTTGAAGTGTTTTCCAACCCTTGCAATTAACATTCCATACCCTAATATGGAAATTCTGGTGTTGGTAAGAAGCTTTCTGTTCTAGAGGTAAGTGGATGATGTAACAGGTTACTAGTGAGTATATTCTACAATCTTAAAATAATTTGTTTATGTCATGTAATGTACATCATTCTGCTGTTATTGTGTTTTAATGAGACATTGCTTTAAGGTTACAAGATCCTCCATATAAGGTCAAGGAGCATTTATCTTTTGAGGGAGATCGACAATCTTTAATCATTAAAGGGGAGAAAAAGAAAGTAATGACTACCTTTCTCATTCCAAAGTACAACAAACTCTTTCAAATAGTTAGGTAAAACAAATGGTGGTTATCACCACATTGAATTACAGGAATAATTTCTAAAGTTTCTTTTTAAAAGAGCCAGATAATGGGACTGAAATAAACTTGTTTAAAGTCTGGCCAATTTGATAAGAGGCTTGTCCATTATTGAGAGGACACATTGTTGTTTACAAATTCCAGAAGCTCCATCACATGCCTTTTCAAGAGTGCTCACAAACTGAAACAAAAGAATCAGGAAAAAAAATGATCTCCTGCAAAGCATTTCAGAAGCTGTTAAGACAATAAGTTAATGCACACAGATACAAAGAGAACAGTACATCATAAATTACCCAAATTGTTTTTTTAAAAAGAACTGCATGTCATTTTTACTTGACAATCTCTACAACTGCATTTGAGAGATTCACAAAACCAATTTATATTAAAGTTCAATACAAGTTTACAAGATGATCACAAACCCCTAATATTATAGTTAATGATATAGTGAAGCAGATTTCTCCTACTACAAATATTCTCCATGTGCCTAATACACTTAAAATGACCACTTTATACATTTTACAGGTTTAATTATCATTCTGATTTAGGGTTTACAATAGCTCCAACATTTTGGTGGCAACTTTTGATCTTAAAAGGAATCTTTTAAACATGTGTTATGACATTATCAATAAAAATGCGAACTCATACAGCAAAGCTTCCCTCAAACTACTCATCCACCTACATAGTATTAAAAGGCACGTGCATTTCTATGGGGGAATCTGGGATGTAAATACTGCTACCCACATCGTAAAGCTATGGACCTGAAACATGATGGATAACCAAAAAAGAAACCACACTTGCCCATTGCCAGCCAAACAGATTCTTTTTATGAAAACTTAAAGATGCAGTTTGTTATCAAAGACTATAGTATGCCAAAATTAAGGACTGATTTGGAAAAAATATTGTGCAACGCGACAATTTAAACAATTAGCATCCCGTGATTTGCTCCAAAGGACCTATCAAATCACAAGGTTAAAAGATATTTTGATGCTCAACATCCAATTGTCAAACTTCAACAGGTTACTAAAACCATCTCCTCTTTAAAAACAAATTCCCAGAAAGCCCAGCAGAAAAGGTAACAGGAAAAATGGAACAAAAAATAAATTGCAGCCTTGAGAGCTTCAAAAGGAGTTAAGGAAATAAACCGGTGTTCATGATGCTCCAGATTATACGCTGCAACTAGTGAATAAAAACTGCAAATATTTTACAGATAACTAAAAGGTTGACAAAATGTGACTTATTTCTTTTTCACTTGCAAGATTTAGGTTTTGATCATTTAAAATTAATCCACAAGTCTATGGGCTGATGGAAACATTACAGCTGGTTAATATTAGCTTAGATCTGAATATTCTGTATACTGGTCACTCCATTTACAGTACTCTGCAATGTTGATAGATTATCAGTCTGCATAACAGTTAGCTGTGAAGAACCTGTTGATATGGTGACAGGTGTTCCACTCTGCATTTGCCCAACCCCAGCTCCATGTGTTAATATATTACTTATGTGACTAGTCATGGCTAGACATGCAGGCACAGAAATTGTAGTCACAATGCTTGTGCTAGGGGTCCCATTTTTTTCCAATGTGTTATTGTCAAGCACTACAGCTTGTGTACTTCCAGCACCTAACTGTTCAACATTTGCCAAGATATGCAAGTGAGGCTGCACTGAATCGGTTGGTGCATGGAGTACTGCAAGCTCATTAAAAGTTGCTGCCATGGAGGCTGCTTGAGTTACCATAGTGATGGAAGGCAAACCAGCTGACCTCCAATCTGAAGTACCAGATGTGTTTTGTTCATGTGAAGAGATGTTTCCATGGAGCGTGACTGTATTTTGGTCATTGAGTATTTCTGTACAAGTCACTGATTCTTGTGCTTCTGAGGGGGCAACTTGCTCACAATCCACAAATGGATGGAGATCTGTTCTTTGAATATGGCTCTTTTTAGAGCCCTCATCCAAGATGACAAGGAAGGATTGCCATGGTGCATTCTTGTTATGAACCTGTTAATTAAAACATTGAGACAATTGTTAAAAGATCATTTAACTAGTTTAGAATCGCACAGTTCAAATACAGATGGGTTTAAAATATCACATGAAGCATATATAAACACAATATATTTGTGTTTAACTCTTGATAAACATGTTCATTCTGCTGTACTATTCACCATTTTCATGACTATTATACATTGCAACAGAAAATGGACCAGGAATAACTTCAGAGGTTTAAAAGTTCCACAAGTGCAAGTGATACCAGCACTGAAAGTCTATAACTATTAGGAGCGATGAACAAATTGGGATACATGTCTTAAGAAACGGCTGCCTTAATAGAAATTTTAAAACTAGAGGGAGATTAAGTAGGTTTAACATCAAAAATTTGTTTCTCCAAAAATAGTCACTCATAAGGAATTCAGAAGAACTTGATCAAAAATTGATTCACAGTCGCAACATAAGAAGCAATTAGCACAGGGGAATGAATCAGGGAGAAAGAATAGAAGGATACATTGTTATCATTAGAGAAAGAAGATTAGGACATGCAATGTTTCAATGATAGCATAGATTAGTTGGGCCTAATAGCCTGCTTCTCTGCCACAAAATCTGCACAATACATTTAGCAGTTGGATGCTGAAATACAAAAAGCAACTTGATAGTGATAATGAGAATTATACATTCTATGAAAGATGTCACTCGTCTGGTGCCTATCACTGTCCGAGAGATCACTAAGTAATTCTGACATTATTTCAAATCTTGGTTGGTACACCTCAGAGCAGGTAATTTGCAACTTTGGCATTTTAGAAATTCTCAGGAATCCCAAAGGCATTTTACAAAACTACAAGAATCTTTACCATGTTAATGACTTAATGCAACAAAATTAGCTAAAATTCTAAGTTGTTACAGAGGAAATTTGGCATTACAAGGGTAGGTGCTCCAGTTATTCATTAGTATCAATATGGAGCTAAGTTGCATTTAGTCATTAAGACCATCCAGGAATTATAGTAACTAGGTAGTCTTATTGGTGGTACTCTAATTTTGCACTTTAAATGTACTAAAGTAAACACGTTCTTGTCAATTAAAATGCTACTTGTTACATTAAACTTTTGAATCTTCTGTCCATGTTAATTAGATAGAGATTAAATATCACAAATTAAGAAAAAATCCAATTAAACTAAAATGCTGGTGAGGAATGAATAACAAAATCAGAAGCAAAGTACAGAATTCAATTTGAGACACTTGCTCCAATTTAGGCAGAAAACTTCACAATTCAAAAACCATTGGCTGAACATTGAGAAAATAATTTGTGAAATGTAATTGAACAGAAATTCTAGATCCATTCCACTGCTAGGAAAGATTGCCATAGCAAACAATAAAAGGTATTAAAGAAGTTTTAAAATAATATTAAAAGTATAAGGACAAATGCTTTTATGTCAGCTAAGTCAAAAATCAACAATTCTTGCCTCTTACTCGGCCTTAATGAATCTCTTTTCTTTCTGCTTATCGTAAATACTCATTTATAGGTCAATCTCGTGTATAAGTAGACCCCTTATTTTGACTGAAAAATCTGGTATTTTTCAATTAGCTTGTGTATAAGTCAACCCTAGTTTTCAGGGGTCTCTTCCTGACTATCCCATAATATTTGTGATATGTGGTGAGAAGAGTTTTTTGCTGAGAATATCAGTTTTTGATGTAAAGTGTTTATTGTATATTAACAGTTTTATGCAGTCTTTTCATAAAATACTACCAGTTTATTTTTGTTTTTACTGCTCCTCTGTTTTTATTTCATGAATGGTGTTGTACAAATTTCCCCTGGTAGATGGCCTGACCACCTGCTGGCATGCCTATTAACTTTTGTATATGTGTACACCTATGCACTTTACGGTACTGGTAAGTGGAAATCGGTAGGACCGTACTGTTCGATGGTAGCAGGCAGAATGGAGACAGTTATTTTGTAGATAAATATTCAATAATGGCCATAATTCTTTTTCCTTTTGTTGTTTACTATTTTACAGAGAGATCTGGCTCGTTTGTCTATTTTTTGACTCATGCCAAGCATGAATTTCATCTCCGTGAAAACAACAACTCATGTGTAAGTCAACCCTCTAATTTCAGCTTAAAAAGGTCTTCAAAACTCAACATATACATGATAATGTTCTCAATATGGCATCCATTAACAACCATTCCCAGAACGCAAGTAATTAATGCTAGCGGATTTCCAGTATCATTACATCTGTTAGGAGTGTGGGTGAGAAGAAGGCAATTACAATAGGATCTGTCTAATAACAATAACGAGTATATAGTTGAAGAGTTCGATAGTGGAAAAAAATGTGGGAATGCAAAAAATGTGCGCACATGATATCAAAATGATGGGCAGCAATGAAGGGCACAAATACATGCTGCTGTAAAAGCTGAAGAGAAAGACAGTATCTTAGGGAAGGAACAGTAGACAAATCCACATGGACAATTTCCAATATAAAACGTTGATAAATTCAGAGTGGAAAAATTCACAGGAAATTCACTTACAAGCAAAATGTTAAACATTGAATGAAAAGGGACAAAACAAGAATTTTTTAATATATATGCACACTGGCTTTTTTGTGATAAAGTCTCAATCTGTAAGGTTATAATATTTGTTGGTGTTTGCAATGTATTTATGGAAGACTCTTCATTTTGGGCGAAAGTAGATGACATAAGATTGCAATTTTGTTAGGAAACAGGAACACCCAACTATAGCCATACCATAATCCACATTCATTCACAATTCCTTAATGTCACTTTCAACAAAAATATTCTGGTGAAGGAAATTATAGTTTAAGCAGTCTTATAGAGAAATCTGCATGGAATCTGTTAGATACTCACTGAAGCATGTCTTCTGAGCGTAGATTTATCAGTAAAGGTCCTCCCACATGCACTGCACATAAAAGGTTTCTCTCCTGAATGTATGCGATAGTGACGTTGTAGAGCATTCAGCTGTGTAAACTGCTTTCCACACTGATCACAACAGTAAGGCCTCTCACCTGAAAAAGACATTATTAGAGGCTTGTCTCCATTTTTTCAAAGCTTCAAACATTTGAATCGTTGACATTTGGCAATATGTCAGCAGATTACAATATAAAAAATAGATTTGTTGTAAGCTGATATTCATGTTTTCTGGTAGAAATTGTAAAAGCAAAAAGGATCTTGATATATATTTTGCAGTCCAGAAAATTGTCAAATTCAGTTTAGTAAATTATTTATAACACTCAAAAGAATCAGGTTTGAAGACCAAAGACCATTCATCAGCTATAACATCCCCATATCAAAGTTAAGCAGTTGCTTCCCCCAGTAACTAGAGTCTCTGACCTGCAATGCCATTCCTTCAATACAGGTGCTCAGGTGACTGCTAAATTAGTAAACCTCATTTAAAACAAGGTCAGGTTTAGTATTTAGATTTCAAGAAAGAATGAAATGAAGCAGGTCTTTATTTGGTTCACACTGCTTATATAAAAGGCGAAGTCAGAACAAATCAAATGATACCTGTATGAACTCTAAGATGTTGATGAAGAGAATTTCTCTGTGCAAAAGCACGGTAGCAGATCTCACAAACAAATGGTTTTGATCCAGTATGGATTCTGTTGTGATGTTTCAGATACTCCTTAGAAGCAAAACTCTTGCCACATGTTTCACACATAAATGGTCTTTCACCTGTAAGACAATACAGTCAAATTAATACAACTACATAAGCTTGCTTGAGAAATTATGTTTTAGAAATGAACACTGGTAACCAGATGACATGACAACTGCTGAGGTCCATTCAACCTCTGAAGCATGTTCCACCAATCAACATGGTTGATCTGTATCCTAACTCCATTCTCCTGCCTTAGCTTCATAATCCCTTAACACTTTTGGCAAGCAAAAATGTATTGATCTCAAACAAAATTACTAACTGAACTAGCATCTACTACTCAGAGAGAGGGACATTGAGAAGAAAAGCGAGGGGGAGGGGTCCACATTTTTACCATTCTTTACATGAGGTTTTTCCCAATTTCTCTCCTGAACAGTCTGGCTCTAATCTCACCCTCTTAAATGGAATGCATATATCCTAGAGAACATAAGCTTAATTTATGTAACCGTCAATCAGAATGTTTGGAGCATTTATAACATTTTTTAAACCTATTTTGGACTCTTAAGGCACCTTTATAGCACCTTCCCTTGACATTCAATGGTGTTACCATGACTAAATCTTCCACTATCCTTGGGGTTACCATTGACCAGAAAGTCAACTGGACTCACCAGACATTGGCTACAACAGTAGGTCAGAAATACTGTGGCGAGTAACTCACTTCCTTATTCTTCAAAGCCTATCCACTATTTACAAGGCACAAGTCATGAGTGTGATGGAATATTTCCTACTCGAGTGGCTGGATGCAGCTCCAACAACATTCAAAAAGCTTGACACTATCCTGGACAAAACAGCCTACTTTAATATCCACATACATCTACTCCCTCCACCAACACTCAGTAGCAGCAGTGTCTATTATCTACAAGATGCACTGCAGAAATTCGTGACAGATCCTGAGATAGAACCTTCCAAACCCACAACCACTTCCAACCAGAAGGGCAACAGCAGCAGATACATGGGAACACCACCACATGCAGGCTCTCCTCCAAGCCACTCACCACCCTAACTTGGAAATATATCACTGTTCCTGGGTCAAAATGCAGGAATTCCCTCCCTAATGACATTGTAAAAAAAACCTACAGCAGTCCAAGAAAGCAGTTCACCACCACGTTCTCAAAGGCAATGAGGATGGGTAATAAATGCTGGTTAGTCATTGACACCCATGTCCCATGAGTGAATAAACAAAAAAGGTGTACTGTGTAGAAGTGTACACGGTTTTCCATACATAGTCTAGACCCCAGTTTTGTAAAATTGCAGTGACCGTTCCTTAATCGAGATAAAAAGATAAATTGTAATTGCTAGAATTCCAAAACAGAAACAGAAAATGCTGAACTATACACAGATAAATGTCTGAAAAGAGACGATCAGATCAACTCAATCAATAATGACAAACTGATATAACTGCTCTACAAATGTGGATCAATGAAGCTGAGAATGGGAAAACAAAGCATGATAATAGGTTTCAATATAATGACTAGTTTCATGAATTAACAATTATACAAGGGATATGTTTACATGGATGCTGCATTTTCAATTTTAGCCATCGTGGAGAAGGTGTTCTATATTTGTGTTCTATCAAAGCTGCTTTTAAACTGTAGTATGCAAATATCACTTACACGCCACAAGTTTGCAGAAACTTTTCATTCTATTGTGTTCCCAATGTCCAGACAATACAAAACATAAGTACTGAGACACTTCAAATAAAGTAGAATCAAAATGAATTTCTGGAACATACTAGACATGGTTCATGCCATTTGTTTGAACATTTCTAAAGTTAAGATTGTGGATTCATTAAAGTCAACTTGAGACTATAACCTTGCTCATTGTCTTCAAACAGCCAATGCTCTAGTGGTATAGATCATATGCATGCGCTGCAGTTTAGAAACTTATGCTTTATAAGAAAAGTGCAACTTGTAAAGCCTGAATTCAACCACTTCATGAAAGAGGTCCCCCAAATCAGACAATATGAAATCAGATTGTAATGGTAACATTGTGATTAGTCAGCATATTGTATACAATCAACCTAATTAATCATTACTGCATTTAAGCCATTTTACCACTCCCTCTTAGAAGATAGTTGATAGGATGTTAGTGAGTTTTGAGACAGCCTATAGCTCAGGTTGAGGTTCTGGTTGTAGGTTTGTTCGCTGAGCTCGAAGGTTTGTTTTCAGATGTTTCGTCACCATGTTAGGTAAAATCATCAGTGAATCTCTGGATGAAGCACTGGTGGCATGGTCTGTTTTTTATTTGTGTGTTTAGGCTTCCTTGGGTTGGTGGTGTCATTTCCTGCTGTGATGTCATTTTCTTTTTTTCCTCAGGGGGTTGTAAATGGGACCCACGTCAATGTGTTTGTTGAATTAACATATCAACAAACACATTGACTTAGATCCCATTTACCAGCCCAAGAATAAAAAGGGAATGACATCACAGGAAATGATACCACCAACCCAAGGAACACAAATAAAAAGCAGGTCATGCCAGTAGTGCTTCATCCAGAGGCTCACTGATGATGTTCCCTAGTATGGTGACGAAACGTCTGAAAACAAGCCTTCTAGCTCAGTGAACAAACCTACAACCAGAACCTCAACCTGAGCTACAAACCATCTCAAAACATTTTGATGAGGAACTAGAAATCTTATTAATTTGATGCTTCTGTAGAGTGCTTTGTTTTTCATAAATGGAAGAACGTGTCTCTGAGTGCATAAATAATAATTCTTGAGCAAAATAACAAAACCATGTTTATCTGTTCAAGTGATTGCAAAAGGTCCGTACACATGGAAGAATAAGGAAGTTTTCCAGTAGTCTTCGCTAACAGTTATCCCACAACCAACTATACAAATACAGATTAGCTGAATTGCACTGCACTCTGCACTGTATTGAACCTAGGTATGTACAAATTCCAGTTGTATGGGCCTTCATCACAAGAGTCATCTTGCATCAAAATTATTTGTGATGGGTTTTGCCACATTTAGACTCTAAACAGCTTTACAAAATATTAATTTCTTTTTCTTCCTGTGTAATTTTGTTAATGTCTTTAGAAAGAAAACAACACTCTTCCTGTTAGCTAAAGTTCAGCATCAAAACCCTGATTTTTTTCATGTGTCTTGAAAATCCAATCAACAGATACCAAAAATGGCCTAGAGTCAATTAATATACAGGCTGCATTATCTCTTCTCAGTTCAAATACAGCATCCAAAATTCTTCCATATTAAAGATGCCTTCAAGAAATTCAGTTTCTTATTCAAGCATATATTTAATTTTCATTTAAGCGTCTTAATCTAAGGAAACTCTTCTTTCTCTCAGTTCAGAAAAAGTATCGGATAGGCGTTTCCCCCTTTCACGAGACTGCAAACTGTCATGTCTTTCTGTTTTATCAAAGATGTTTGATGAATCTTCTCAAAATTTCTCCAAGCTGCAAATTTGCTGTTTTGCTTTCTCATTTTCTTCCTACGATGAAATGAAGAGTTTATTCACAAGACCTCAAAGCTATGAATGTACCCACAATCATCTTCTTGCTGCAATCTTTCAAGCTTTTAACATTAAAGCTTGGTTTGCTTTTCACCTTTTCAACATAATGGATTATAACTTTTCAACCTTGGCTAAAAAAATTCAAACTTCTGCTGCAATTCAGTTGAAGTTATGATTTAGATTTTACTTTAAAAGCAGAGATTATCACCACTTTGTTGAAACAAATTAAAACTAAACTGCAAACCTGTGACCAAATTAGTGAAAGCAGGAGAGAAGGGAAATTAAGATAACTCAAGACTTTGCTTCCATTATGCTCCAACTGTATTTCTCAACATTTTACATAAAAACCTGCATTTTCCCTTCCCATTGGCCAGGTGAAAGTAGTTCAGATTTTCCAAAGCCATCAAAATTGATGAAAATGACAACCAAAGTTGCTTTTGAGGTATGTAAACAAGAGAAATTAGAAGGTAATCACCAAGAATTTCATGGAGAGCAGAAAGAATAGTTATTTGGCTGAAGCATTCCTTTTCCAAACAGTGTGCTAACTGCAATCCATTCTGAGAAATCAGCTGCACTGTCAGTAATATTGTTGTCATTAAAGTAGATCAAATGCTAAAGAAATGGAGAAATTCTAGAATTGAGATATTTCCTGAACAACCCCTTTGGGATGTTATCATACACCTGGGTATCTAGGTCCAGAGATAGGGACACGACCGCTGTGCCACAACAGTCTCAAATTCCAAAACTAAAAATATCAAGCTACAAGTCAATCAAGTGAATGCATTGTTTAATTACACACTTTAATGATGGTTTCAGGAAGCTTTTAGGTGAGTAATGAAGTCTAACAAGGATTTCCTAGTCATGGTTGCAATTTGAGATTTACCTTGTGCACTTTCATCAGAATTATAATATCCAATTTTACTTCAAAGAAAAGCATTTTCACAAAATTCTACAATATTTCTAATTTCAATTCCCATATAAGACACTCAATTTTGTTTTAACTCATGCTCACAGATTCAAATAGATTCATTTTTGACCAACTAGAAAGCACTAACACAGGCCACAGTAGCATTCCTCTTCTGGTAAACAAGTCTTCATTGTAGGACAAATCCAAGCAAGACGTTTTTCCTTGCGAATTACAGGCATGAATGTTCCAGTTAAAAACAAAGGCCAGGAACACATTGACATTCTTTAAAAAATGCTGATTAAATAGTCCCAATGTTCAGTGTAGTAAGTAGAAGTAAGTGGAAAGTACAAAACGTAAAATTCATATACACTGAAAACAGTAATGGTTGAAAAACAAATGATCAGAATGTTAATTTAAGTCTATTATTAAATGTAAGCATCATTTCAGCTCAGTTTTATTCACACCCCAAGTGTCAGACTATGGGAGCATATGTGCATCATTTCTTGTTTCTCAGAAGTTAATAGAAGGTTGTTAAAAAGTGACTGTTGCGATTATTTAAATAACATGAAAATAATGATAGAATCAGGAATTTATATGTATATTACATATTAATGACTTCGATAAGGGAAGTGAATGTACTATCAACAAGTCTGTACATGGCACAAAAATAGTGGGAAGGCAGGAGGTGAAATTGACAAAAAGGTGCAGAGGGATTATACACAGATTAAGTGAGTGGGCAAACGTATGGTAAATGAAATATAATGTAGGAAAATGTGAGGTTATGAACTTTGGCAGGAAAAATAGAAGTCAAATATTATTTAAGTACAGACAGATTGCAGAAATTTGCAACAGAGGGAGTTTTGGAGGTACCCTTACGTAAATCACAAAAAGGTAGTATCCAAGATCAGCAGGCACAGGGAATGCAAATGGAATGGTAGCCTTTATTTCAAAAGGAATGGCATATAAAAATAGGGCAGGCTTGCTAAAACTGTACAAGGCACAATTTAGACATCTTAAATAAATTACCAAAACTTCACAATATTCTAGACATAGTTGAAATTGTGCCAATACAGTTTTAGCAAGACTTCCTATTTGCATACTCCATTCTCTTTTTTTGTTTTCCCTATTATCTATTGAGCTTGGATATATTAGCATTGCACGGAGGTCTGACAGACTAGGATCAGAGGGCATAATCTCAGAATAAGAGGTCACACATTTATGGGCGGCATGGTGGCACAGTGGTTAGCACTGCTGCCTCACAGCGCCAGAGACCCAGGTTCAATTCCTGCCTCAGGCAACTGACTGTGTGGAGTTTGCACATTCTCCCCATGTCTGCATGGGTTTCCTCCCACAGTCCAAAAATGTGCAGGTTAGGTGAATTGGCCATGCTAAAAAAAAAATTGCCCGTAGTGTTAGGTAAAGGGGTAATGTAGGGGAATGGGTCTGGCTGGGTTGCGCTTTGGCGGGTCGGTGTGGACTTGTTGGGCTGAAGGGCCTGTTTCCACACTGTAAGTAATCTAATCAAATCATTTATGAGAATTATTTTTTAACCATAAAGGGCTGTTGAGGCTGCAATGTTAATTATATTCAAGGCTGAAATGTATAGTTTCAGTTAGGAAATCAAGAGTTATGGGGAAAATGCAAGAGAGTGATATTAAGGATCAGATCAACCATGGACTCAGTGAATGGCACAGAAGACTGGATGGACCAAAATGGTTATTTCTGCTCCTGTGTCCTATGGTCATTTGATCCGTTTGCAGTCCTTTTCAGATATTATATATGTGTAAAAGGGAGTAAAAAGAAAATGAATCAAAGTCAAAATAAAAACTAGAAAACTTTAGAAACATTCAGCAGATTGATCAGTTTCTTGAAGAATATGCTAATGTTTTAGACACAAGATGTATATCCAAAATGCTAACGTAGCCTTTGCTTTGGATGTCCAACTGTGCTGTTCCATCATTTTCTGTTACCACATATTTAGATCCAATGACCATTTATTTTTACATATAATTTCTTTTTGGATATGTAGTGGCTACATACATCAATATTTCTTCTGCAACACGGTTGGCTGAAACTTATGAGTTTGTTCCCCTAAATTCATTTAATCAAACTTGCCTTCATAAAGTATCATATTATATCTCTTGGGAATATGTCAAAGCACAACAAACTTGATAAATTCCTGACTCCTCTCAAGATCCTGGTTCTGTAGAGCTTGACCAAACATTTAAACTTGGACAAACACAAACTTTAGAAGAGTACCAGCAGCTCCTAAATTTCTTCACACATCTGAAATATCCAGAAAAACACCAGTAACAATTATTTCTAATAATTATTACTTATACAAAAACACATATGTTCTTGTTTTGGAGTTCTGCAAAACATTAAGGAGGTTTCTTCAAGGATGCCCCGGGGCTCAACAGTTTATCACAGTAAGCTGCACAAAGTAGTTCAATCTCCAATCTGTGAAGGCTTATTTGATCTGTTAACACTGCAGTAGAACAAGGCAAGGGGAGGAGAACTGGCCAAGGTTTTGCTCCTGACCAATATCCAGTGACCTTTACTTAAACTGAATGAGTGCACATTAGCCAAGGTTAGGCTCAGCTGCAGTTCACATGAGGTAAATAGCTTGTGGACACTCCAAATGACACACCCTCACTAAGAGTGATTGTTGTAAGCACAGCAGTCCAATGAAAACAATAAAGGCCTGTTTAACACTTAAAGAAAAGCTGGGAAGAAAATTAATGTAAAAATAAATGGTCAAATCTGCACAAATATAACTTTTAAAAAGGCTTTTTGAAAAATTAACGTTTTTGCCTTGTTACATTTCGTTTTACATCATCGCAAAAAAGTTTTTCTTCATCTGTACATGATTGTCAAAGCAACCAAATTGACTTCTTCACAGCTTGATTTAATATTACAAATTGCAACAGAGATGCGAGACAGTTCTTTGCAAGGTGATACTTCCATTTTATTTCCTCCATTACCATACTCTTCATTCAGAAACTTATTTCCTCTAGTGTCTAGGTACTTACCTTCCAGAGGTCAAACTGTTCAATGGAGAGCAGTAATAATTTAACAGATTGTGGACCATAATAATTGGGTTGAGGTACTTCCAGAGACAGATCAGCCGAGCCACTTTTAACTTGCACCGGCATATCATGTTTAACATTCATTTATTCTTTATTACTACCAATTTATTTAGCTTCTATTTTCACTTTCTTTCAAATATATGCCATTTGCTATGGCACAGCTCCAAGGTTATCAGCTGTTTCGAGCAGCGCTGCCAATTCCAGATACTTGTTAATAAGCTAGGAGATGTAGCTGAATCACAACTTTTGATTTGCATTTTACACCTTCTTTCAGGCTGTACAAACTGAACTGCCTCAAGTAGACGTACAAATAGAATTCAGAAAAGTGAAAAACAAATTACCTGTGTGAGATCTCTTGTGATATATCAACATATGATTCTGTGTGAACCTGGCACCACATTCATCACAGGCAAATGGTTTTTCACCGGTATGGACCCTTGAGTGTGTGAGCAAGAGAAATAAAGTATTGATATACTTGTATCAAAAAGATTTACTTTAAAAAAATCAAATTACAAAACATTGCATGAAATTTCATAAGAACTACATTAAATTCTAAAGCAGAAATGCCCTTTCCAATGCTGCATGCAGTATAGTTACAACTTCAAACAACCAGTGGCAGTGTGATTACTTTGTTTGAAGGTTCTGAAATTAGGTATGCATTAGTAACTCTGACAAAAATCTCAATTTTCAAGTGGGGATTCACAAATACTATCAAATTGACCTGAAAAGGTTTTTTTTAAACAATATCAGTCCAAAAAATATGATAAAATACTTGAAGCAAGTCTTTCCCTTACTTCTTTCCCAATCTCATTACCAAAGGAGAAAAGGGGATGCAAGAAAGTTGCATGCTCCTACACCCCAATCTGAAATCCACTATTGAAACTTTGGTTTGCTAATTTTTCTCTCTATCTTCAAAAGACTCCTTAAGCCCCCGCTCTCGGATGCTTTGTGATCTTCCCCCTCTAATTTTTCTCTTTTACCTGTTTGGCATTCATACTTTTGTTTGTCATACTGATGTACAGGTAAAACATTACATAAATTCAAATCACCACTAATCTTTCCTCTAAACAGTGGGGGTTTGTGGCCCAAAAGCTCTCAGGAATGTGCCATGAATAATAAAGTGTTTTAAGATATGCCTATGCATGGTCATGTGACAACCTTAGAGACTATGCACTGCAGTGTGCAAACAGACACTGTAAAGAATGAGAGGGAACAATGGCATCCCAATACTACTGGTTTCTAACCAGCTGCTAGACTCCAGAACGTAACTAGGGTCGACTTTCTTTTCAACTTTTGAATCTTCTCTTGATAACATTGGTTGTACATTACAAATTGTCACAATTCCCATGGGAATTCTCTAACAGTAGGAATATACTTGAGAGAGGAATCAGGTGGGCAAAAAGGGGACATGAGATAGCTTTGGCAAATAGAGTTAAGGAGAATCCAAAGGGTTTTTACAAATATATTAAGGACAAAAGGCTAACTAGGGAGAGAAGAGGGCCCCTCAAAGATCAGCAAGGCAGCCTTTGTGTGGAGCTGCAGGAGATGGGGGGAGATACTAAATAAGTATTTTGCATCAGTATTTACTCTGGAAAAGGAGATGGAAGATATAGAATATAGGGAAATAGATGGTGACATCTTGAAAAATGTCCATATTAGAGCGGAGGAAGTGCTGGATGTCTTGAATCACAAAAGTGGATAAATCCCCAGGACCTGATCAGGTGCATCCGAGAACGCTGTGGGAAGCTAGAGAAGTGATTGCTGGGCCTCTTGCTGAGATATTTGTATCATCGATAGTCACAGTGAGGTGCTGGAAGACTGGAGGTTGGCAAACGTGGTGCCACTGTTTAAGAAAGGTGGTAAAGACAAGCCAGGGAACTGTAGACCAGTGAGCCTGACCTCGGTGGTGGGCAAGTTGTTGGAGGGAATCCTGAGGGACAGGATGCACATGTATTTGGAAAGGAAAGGACTGATTAAGAATAGTCAAAAAGGCTTTATGCGTGGGAAATCATGTCTCACAAACTTGATTGAGTTTTTTGAAGTAGTAACAAAGGATTGATGAGGGCAGAGTGGTAGATGCGATCTATATGGACTTCAGTAAGGCATTGGACAAGGTTGCCCATGGGAGACTGGTGAGCAAGGTTAGATCTCATGGAAACCAGGGAGAACTCACCATTGGACACAGAACTGGCTCAAAGGTAGAAGACAGAGGGTGGTGGTGGTGGCGGCGGAGGGTTTTTTTTGCAGAATGGAGACCTGTGACCAGTGGAGTGTCACAGGGATCGGTGCTGGGCCCCCTATTTTCATAATTTTATAAACGATTTGGATGTAAGCATAAGAGGCAAAGTTTGCTGATGACACCAAAATTGGAGGTGTAGTGGACAGCAAAGGTTACCTCAGATTACAACGAGATCTTGATCAGATGGGCCAATGGACTGTGAAGTGGCGGATGGAGTTTAATTTAGCTAAATGTGAGGTGCTGTATTTTGGGAAAGCAAATCTTGGCAGGACTTATACACTTAATGGGTAAGGTCCTAGGGAGTGTTGCTGAACAAAGAGACCTTGAGTGCAGGTTCATAGCTCCTTGAAAGTGGAGTCGCAGTTAGATAGGATAGTGAAGGCGGTGTTTGGTATGCTTTCCTTTATTGGTCAGAATACTCAGTACAGGAATTGGGAGGTCATGTTGCGGCTGTACAGGGACATTGGTTAGGCCACTGTTGGAATATTGCATGCAATTCTGGCCTCCTTCCTATCGGAAAGATGTTATGAAAGGGTTCAGATAAGATTTACAAGGATATTGTCAGGGTTGGAGGATTTGAGCTATAGAGAGATTGAATAGGCTAGGGCTGTTTTCCCAGGAGCGTTGGAGGCTGAGGGGGTGACCTTATAGAGGCTTATAAACGTCATGAGGGGCATGGATAGGATAAATAGACAAAGTCTTTTCCCCGGGGTGGGGGAGTCCAGAACTAGAGGGCACTCGTTTAGGGTGAGAGGGGAAAGATATAAAAGAGACCTAAGGGGCAACTTTATCATGCAGACGGTGGTTAAGTGTATGGAATGAACTGCTAGAGGAAGTGATGGAGGCTAATACAATTGCAACATTTAAAAGGCATCATGATGGGCACATGAATAGGAAGGGTTTGGAGGGATATGGGCCAGGTGCTGGCAGGTGGGACTAGATTGGATTGGGATATCTGGTCGGCATGGACCGAAGGGACTGGTTCTGTGCTGTACATCTCTATGACTCTAAGTTCCGTGTGACAAACCCCATCTGTCAAGTGGCAGGCTTTGAAATAGCACAGTGAAAATTGGACCTTAATAAAGAGGCTCAGCACAAGCTAGGACAGGCAATCTCTGCCAATGAGGCCTCAGTACAACTAATTATGCGCTTGTTGAAAGACAAACAATGCTACACATTATCGAGGTGCTCACTTCCACAAAGTGGTGTAATAATCACCTTAAACTCAGAAAAGAGGTGGCTATTGCCTGGCTTCCTGGAATTGCAGTTGCTGATTAAATAAAAATCAACACCACAGACTGGAGTCTGGCTAAGTGGAATGGCAGGCATGAGGTTGTCTCACCATATGCATGCTCAAGAACATTTCCTTTTTACTTTGGTTAGCAAATCACCTCGTCAATGAAATGATGCATTCAAAGAAAATGCGGTTTTCTAAAGAAATTTCAAGATGAAGAACTCTTCTGCATATTTTTACATGAATAAATTACTTCTTCCATCTTGCTCATAAAACTGTAAAGCACAAGATTATACTTTAATTATGTGTAGATTATATTGCTGTAACTAACAAGATCATTGGGACATCCTCTGGACTACCTTATATACTCGAGTATAAGTCGATCTCATGTAAAGTTAACCTCCAACCTTTCATCAAAAAATCTGGAATTTGCAATATAAGTTGGCCCTAGATCTTCACAGATAACAGATCAACATTTATGAGTCAGTGTGCCTGCCCGTTGCACTCCACTCCAGCTTTCCAGTCTGCTGGGTGTACCACTCCATTCCGACTGGATCTTCCAGTCTACAGTCTACTCTCTTTTCCAGATTGTCAGAATTACTGTAATTTTTGTGTTTTTCTTCTTTATTTGTTTAGACATCAACTGGACTTCTGTTAATGAAACTGTATGAATTTTGAACTTGAACATGAACTTCAGCCCCTCAAAAGTAGTCATCCCTGTAATAGTCATAGAGATGTACAACATGGAAACAGACCCTTCGGTCCAACCCGTCCATGCCGACCAGATAACCCAACCCAATCTAGTCCCACTTGCCAGCACCAGGCCCATATCCCTCCAATCTCTTCCTATTCAAATAGCAAACCAAATGCCTCTTAAATGTTGCAATTGTACCAGCCTCCACCACATCCTCTGGCAGCTCATTCCATACATGTACCTTTTGCGTGAAAAGGCTGCTCCTTAAGTCTCTTTTATATCTTTCCCCTCTCATCCTAAACCTATGCCCTCTAGTTCTGGACTCCCCGACCCCAGGGAAAAGACTTTGTCTATTTATCCTATCCTTGCCCCTCATAATTTTGCAAACCTCTATAAGGTCACCCCTCAGCCTCTGACGCTTCAGGGAAAACAGCCCCAGCCTGTTCAGCCTCTCCCTGTAGCTCAGATCCTCCAACCCTGGCAACATCCTTGTAAATCTTTTCTGAACCCTTTCCAGTTTCACAACATCTTTACGATAGGAAGGAGACCAGAATTGCACACAACATTCCAACAGTGGCCTAACCAATATCCTGTATAGCCGCAACATGACCTCCCAACTCCTGTACTCAATATTCTGACCAATAAAGGAAAGCATACCAAACACCTTCTTCACTATCCCATCTATCTGTGAACTCCACTTTCAAGGAGCTATGAACCTGCACTCCAAGGTCTCTTTGTTCAGCAACACTCCCTAGGACCTTACCATTAAGTGTATAAGTCCTCCTAAGATTTGCTTTCCCAAAATGCAGCACCTCGCATTTATCTGAATTAAACTCCATCTGCCACTTCTCAGCCCATTGGCCCATCTGGTCCAGATCCTGTTGTAATCTGAGGTAACCCTCTTCGCTGTCCATTACACCTCCAATTTTGGTGTCATCTGCAAACTTACTAACTGTACCTCTTATGCTCGCATCCAAATCATTTATGTAAATGACAAAAAGTAGAGGGCCCGGCACCGATCCTTGTGGCACTCCACTGGTCACAGGCCTCCAGTCTGAAAAACAACCATCCACCACCAACTTCTGTCTACCACCTTTGAGGCAGTTCTGTATCCAAATGGCTAGTTCTCCTTGTATTGCATGAGATCTAACCTTGCTAATCAGTCTCCCATGGGGAACCTTGTCAAGTCGACCACATAAATTTAACCTTAAAAAGTAGTCAAAAAAATTCAACTATTACTAGACTATGTATGGTATGTGCAGACCCACATGCATTTTACGGTACTGGTAACTGGAATACTGTATGACAGTACCATCCTACTGCAGGAGGCAGAATGGACAGTTATTTTGTAGACAAATATTCAATAATGTTCATAAAATAATAAACAAAAGGAAAAAGAATTGTATCGTGATCTGGCTCTTGTATGCCCATCTTTGACTCATAACAAGCATGAATTCCATCCCCTTGAAAACAATACTTGTGTGATAGTCAATCTCCTAATTTCAACTTTAAAAACGTCTAAAAAAATTTGACTTTTACACGAGTTTATACAGTACCTCATATCCATGCAGAGATAACTGAGTGGCTCAAAATCCATGTTATAAAAAGTTATTCTGCACAATTTTACCTCAAGTGCACCTTCAGTGCAGATGGCTGAGAAAATTTAGCATGACATTCCGTGCACTCATAAGGCTTATCTCCAGTGTGCGTCCTTTCATGGAGTCTCAAAGCAGTTTTGGAACTCAGTCCTTTACCACATTGCAGACATAAGTGACGCTCTCCACCACCCTCATGAACCTGAAGGTTATGCCGCTTCACATCTTTTTTCCTTTTAAACTTTTTACCACAAAGTGAGCATGGAAAGCGACGCTCTTCAACATGGACATGCCTTTGGTGGCTTTTTAAGTTACAGCGGTTAGCAAAAGTCTGATTGCAAGTGTCACAGCGATAAATTATTTCAGGCGTAACACCATGATTCTGCTCGATGTGTTTCAAGTAGCTCTTCTCATATTGAAAGTCTTTCTCACATTTGTCACATTTAAAATTTCCACCTCTTCTCTTTTTCTCAATCTCATCAGGTGTCTTTTTGGTATCTTCATCTAATTCAAAATCACTATCACTCTCTGCTTCATCTTCATCATCGTCCCCTTCCATCATCCCATCTTCTTCATCTGGATCTTCAACAATTTCCGCCATTGTTTCTTTTTTCACTTGGTCTTCATCAACTTGGTTATCTTCTACACAGGTCAATTTTTCAGATCCCTCTTCCAAATTTTGATCAACCTTCTCTTGCTCACGAAGCTTACGAGTATATTTCTTTTTGGGAATTTCCAAAAAGACTTTTCGGCCTGCCAGCCTTCCACTGGCTCGCTTGGCCTTTACATTGAAAGGTTTCCCCATTTTCTTCTCTTTTTCTGACTTTTCCCAGCCTTTGGCTCTAGTGGTTACTAGCAATGGCTTATAATCTTGATCATGAGATTTCTCTTCATCAGAAATATCATAGGCAGTGGACACTTGGCGAATGTCTACTGTTGAAGGAATTGCTGATGTGTTTTGAGAAGAAATCGAAATACAATCACTGTCCTGTTTATTGTCTATAATTCCTTCTGCTCCCTGGGAATCAGCCAAATTGCCCAAGTCCATTAGAGCTGACTCAAGTATCTGTGATTTTACTTGACTGCAAACTTCGGCTAGTTCCCTGCACTTCAATTTCTCTGCAATCTCCTGTAATCTTTGTACCCTCTCAGCTTCGACCTCTACTTTTGCAGTATATACAAAATCCAAAAAAGAGGCAAAGTCTGCTGTGTAAATGTCTTGCAAAGTAACGATAGTAATCTTAGTGTTCACCATTTCATTAAGGAACAGTTCCTTAAAGTAACTGCTGGCAGCTGCCAATACAGCTTTGTGAGCAACAAATTCCTCTTTGTTGCCTTGGTGCTCTATCTGCACAGTTACATCACAGAAGTAGCATAAAATCCGGAGTTTGTGCATTTCATCCAACAAGTTTTTAGGGGCTGCCCTTGACTCCAGTACAACTTGATTGCTGACCATCTTCCTTTATTTTGTCAACCTCTGCAACATAAACGTGTATATAGTCAAATTCAGCAATTATGTCCTCAGCTTGCCTAATACATTCTGAATTTGTTTGACAAATAATGTGTATAATAAACAATACATCATATACTGTTTCTTCCAATTTTTGTGAGTACTCTTAAGCACCAATTTTTATCAAAAATATCTGATTGCTCTAAACACAAAGGTGTAAGAAATGTATTCAATGTAGAGCAACGTGATTTAATGAAAACAGCTCACTGCCAGCAGAACAGGAAAACACACAAATCCAATGCAAGAATCAAATTCTAAATTTGTTACATCTCAAAATAACTTTTGTTACTGTATGTGAGTCTGAATACCTTACTGTATGATCTGAATAATAATATGTAGACAAAAAATTAATCAATGAATTTTCCCTTCCCAGTCAAAATGTTTTGGACCATCTGATCAACTAAAAGCATTACTGCTTATCTATTACTAATAGACATGATAATCTCAGAATCCCTACAGTGTTGAAACAGGCTATTTGGCCCAAAAAGTCCACACTGAGCCTCTGAACAGCACCCCACCTAGACCCACACCCCGACACTTCCCCGACCAATGCACCTAACCTACACATCCCTGAACATTACGGGCAGCTTAGCACGGTCAATTCACCTAAACTGCATGTCTTTGGTCTGTGGGAGGAAACCAGAGCACCTGGACGAAACCCACGCAGACACGGGGAGAATGTGCAAACTCCACACAGTTGCCCGAGGCAGGAATCAAACCGGGTCTCTGGTGTTGCGAGGGAAAAAATAAATTTAAAGACCATATTTAGAAACACTGGACTACATTAATATTATGGAAGGACATCACATAGCCCTCATGACTTATTCTTTTCCATGGAAAATGTCAGACAATAGTTACAAGGTAGAAAATCAAAGTTTGAAAACAACCTAAACCCAATGGGGTGATGCATAATGTTGTCTCCATTTTTAAATAAAATATCAGAAGCTGACAATTCAATTTTGGATGTGGAATCAGGTTCTGCACACACTTCTCCCTTACCTGACCTGACCTTTAGATGTGGTTTAGTATCAATCAAAATCACCCCATCTCTCAGACTCTTGGCACTCATTCCATATTACTGTCTCATGTTGAACAATACTGAGTGGCATTTATATCTGATGCAACAGCAACTTTAGCTTGGGACTCTGATCTACTATGTTACAAAGTACCTCCTTTCTCCTTGGTTCACCTCAGCCCATGTGTTCTTAAAATATTTAACAATGTCAGACTCAATTATTTCAAAGCTGTTTTAGCCACCCATTCTGCATAAGTTTCAACTTTTCAAATTTCCATTGCTTGATACTAAATAATAATTACCCATTACTCTTGCCCTTGCTCATCTACACTGGCTTCCAACTTTCAATTTAAAATTTTCATCCCCATATACAAATCCATTTCTGATGTCTCCCAATTCCAGGATTCAAAGTACAAGAAAGCCTCCAAATACCCAGCAAAATTCAATCATGGGGCAACCAGAGAAAAGTCATGCTGCACATTGAATGGACAGAATCAGCGAGAAGTTGCTCCTCCAATTACAGGCTTTTTCTCCAGTACCTGCTGCTAACAGGCCAAATATTATGAGCTTCTCATTCAAATGTCTCTGTATTCACCTTAATGTTAGTGGCATGGCTTCAACCATCGAGGCCCTGTGCTTTGGAGTATCATAAAATCTTCCAAGACCTCTTCTTTAGGATTCAATTTAAAATTCGCAGTCATTACCAAGCAGTTTTCATCCTGCTTCCAAACTTTCAAGTTTACTGTCTACTATGAAAATATTTGGAATACTTTTCTAAATTAAAGGTTCTATGTAAACACAAGTGACATGACAACAGAAATACAATAAAGACTGCAGGCTTTAAAGCCAAACAAATAATGCAACTCAGTTGGTTTAAACAGTTTAAAAAAAAACAAAATGACACAGTTGTAAGGTTTAGGATGCCAGAGTCAATTGTGTCATGACTATAAGATGATCAGTATTCTGGATATTAAGTACAAAAATATAGTGTAGATTAAATTGTGGCAATGTTTCCAACCTTAATAAAGAAGTATGGTTGTTAATATAAAAACAATGTGCATTCACTCAATTCTGATTTTAAGAATATTGCTGCTATTTAAAAACATGGATTGAGGAAGATATACAGTGCATGGAAATGATTAAAGCAGAAATCACATCACAGGAAAGGCTAGAAAGTATTCACAAATAATATAAATATGAATTCTGTTTCTAAGTTACATCACCCGGCTGGTAGGTGGAACACAAGCATCGGATGCATAACTTTCAGTTAGGAAAGAAGATAGCCAAAATCTCCAGGAGTCCTGTAATTAAATTAGACTAAAATTCCTCTTTTCTCCCCTCAACAATAAAAAAAAGATGGTATTTTCATTAAGAAAGTTGCACTGATGTTTCATTTTGCAACTTTGTTGTATTAGTCAGAAATTCTTAGTGATGAAAGTTTGATTGCTTGAGAATACACTGATTTAAATCCAAGATCATTATACCTTACTTCTAAAACTTTTGGAGCTTTTAGAAGATCTCCACAGGGACAAGCTATAAAACAAATGAACTCACCCAGTGCAGAAAAAAGTCCATGTCTGCAATGTAACAATGACAGCTAATGAAATAAAAGTACAATTTCAACAGATGGAGCATTCCCCCTCCACACAACCCCCATGCCCCAGGAACAGCTATGGGAGCTGGTATAATTACACATTTTGGTGTACATTATGAAGTGGCATATCAAATTGAAGAATAGCAGGCTTTTAATATATATGTATTAAACACTCTACCATGCATCCTCTGCATGAAAAGGTTTCCTCTTAAGCCCCTTTTAAATTTGTTTGCTCCCTCACCCTAAACCCAAACCCTCTAGTTCTGGATTACGCCACTCCAGAGAAAAGATTTTGTTGATTTATCCTATCTATGCCCCTCACGATTTTATAAACCACTGTAAGTTCAGCCCACAACCTCCAATGCTCCAGGGAAAACGCCCAAGCCTGTTCAGGCTCTCCCTACAGCTCAAATCCTCTAACCCTGGCAACATCCTTGCAAAGCTTTTCTGAACCCTTTCAAGTTTCACAACATCCTTCTGACAGGAGAGAGTCCAGAACTGCATGCAACACTCCAAAAGCAGCCCAACCAATCTTCTACACAGATGCAACATGACCCCCCATTCCTATACTCAATACTCCGACCAATAAAGGAAAGCATATCAAATACCTTCTTCACTATCCTATCTACCTATGACTCCACTTTCAAGGAACCATGAATCTGCACTCCAAGGTCTATTTATTCCCAGGACCTTATCATCAAGTGTTCAGTTGCCAGAGAAAGTGGTGGAGGCTGGTATAATTACAACATTTAAAAGGCATCTGGATGGATATTTGAATAAGAAGGGTTTAGAGGGATACGGGCCAAGTGCTGACAAATGGGACTACATTAGGTTAGAATATCTGGTCAGCATGGACAAGTTGGACCGAAAGGGTCTGTTTCTCTATGATGGTTACTGTGTGACTTTAATGAGTGTTATCTATTGTGGACCAGCAAAATTGTCTTCACTAGCACATATGTGGAAATAAGTTAACTGTTCAAGTTTTACCAGATTACCTTTGGAGATCTGACAGTACTTATGTAAATCATACTACCTGAGGACAGAATGGCATGTCTATATTCACCAAATGGATGGGACCCAAATATGAATACTAGAAATTCACAAGGAGTTTCAAACTTCGGTCTTGCATGCATAGAACAGCAATTCCCTAGACACAGGAACAAAAACAAACTGAATATAGTTCCTCCTAGGAAGATGATTCAAATCAGGACATAATTCAACAGTCTGTGCAATAACTTAGACAAGATTTGTCTAAAATTTCAGTGGTTAATCAGGAAGATAAATACACATTGCAACAAATATTATGTTTCAATAGTGAGCCAATTGATTCCTATGTAGGTGGGATCATGAGCTTTCAATGAAAGTAACAAACTTAATGGGCTGATTGGCTGTTTTGTTTCATACTTTATAGCCTTGGGAGGAGTAGAAAGTTACAACTGCCATAGCTAGAAAGTTTTCATGTCCTTCATGTACACAGTACTCGCAGCAGTATTTAGCAATGGGCATTATAAAGGTAGAGGCATGTTGTTCAGCATACTGCAGTTCAGGAGTGCCTGTATTGAGAATTATTGATGGGGTAAAACAGAACATTATTAGTTTCACAAATACAAGTTTGTCTGCAGAAAAAGTAAACTTACTAAAATAATCACACTGTAGGAACAGCTCAGTTTTCTCAATATTTTGAAATAGTGGAGGCTCCTAAGATGGGATATATAAAATCATAGAAAAGTTTGAAGAATCATCCTGGAGGATGATCAGATAAAAATGTGAAAAATTATAAAGCAAAACAAAAACTGGTGGATTTAGAAAACTGTCAGATTCATGAACTGTTAAAACTGTTAGTTAAAAATTTGAGGAAAAGGTTTGTAATGAAAACACATGTTAATGCCAAGTGCAATGAAACTATTTCCAACTTGCTTACTGCTTGAGGTAAATTCTACAATATATTATACGATAGAGCAGAATTAAATTAATGACATTAACGAAAATGAAATTAATTACTTCTGTTGCAATTCATTGAAATATACTAAGGATTTCTAATACTGTATTTTAGTCAAATTTTAATTGATACTTGCAATAATTGTCCTAGTAGGAATTCTGTAGAATGGATCTTTATTCTCTGGTGTTTGAGAGGGTAAGAGATCATCTCATTCAAATATGTAAGATTTGCAGTGTTTTTGACAGCACTGAGCTTGGGACCCCGGCTAGAACGAGTCTACAGTCTCGGGACAAGGAGCACAATAATTCCATTCTGAGACAAGAAATTTCTTTGCTCAAAGGGCTGCAAATTTCTTGAATTATCCATCCTAGTGGGCTCTGGAAGACCAGTCAATCATTTTGTTCAAAATTGAGACAGATAGTTTTTGGTTTCTTAGGAAGTAAAAGGACATGGAATAGGGTTGGACAATAGAGTTCAAGAAAAAGTTTAGCCATGATTGCACTGAATGGTGTGGCAAGTGTGAGGGGCCTCGTGGTCTCATCATGCACACCTTCTTAGAAATTCCTGTTAGCTAGGTAAAACAGCAAACTAAGTAACTGATTTAAGCAAAATATTTGCATACAACATAGTTTTTGTTATAAAGGCAGTAAGGACATCTTTAATTTAAAAACTGGTAATCTATAGAATATTATTTTCCAAAGCTTACTGATGCAGAGCAGCTTAATGGTCAACTAGCTAGTTTGAATGTCACACAATATATATTAACACTGCTGAATGTTCAATTATACATCAAGTCATCCTCACGTCAGACTGCTTTATGTTGCTGTGAAAAGTCAATAGGATTAAGTAGATGCTACATTGATACTAGCAACTCTGCACTTCTTAAAGGTTCTTAAACTTTTTTAAAGAAAAAACATCTTAATTAACCAACTTTATAAAAGCAGAGAACGGGAGAACGGTGATAGAGATCCTTGAGGTCTGCAATTAACTTAGCAATTCGCCTTCATTAACGGACATTAAAGGACAGCAGGAAGGTGGTCAAAATTGGCGAGAGATCAATACATAAGGAAGGAGGTACTTCTCCCAAAGACTTGTGAACCTCAGCTGGAAGAGGTCACCCTGGTACAGAACTCCCGAGAATGACAAGGCACAACAATCTTTTGGAATTGCTGTAATGTAATTGCCACAGTGGGGATCTGGGAATTAGGATGTTGCAGAAAGTCGACAAGAAAAATTCTCTACTGCAAAAACAGACCGGCTTTGGTACAGGGTAAGAGGTGGGTAAGAGGTGGGTCAGAGAACATGGGCACCTCCTTCCCTGAGGCACCTCATTTAATCGACCCTGGGGCTGGGGTGGACTAGAGGCTCTTTCTGTACCATATATCCACTCACAGTGCCATAACACGCGAATGATGCGGGGAGGGAGAACTGAGTTAAGTTCACTCTCCAACACTGTGGTGGCAAAGAAACAAAACAAAAAAAATTGGAAATGCTCTGACACGGCCAACCCCACACACACAGTCACGATCCCTATACGCCCTACACACCACCCGCCACACATTCGGACGTGACCCCCACCCCCCACACACTCGGTCACAATCTCTCACACACAACCCCCTCCCCAACCCCCACAATTGCAGTCACACCCCACCCTAATCACCCCCCACCCCAACACACTGTCACATCCACTCCCAGTCACACCCCCATCACCTCCCAGCCACTGGTCACACCCCCCACATCACCCAATCACAGTCCAACACCCCCGCCAATCACAGTCCCCATGTTTCCCCCCCACCAATCACAGTCCAACACCCCCGCCAATCACAGTCCCCATGTTTCCCCCCCACCAATCACAGTCCAACACCCCCGCCAATCACAGTCCCCATGTTTCCCCCCCACCAATCACAGTCCAACACCCCCGCCAATCACAGTCCCCATGTTTCCCCCCCACCAATCACAGTCCAACACCCCCGCCAATCACAGTCCCCATGTTTCCCCCCCACCAATCACAGTCCAACACCCCCGCCAATCACAGTCCCCATGTTTCCCCCCCACCAATCACAGTCCAACACCCCCGCCAATCACAGTCCCCATGTTTCCCCCCCACCAATCACAGTCCAACACCCCCGCCAATCACAGTCCCCATGTTTCCCCCCCACCAATCACAGTCCAACACCCCCGCCAATCACAGTCCCCATGTTTCCCCCCCACCAATCACAGTCCAACACCCCCGCCAATCACAGTCCCCATGATTCCCCCCCACCAATCACAGTCCGACACCCCCGCCAATCACAGTCCCCATGTTTCCCCCCCCACCAATCACAGTCCGACACCCCCGCCAATCACAGTCCCCATGTTTCCCCCCCACCAATCACAGTCCGACACCCCCGCCAATCACAGTCCCCATGTTTCCCCCCCCCACCAATCACAGTCCGACACCCCCGCCAATCACAGTCCCCATGTTTCCCCCCCCACCAATCACAGTCCAACACCCCCGCCAATCACAGTCCCCACTTTCCCCCCACCAATCACAGTCCGACACCCCCGCCAATCACAGTCCCCACTTTCCCCCCCCACCAACCACAGTCCCCACATCCACCCCCAGTCACACCCCACCACCAGTAAAAGTCCAACACCCCCGCCACAGTCCCCACATCCCCCCCACCAATCACAGTCCCCACATCCCCTCCCCTGTCACACCCCACCAGTCACAGACCAACACCCCCAATCACAGTCCACATATCCCCCATTATACCCAACCCCCACCCTCAAGTCACATCCCCACACCCCCCAATCAAACCCACCCCGACACTCCCAGTCACACCCCTCCCCCACACTGAGTTCCTCCAATCCCAATGGCCGCCTTTGCTACTCCCTCCATCTGTCCGCCCTCAGACAACAATGCCTCACCGACCACTGCCCCTCAGGCTGTCACAGTCTCTCCCCAGCCCTTCCCCCAGGGCCCAGGCTTCACTTGCCCTCAGCCCGAAAGGGAAGGGAGGTACCACCGAGCGCACCGTACTCTGCTCCCACCTCCCCGCCACCCGAATGGGAAAACGTTTCCCTTCCCCGCCCGGGACAGACTGACCTGTTTCTCGGCCCCCTCGGTCTCCGACGGCCCGGGGCAGTGTGAAGAGTTGTAGAGAGGTGCTTGTGTGTGTGTGTGTGTGGATATGGAAGTTATTGGGCGAGGAGTGGTGCAGGGGGGAGGGGGAAGGCGGTGGATTCCCACACCCAAACACCTCCTTTCCCCCTCCCCACCCGCGGGCCAGCGGGCTCTAGGTCGCCATCGGACGCCTCTCGCGCAGGGCCCCTCTCCCTCGGCGCGAGCAGGCAGCGAGCTTTCCGGGGAGGTGGGGACGACGCGACGCAGCAGCGCGTGCGCGCTCACGCACCAACTGTCAGGGTCAAACCGAACCAAACGGCCGCGCCTCGCGCTCCCCTCGCTCCTGCGCACAGACGCCAGCCCTTCCGCACGACGCAAGCGCAGTTGAGCACCGCCGCCCGTCGCCTGTTCTCCACACCCCGCCCGTCAAAACCAAGACCGTACTGCGCCTGCGTTTCGCCCTTTGCCCCGTGCCGGCGATTGGGTGAGGTTTAGAGACGCATTTGCTAGCAATGCGGGTACTGTCAATAAATCTAGAAAGACGGTTCGAATCCTGCGTTGACAAATGGTGGGATTTGAATTTGGAAATCCGCAAATATTAAGAGTCTGACAATGACCATGAAACCATTCTCCATTCTGAGAAAAAAAATTGGTTCACCAATGTCCTTTTAGGTTAAGAAAGAGCTGTCTTTAGCTGGTCTACATGAGACTCCAGACCCCACAGTAATTAGATTACATACAGTGTGGAAACAGGCCCTTCGGCCCAACAAGTCCACACCGCCCCGCCGAAGCGTAACCCACCCATACCCATACCCCTGCATCTACCCCTTACCTAACACTACGGGCAATTTAGCATGGCCAATTCACCTGATCTGCACATCTTTGGACTGTGGGAGGAAACCGGAGCAAACCCACGCAGACACGGGGAGAACGTGCAAACTCCACACAGTCAGTCGCCTGAGGCGGGAATTGAACCCGGGTCTCTGGCGCTATGAGGCAGCAGTGCTAACCACTGTGCCACCGTGCTGTCCATAATGTGGCTGACTCTTAACATAGGTACAGGAGCTTCCCTGTTCGACACCCCTACTCTCTGGGTACATGTTGCCAGCCAGGAAGTATTACACAGTTTGTAGAGTTTCAGGTGAAGCTGGTCACTTCTGGGTCCTTCCCCCAAACTAAAGATGGAAGTGGTGTTAGCAAGTTTTGAGATTTGTAGCTCAGGTTGAGGTTCTGAATGTAGGTTTGCTTGCTGAACTGAAAGGTTCGTTTTCAGATGTTTTGTCAACACACGAGGTAACATCTTCAGTAAGCCTCCAAATGAAGTACTGGTGGTGTAGCCTGCTTTTTATTCATATGTTTGAGTTTCCTAGGGTTGGTGATGTCATTTCCTGTGGTGACATCATTTCCTGTTCTTTTTCTCAGAGGATATAAATGGGATCCAAGTCAATGTGTTTGTTGATAGAGTACCGGTTGGAATGCTATGCATCTAGGAATTCTTGTGTGTATCTCTGTTTGGCTTGTCCTCAGATGGATGTGTTATCCCTGTCGAAGTGGTATCCTTCCTTATCTGTATGTAAGGATATTAGTAAGAGAGAGTCATGTATCCTGGTGGCCAGTTTTCTGGCTGTTGTGGAATGTAGTGTTTGTTACAGTTCTTAGACAGTATTTTGTAACTGACATTAGTTTTGCTTGTGGTTTTCTAATTCTCAAATCAATCTACAGGGAGAAATAAAGGGCACTACCATTGAAGCCTGCCAAGATGGAACAATGGAGAGGAAATGGCCTGATGGTATTATTTCTGGACTGTCAATCCAAGGACACAGGTAATGCTCTGGGAACCCAGGTTTGAATCCTGCCATGGGAGATGGTGGAATTTGAACTTAGTGAAAATCTGGAATTAAGAATTCTACTGACCATGAAACCACTGCCGTTTGTTACGACATGGTGTAAACCCCCTGCTAACTTAAACCAGCAACACAGAAAAGATTTAACCTATGCTGTAATCTGTTAAAATTTGAGAGGCCAAGAACTATCCTGTGGTCACCATGGTAGGCACAGAAAGTGCTATCAAATGTTGATAGGGCAGACATTCGAATGAGATGTCACTGTCACGAGGACTTGAGATCTGCCTGACGTTATCTAGAGTCACCAAAGCTGCTGGATGAGCCTGGATTGGTTTTGGTCTGATAAGTGTATGCATCCCTGCACAGGTCAGCACTCGTTTGCATTTATTAGCTCTAGAATTACCACAGTTAACCAAGTAACGTTTGGAGCGATCAAAGGAACCATAACTGATTTAATGAGCCATTCGCAGTTTTACTGTACTTAGACATGCGTGGCTTAATCTTTAAGACAAGCATATGCTACTGGCAGGATCAATGAGGTTGAATATTGCATGCAATTCTGGTCTCCTTCTATCGGAAAGATGTTGTGAAACTTGAAAGGGTTCAGAAAAAATTTGCACGGACATTGCCAGGGTTGGAGGATTTGAGCTATAGGGAGAGGTTGAATAAGCTAGGGCTGTTTTCCCTGGAGTGTCGGACGCTGAGGGGTGACCTTCTAGAGTCTATAAAATCATGAGGGGCATGGATAGGATAAATAGTCAAAATCTTTACCCTGGGGTGGGGAGTCCAGAACTAGAGGTAATAGGTTTAGGGTGAGAGGAGAAAGATATAAAAGAGACCTAAGAGGCAACTTCTTCACTCAGAGGGTGGTACATGTGTGGAATGAGCTGCCACAGGAAGTGGTGGAGTCTAGTACAATTGCAACAATTAAAAGGCATTTGGATGGATATATGAATAGGAAGGGTTTGGAAGGATATGGGCCAGGTGCTGGCAGGTGGGACTACATTGGGTTGGGATATCTGGTTGGAATGGATGAGTTGGACCGAAGGGTCTGTGTCCGTGCTATACATCTCTATGACTCTATAACTATCCCAAAGGTCACTATTTAAAAAATTAACAATTTTTTTTTCTTTGACAGTCTAAGAGAATAGTTAACTAACAACTGGTTACAACTCCTTTCTCAAACCTATCTTTTACTTACCATTCTTTAATACTGGTCTGATTAAAAACCCCTGATTAAGATTTACCAAAAAATTCAAATTTCAAAACCAGCCAGCTGTCAAATCTTATCTTTATATCTTCTTCTGTCTTCTTCTTTGGACTTCTGTTCCACAGGTTGTTGATAGATAAAAGTACCTTTATGAGAGCTATTCTGCGGGCAGTCTGCATATGTTGGGAGCTTGGCCGTTCTCCTCCAATTGCTCAATTTATCCTGGACTTATACCCCAAAGCATCAGATCGTTCACTGGTTTCAATAGTGTCAAAATACCAAATTTAAACTTGATTGGAGTTTAGTATCATGAGGCATAATTTAAACTGGTTGGCTGAATTTGAATGTGTTTTGGTCTCCTAGCAACTCAGGTACTGCTAGCTGCTGGACCAAATGTTACATTGTAAATTCTCCAGCACTCTGTGTGCTTGCTAAGTCCTTCAACTCTCTTGAATTACAGTACCCCTTCTACCTTCATAACATTTTGTCAAGAAAATCCCATCTGATTCACGAATGCCCTTTAGGGAAGAAAATGCCATCCTTACCTGCATTTGGCCTACATGTGACTCCAGACTCTCAAAAATATAGTTGACTCTTAAATGCCCTCTGGATCGTCAGGGATGGAGAATAAATGCTGGCCTAGCCAGTGACTTCCTCATGCCACAAATGAATTTAAGGGACTCATGTCCAGAATCACCACTATACATTGTAAAAGGCAAAAAACCCTACATTTGTCAGATACACCTGGTTACAAAAATTGGAGCAGACTCAAGCAGGAGTTTATACTTGTCCAGGATGTCTTGTAAAGATGACTTCACAGGAATCCTGGTGGAAATGAAAGGAGTTGAAATTAAAATACTGCTGAAGTCAGATGTTCATCCACCGAGTCTGCAGGTGCATCCACTACGGTATGCCATTTAGTCTAAAGCAGAGGTGGAACTGGAATAGAACATGACAGTGCAGTACAAGCCCTTCAGCCTTCAATGTTTCACCAAGCTGTGAAACCAATCTGAAGCCCATCTAACCTCTACTATTCCATTATCATCCATATGTTTATTCAATCTATTTAAATACCCTTAAGGTTGGAAAGTCTACCACTGATGCTAGCAGGGTGTTCCACGCTCTTACTACTCTGAGTAAAGAAACTTAGTCTGACATCTGTCCTATATCTATCACTCCTCAATTTAAGGCTATGTTCTCTCATGCTAGCCATCGCCATCGCCATCGCCATCCAAGGAAAAAGGCTCTCCCTGTCCACCCTATCTAATCCTCTGATCATCTTGTATGTCTCTACTAAGTCTCCTTTCATAAGTCTCCTTCTCTCTTACATAAACAGTCACAAGTCCCTCAGCCTTTCCTGATAAGACCATCCCTCCATACCAGGCAAAATCCTGGTAAACCTCCTCTGCACCTTTTCCAATGCTTCCACATCTTTCCTATAATGTGGTGACCAGAACTGTACAGAATACTCCAAGTGCGGCCACACTAGAGTTTTATACAATTGCAACACGACCCCATGGCATCAAAATTCAATCCCTCTAACAATAAAAGCTAACACATCGTATGCCTTCTTAACAACCATATCAACTTGGGTGGCAACTTTCAGGGATCTGTGTACACTGATACCAAGATCTCTCTGCTCATCCACACTACCAAGAATCTTAACATTAGCTCAGTGATTTGCATTCCTGTTACTCCTTCCAAAGTGAATAATCTCACACCTTTCCACATTAAATTCCATTTGCCACCTCTCAGCCCAGCTCTGCAGCTTAGCTATGTCCCTCGGCACTGCTCACAACTCAGCAACATCCTTCAACACTCCCCACAACTCCACCGATCTTAGTGTCATCTGCAAATTTATTAACCCATCCTTCTACGCCCTCATCCACATCATTTATAAAAATGACAAACAGCAGTGGCCCGAAAACAGAGCCTTGTGGTACACCACTAGAAATCGAATTCCAGGATGAACATTTCCCATCAACCACCACCCTCTGTCTTCTTTTCAGCTCACCAATTTCTGATCCAAACCGCTAAATCACCTCAATCCCATGCCTCTGTATTTTCTGCAATACCCTACCACGGGGAACCTTATCAAATGCTTCACTGAAATCCATATACACCACATCAACAGCCCTACCCTCATCCACCTGTTTAGTCACCTCAAAGAACTCAATAAAGTTTGTGAGGCACGATCTACCCTTCACGAAACCATGCTGACTATCCTTAATCAAATTATTCCTTTCCAAATCATTTTAAATCCTCTCTCTTCTAATCCTTTCCAACACTTTACACACAATTGAAGTAAAGCTCATTGGTCTATAATTATCAGGGTTGTCTCTACTCCCCTTCTTGAACAAGGGAACAACATTTGCTATCCTCCAGTCTTCTGGCACTATTCCTGTAGACAATGATGACATAAAGATCAAAGCCAAAGGTTCTACAATCTCCTCCCTAGCTTCCCAGAGAACCCTAGGATAAATCCCATCCGGTCCAGAGGACTTATCTATTTTCACACTTTCTAGAATTGCTATCATCTCCTCTTTATGAACTTCAATCCCATCTAGTCTAATAGCCTGTATATTAGTATTCTCCTCAACAACATTGTCGTCTTCCAGTGTGAATACTGATGACAAATATTCATTTAGCGCCTCCCCTATCTCCTCAGACTCCACACACAACTTCCCACTACTGTCCTTGACTGGCCCCAATCTTACTTAGTCATTCTTTTATTTGTGACATACCTATAGAAAGCTTTAGGGTTTTACTTGATCCTACTAGCCAAAGACGTCTCATGTCCCCTCCTGGCTCTTCTTAGCTGTCTCTTTAGGTCCCTTCTGGCTAATTTGTAACTCTCAAGTGCCCTAATGGAGTCTTCATGTTTCTTTACGTAAGCCTCCTTCTTCCACTGGACAAGAGATTCAACTTCTTTAGTAAACCATTGCTACCTTGCTCAACCACTTCCTCCCTGCCTGACAGGTACATACTTATCAAGTAGCAGTTCCTTGAATAAGCTCCACATTTCAATTGTGCCCATCTCCAGCAGTTTCCTTCCCCATTCTGTGCAACCTTAATCTTGCCTAATCACATCATAATTGCCTTTCCCTAAGCTATAACTCTTGCCCTGAGGTTTTTAGCTATCCCTTTCCATCGCTAAAGTAAACATAACCAAATTGTGGTCACTATCACCAAAGTGCTCACCTACCTTCAAATCTCACACATGGCCTGGTTACCAAATCCAATGTGGCCTTGCCTCTTGTTGGCCTATCTAGGGAAACCCTCCTGCACAGATTGGACAAAAAAAACCCATCTAAAGTACTCAAACTATAGTGCTTCCAGTCAATATTTGGAAAGTTAAAGTCCTTCATAACAACAACCCTGTTACTTTTGCTCATATCCAGAATCATGTTTGCAATCCTTTCCTCTACATCTCTAGAATGTTTCAGAGGCCTATAGAAAACTTCCAGCAGGGTGACCGCTCCTTTCCAGTTTCTAACCTCAGCCCATATTACCTCAGTAGACAAGTCCTCATCAAATGTCCTTCCTGCCACTGTAAAACTGTCCTTCACTAACAATGCCACACTCCTCTTTTACCATCTTCCCTGTTCTTACTGAAACATCTAAACCCTGGAACCTGCAACAACCATTACTGTCCCTGCTCTATTCATGTCTCCGAAATGGCCACAACATTAAAGTCCCAGGTGCCAACTCATGCTGCAAGTTCACCCACCTTACTCCAGATGCTCCTGGTTTTGAAGTAGACTCACTTCAAATCACCTTCCTACCAGTAGGTAGACTCTTGCGACCTTGAAACCTTATTTATGGCTTCAAGTCTCCTCAGCACATCTTGTAACATGCCACACACAACCGAGTAGTTGTTGGCCTCCTTAATGTTCAACCGCTAGCTGAGAACCATGTTTGATTTTCTGTAGCTGGAAGAGATTGGAGAGGTGGTATAGCGTAATCAAGAGGAACCAATGGCTAGAAGCACAAAAACCTCAAAGTGGAGGATATTCCAAAAAGAGAAACTATCATGGCCAGAAATGATGTGCTTTGGGAAAAAATGGGTTACAGCAATGGTGATGGTCCAAATAAAACTGTTGTCATATACAGTGCAGACCAGTGATGAGTTGGTTTGGAGGAGATATGTGGACCAGCTCTTTGCTGCACCTCACTACGACAGGGGGTGTAAGTTCCTCAAAATACAGAGCTGGGCCAGATGAAACCAGGGGTAAGAACTGAAACTTGTGTCACTGAGCCGGGATTGGCCATAACCAGGGAGCTCTCAGCAGCTGCATCGCAGGACAATGGCAGCAAATTAGAGAAGGCCGCATCTACTGAATGGCGGGAGCTTTTGAAAGTCTGGGAGACTACATCAGAAAAGGCTCCTCAGGCTAGAAGATGGTTTTGTTGAAGATCATCATGAGACTAATCATGTCGATTTAGACTACAGAAACTTGTATTGGGAAAAGGTAGTGGTTGTTCACACACCCTTTCTGTAAATATTCCTGACTATGTACATATGTTAGGCAAAAGTGAGGACTGCAGATGCTGGAGATCAGAGCCTAAATTGGAGTGATGCTGGAAAAGCACAGCAGGTCAGGCAGCATCAGAGGAGCAGGAGAATCAACATTTCTGGCAAAGGACCTTCTTCATCAGGACCCTAATCTATGTACATCTGTTGGCCATGATGCCTGTATAATATTTTACAAATATATATATTATTGGGAGTTTTTGAAATAAATGGGGAGGGATATTATGCATGTAGTTGGTGGTGCAGGCTACCGCTTAGAGAACAGGACATTTAGGTCAATCTAGGTCTGACTGTGTACTTGTAAAGACGTATAATAAATTGTTCCTGGTTCAAATTCTATAGACTCATCTTGTGTCTTTTTATAATTATAAATTGACCTAAACCTAATAATCTGAAGTCCACATATCATTCTTGTATACTCACATTGTGCTTCCTCCAATGCCGATATATCATTCCTAAGGTGTGGTGCCCAGATCTGCTCACAGTACTCCAGGTGGGTTCTGACCAGGATTTTGTTTAGCTGCAGCATAACTTCTAAATCCTTATACTCTGGATGTAAACACTAGCATTCCATTAGCCGCCTTAATTACTTTCATCACCTGTTTGTGGTATTTTAAGTGGGCGGCACGGTGGCACAGTGGTTAGCACTGCTGCCTCACAGCGCTGGAGACCCGGGTTCAATTCCCGCCTCAGGCGACTGACTGTGTGGAGTTTGCACGTTCTCCCCGTGTCTGCGTGGGTTTCCTCCAGGTGCTCCGGTTTCCTCCCACAGTCCAAAGATGTGCAAGTCAGGTGAATTAGCCATGCTAAATTGCCCGTAGTGTTAGGTAAGGGGTAGATATAGATGTACATGTAGGGGTATGGGTGGCTTGCGCTTCGGCGGGGCGGTGTGGACTTGTTGGGCCGAAGAGTCTGTTTCCACACTGTAAGTAATCTAATCTAATTTTAAAGGTCTGTGAGTTGTCCATCTAGATAATGAGGGATGGGCAATAAATGACAGTATAGCCAGTATTCCATGAATGAATTAAATGACTGAACCATCTGCAGTCAGTTTTTACAAAATCTGGGAACATTATAAACTGTGAAGAGGGCATGAAAATATCAAAACAAGGTAGTGGAAAGTATAGGTAGAGTCAATGGATGGAAAGTTGTTTTGCGTGATGGACTGGGCTGTGCTCTAGTTTCATGCGGTCTTGGGAAAAGCAGTTGCCACACCACATTGTGATGCATCCAGACAGGATGCTTTCTATAGTGCATCTATAAAAATTGGTAAGAGTCCTTGTGGATATACTGAATTTGCTTAGCGTCCTGAGGAATTAAAGTTGTTGTTGTGCTTTCTGGACCATTGTGTCGACATGGGTGGACCAGGACAGATTGTTGGTGATCATCACTCCCAGAAACTTGACACACTAGGCCATCTCCACCTCGGTACCACTGATGCAGACAGGGGCATGCCTTCCACTCCGGTTCCTGAAGTCAATGACATCGCTGGGAAAATTGTTGCCTTTATACCATATCACTAAGCACTCAATTTCTTTTCTATATTCTGGCTCATCATTGTTTGAGATTCAAACTATAATGGTGGCTTCGTCAGTAAACTGTCAAAGGTGTTGGGGTGGAATTTGGCCACATATTCCTGAGTGTATAAGGAGTATAGTAGGGGATGAGTATGCAGCCTTGTGGGAGACAGGTGTTGAGGATTATGGTGAAGGAGGTGTTGTCGCCATTCTTATTGGTCGTCTGTCAAGGTGCCACCATTAGACTGGGTGGACATGGGTCAACACTCCATTCATTTATATGGTCTTTTGATCTTTCTGCCTATAAATTCTGTGCCTGTGAGATTCTTGCTCACTTCACCTGACAAACAGGCAACATGTCGAAAGCTTGTGATTTCAAATAAACTTATTGGACCATAACCTGGTGTCGTCTAACTTCTGACATTAATGGCTGTGGTCTCTGGGTCAGGAAATTGAGGATACAGTTACAGAAGAGGAAGCTGAGACTTAAGTCTTAGAGTTTAGAGATGGGTTTTTTTAGAATTAATGTCATAGTCATAGAGACATACAACACGGAATCAAACCATTCGGTCCAACTTGTCCATGCTGACCAGATATTCTAAATTAACATAGTCCCATTTGCCAGCACTTGGCCCATGTCCCTCTAAGACCTTCCTACTCATATACTCATCCAAATGCCTTTTAAATGTCGTAATTTTCTCAGCCTCCACGACTTCCTCTGGCAGCTCATTCCAATACATGTACCACCCTCTACATTAAAAGATTGCCCCTTGGGTGTCTTTTAAATCTTTCCCCTCTCACTTTAAACCTATGCCCTCTAGTTCTGGACATCCCATCCTTGCCCGTCATGGTTTTATTAGTCTCTACACTGTCACCTCAGCCTCTTACACTCAAGGAAATACAGCCCTCACCTATAGCTCAAACCCTCCAACCCTAGCAACATCCTTGTAAATCTTTTCTGAATATTGTGTTGAAGGTGGAAAAGTAGTCAATGAGTCAGTGGCCAGACTGCTTAAATGTTAATTCTGACCTATCTCTGCACCTTCTCTGTGGCTGCAACACTATTCTACACTTGGTTCTGCGATCCTGATGCACTCTGGTACGATCTACACGTATAGCATGCAAAACAACACTTTTCACTGTATTTCAGTATGTGGCAACAATAAATCAATCAAAGACAAGCTTGTGGATTAGCCAACTAAATGGCAGATGAAGATTGATGCATAGTGTGAACTGAAACAATTTACTGCAAGAACATAGAGAGGTTGTGGAAAACAAAGGGTACTATAAAGGGTGTGCAGGAACAGAGACTTGTGTGTATATTTCGGATATTCTGTTTATAGTCTGGATTAACATCCAGACTACTGTTTGGGGACCTGTAGATAACTCCCAAGAGGGTTTTTTTTAACCTTAGTATTTCTCAGCTCTATCCACACTGACTCTACATCCCCTGATTCTAGGTCCCCTCACGCACGGGACTGAATATCATCCCTTACCAACATGGCCACCCCACTCCCTCTGCCCGTCAGTCTGTCCTTACAACAGCATGTGTAGCTTTGAATATTCATTTCCCAGGCCCTGTCCACTTGAAGCCACGTCTCAGTTATCCCCACAATATTGTATCTGCCAATTTCCAAAAGAGCCTCAAGCTCATCCGTCTTATTTCTAATGCTTCATGCATTCATGTATAGTATTTTTAATTTGTTACTGCCCTCACCCTTCCCATCCACTCCTATTTCACTCAACCTTACAGTGTGATCCTTTGAGTTTTCTGCCTCATTGATACAGTTGTCTTTCTTGACTTCCCTTGTTCTAACTTTCCCTCCAATTTCCTTCTTAAACATCCAGTTTGTCCCCTCCCCCCTGCTACTTAGTTTAAATGTAGCTGTGTTGCAATAGCAAACCTGCCTGCCAGAATGCTGGTCCCTAACCTATTAAGGTGCAAACCGTCTCTCGTGTAGAATTTATGCTTACCACAAAACATACCCTAGTGATCCAAGAATTTAAATCCTTGCTTCCTGCACCAGTTCCCCAGCCACACGTTCAAGTCCATTATCTCCCTGTTTCTGGCCTCACCAGCCTGAGGAACTGGAAGCAAACCTTGGATGTCCTGCTTTTCAGCCTTCTTCCTAGCTCTCTGAAGTCCTGCTGTGGTAGGTTCCTCCTCTTCTTCCCGACATCATTTGTGTTGACATGTACCACCACCTCTGGCTTTTCACCGTTGTCCTTGAGGATTTCCTGCACTCTGTGATGTCTTTAACCCTGGCACCAGGAAGGCAACACACCATTCTTAAGTCCCGTCTGCTGCCACAAAACCCCGGTCAGTTCCTCTCACTATGGAGTCCCTTATTGACCACGGCTCTGTGCGATGTCCGATTCTTCCGCTCTGTCTCCATGCCAACTTTTGATTGACAGACCTGGCCGCTTCGCAGACTGGGAGTGTCATCTGTCTCTACTGTTTCCAAAAGATTCAACTTGTTCCTGGAAGGTACTTCCCCCGGGGTCTCTTGCACCTGTCTCCCCTCTGCCTTCCTCATCGTCTGCTCTCTTCTGGTATGATTGGTGTAATAACCTCGCTGAAGGTCTTGTCCAGAAAGATCTCATTCTCTCGGATGAGCCTAAGGTCCTCGAATTCTTTCATCAGTGCTGCAATATGCTCTGTCAGTAGCTGAACGTGCACACACTTTCCACACTTATACAAGCCAGACACACCAGAGTCGTTGACCTCCCACATTAAGCACGTAGCACACTGAACCAGCTTGGCAGTCATGTCTTCACCCTCTTCAACTGTGGTGTAATCACTTCACTCAACCTCCTTATCAAAGACTCCTGAGCTAAAGCCTCACTCTTCAATCCACAGGAACTTCCTTGGACCCTCTTTTTGGGGCAAGTCTGTGGACTTTAAATTTAGGTTAGAGGAGGGAGGGAGGCCCTACTTTGTAGGACCTGGGGTCTAGAACACACCCACTCAAATAACAATCACTTACCTTCCCGACCGGCTGTGTGCTCTGCCTTCACTTCTGCCCAGCTCCCGCCGCTCTCTGATGCGAAAGGACCGTTGGCATTGAGGTAAGTTCTTAAATAACAATCACAAGGGTAAAAAGACCCTTTTGGGAGTTATCTACAGGTCCCCAAACAGTAGTCTGGATGTCAGATGTAAGTTAAATCAGGAGCTGAAATTGGCCTGTCGCAAAGATATTACTACAGTTGTTATGGGTGATTTCAACATGCAGGTAGATTGGGAGAATCAGGATGGTATTAGTCCTCAAGAAAGAGACTTTGTGGAGTACCTCGGAGATGGATTCTTAAAACAGCTGGTGCTGGAGCCGACCAGGGAGAAGGCAATTCTGGATCTGGTATTATGCAACGAACCAGAATTGGTCAGGGACCTCGAAGTGAAGGAGCCATTGGGAAGTAGTGACCATAATACAATAAGATTCAATCTGCAATTTGAGAGGGAGAGGGTACAATCGGAAGTGACAATATTTCTGTTGAATAAAGGGAAATATGGAGCTATGAGGGAAGAGCTGGCCAAAGTTCAATGGTGCAACACCTTAGCAGGGATGACAGTGGAGGAACAATGGCGGATATTTCTGTGTATAATGTAGAAGTTGTAGGATTAGTTCATTCCAAAAAGGAAAAAAGATCCTAGGAGGAGGCATGGGTGGCCATGGCTGATGAGGGAAGTTAAGAAACCTATAAAGTTAAAAGAGAAAAAGTATAACCTAGCAAAGATAAGTGGGAAAACAGAGGACTGGGAAGCTTTTAAAGAACAACAGAGGATTACTAAGGAAATATGCAAAGAAAAAATGAGGTACAAAGGTAAACTGGCCAAAAATATAAAGGAGGATAGTAAAAGCTTTTTTAGGTATGTGAAAGGCAAAAAAATGGTTAAGACTAAAATTGGGCCCTTGAAGACAGAAACAGGGGAATATATTACAGGGAACAAAGAAATGGCAGAAGAATTGAATTGGTACTTCAGATCTGTGTTCACTGGGGAAGACACAAGCAATCTCCCTGAGGTAACAGTGGCTGAAGGACCTGAACTTAAGGGAATTTATATTTGCCAGGAATTGGTGTTGGAGAGACTGTTAGGTCTGAAGGTTGATAAGTCCCCGGGGCCTGATGGTCAACATCCCAGGGTACTGAAGGAGGTGGCTCAAGAAATCGTGGATGCGTTGGTGATTATTTTCCAGAGTTCGATAGATTCGGGATCAGTTCCTGTGGATTGGAGGGTGGCTAATGTTGTACCACTTTTTAAGAAAGGTGGGAGAGAGACCAGTTAGTCTGACCTCAGTGGTGGGAAAGATGCTGGAGTCTATTATAAAAGATGAAATTAAGACACATCTGGATAGTAGTAACAGGATAGGTCAGAGTCAGCATGGATTTATGAAGGGGAAATCATGCTTGACTAATCTTCTGGAATTTTTTGAGGATGTAACTCTGAAGATGGATGAGGGAGATCCTGTAGTGTACCTGGACTTTCAGAAAGCTTTTGATAAAGTCCCACATAGGAGGTTAGTGAGCAAAATTAGGGAGCATGGTATTGGGGGCAAAGTACTAACTTGGATTGAAAGTTGGTTGGCTGATAGGAAACAAAGAGTGGTGATAAACGGCTCCATTTTGGAATGGCAGTGGGAGTGGGCTACCGCAGGGATCAGTACTGGGACCACAGCTTTTTACAATATATGTTAATGATATAGAAAATGGTATTAGTAATAACATTAGCAAATTTGCTGATGATACTAAGCTGGGTGGCAGGGTGAAATGTGATGAGGATGTTAGGAGATTACAGGGTGACCTGGACAAGTTAGGTGAGTGGTCAGATGCATGGCAGATGCAGTTTAATGTGGATAAATGTATGGTTATCCACTTTGGTGGCAAGAACAGGAAGGCAGATTACTACCTAAATGGAATCAATTTAGGTAAAGGGGCAGTACAGAGAGATCTGGGTGTTCTTGAAGGTAAGCATGCAGGTACAGCAGGTACTGAAGAAGGCTAATAGCATGCTGGCCTTCATAACAAGGGGGATTGAGTATGGAAGCAAAGAGGTTCTTCTACAGCTGTACAGGGCCCTGGTGAGACCACACCTGGAGTACTGTGAACAGTTCTGGTCTCCAAATTTGAGGAAAGACATTCTGGCTATTGAGGGAGTGCAGCATAGGTTCATGAGGTCAATTCCTGGAATGGCGGGATTACCTTACACTGAAAGACTGGAGCGACTGGGCTTGTATACCCTTGAGTTTAGAAGACTGAGAGGGGATCTGATTGAGACATTTAAGATAATTAAAGGATTGGACACTCTGGAGGCAGGAAACATGTTTCCGCTGATGGGTGAGTGTCGAACCAGAGGACACAGCTTAAAAATACGGGGTAGACCATTTAGGACAGAGATGAGGAGAAACTTCTTCACCCAGAGAGTGGTGGCTGTGTGGAATGCTCTGCCCCAGAGGGCAGTGAAGGCCCAGTCTCTGGATTCATTTAAGAAAGAGTTGGATAGAGCTCTCAAGGATTGTGGAATCAAGGGTTATGGAGATAAGGCAGGAAGAGGATACTGATTAAGGATGATCAGCCATGATCATATTGAATAGTGGTGCAGGCTCGTAGGGCAGAATGGCCTACTCCTGCACCTATTGTCTAATTCCATAAGTCATGAAACATGGTGGGATCCTGGAGAGAATAATTTATAAAATATAATGTATACTAGACTTTCATGGGGGCGCAGAGAAGAAAAAGTGGGGAGGTTATGCTGAACTTGCAAAAGACCCTTGTTCGACTTCAACTAGAGTAGAAAGGATGTTAACACATTGGAGAGGTTGCAGAAGAGGTTTGCAAGAAATGGTTTAAGGCATGCCAAACTTCAATAATCAAAATCAATTACAGAAGTTGATATTGTTTTCATTGGAGGGGAGAAGCCTAGGAAAAGAGTTTATAGAAGCTTACAAAATCATGAAGGTTCTGGACAAAGAAAAACTTTCCCACTGGTAAAAGGATTGAGAATGACAGGGCACAGATATAAAATAATTTACAAAATAAGCAAATGTGATTTGAGAAAAACAACTTTTGTAAACAGAAAATAGGGTCTGCAAAGCACTGCTTGGAGGTGTGGTGGAGGCAGATTGAATCAATACATTCAACAGGCCGTTGGATAATTGTGTGAGTAAAAGCAACGTATAGGATTACAAAGAAAAGGCAGGAGAATGACACTTAATCAAAACGTACACTCAGAGAGCTGGTACAGACATGCTGGACCAAATGATCTCCTTTCTGTCACATTAACAATTATGATTAGTAAATTTATTGCAACTGTAATTAAAATACAGGAGTTACAGTAACTATTTCACCAAATCCTTTAAAATATATAAAACATCTCACCCTGGAAGGTGTTACACAAAGCTGTCCATGTTTAAAAACAGGTTGAAGAATAGAAACATGAATTTTGTCAAGAGTCTGGTCGTGTGACTCAATTATATTCATAAAACATGAATATCTATTTGGGAATTGTTTTCTTCCGAAGCTGAAAAGGCAGACTTATAACTGTGATTTAAGGAGTAATGACATTTTATTGGTCAGAGTATTGAGTACTGGAGTTGGGAGGTCATGTTGCGGCTGTACAAGACATTAGTTAGGCCACTGTTGGAATATTTTGTGCAATTCTGGTCTTCCTGGATAGGAAAAATGTTGTAAAACTTGAAAGAGTTCAGAAAAGATTTACAAGGATGTTGCCAGGGTTGGAAAATTTGAGCTATAGGGAGAGGCTGAATAGGCTGGGGCTGTTTTCCCTGCAGCGTTGGAGGCTGAGGGGCGAAGTGTAGAGGTTTAGAAAATTATGAGGAGCATGGATAGGATAAATAGACAAAGTCTTTTCCATGGGGTCGGGGAGTCCAGAACTAGAGGGCATAGGTTTAGGTTGAGAATGGAAAGATATAAAAGAGACCTACGGGGCAACCTTTTCACACAGAGGGTGGTATGTGTATGGAATGAGCTGCCAGAGGAAGTGGTGGAGGCTGGTACAATTGCAACATTTGCAAGGCATTTGGATGGATATATGAATAGGATGGGTTTGGAGGGATATGGGTCAAGTGCTGGTAGGTGGGACTAGATTGGGTTGGGATATCTGGTCGGCATGGATGGGTTGGACCGAAGGGTCTGTTTCCGTACTGTACGTCTCTATGACTCTATCTGCCTGTTATAACTTTAGCATTCAGCATTGAAGGAAAGGGTTATCAAAGTATCAGTTAGTACGTTGACAAAGACCTTGTTTAGGACTCAAATTTTGTATCAACAGTATAATTCCTTGAGTGTACCATATATACTTGAGTAACAGTTGATCTCGTAAGGGCTCTCCCAAACTATTAACTTTTTATTTATTTTATGTACAAGTCCATCTCCAATGCTTACCCAAAGATCCTTCAATTTTGTAGCTTTGGGGAGTAGGGTTGTTGGAACAGTCTTTTTTACATTTACTATTTTCTTATTTAAACATCGGAAATACCAGTTGAGCCTCGGACAGCTGTGTCCTGACTAGTTCAGAACCATGGCCAGCAACCAACATCAGCCTCATTATTGGTAGTAATGATGACTTGGTTTGGTAAATTAGGGAATATTAATCATGTAAATGTCCATCCTCTACATCCTGTCCAAAATATTTAGCCTCAATCTGCCTTTTGCGTGACTATACAGGAAAAGTTTGAGTAGTGGCATACCTACTGGATTTAAACTGTACAGAAACTTTCTATTACCTAAAGTTTTTTTTCTTGATCTACAGAATTAACACTGATGTTTTCTTTAATTCACCTGACAGCTTTTTTGAAACATTTTAATTCAAATCTAGTGAATCTTCATTACTTTTAGTACAAAGAATAGCTTTCAATAAAATTGTATCAAATATTGTTGAACAGATACGCTATTGAAGCATTTTGCCTTGTACTCATCAGGACAGATACAACAATGCAGTAGTCCCAGCGTACCCATTGGGGATAGGTTCAAAGACCTTGTGCGGAAGCGCGAAACCGCAGATAGTAGTGAACCCATTCATTTAAATGGGAAACTTACCTTCCCAGCAGCCCCTTGGCCCCTAGTTCTGGAAAGTTCCCTGTAATATGTTTGGGCTGCGGTAAACCACGGGTGACTGAAACCATGGTAATAGGACCCGTGGCTAGGGCGGTCGCCCTGTATTGAATTTCAAATTGAACAACAATTTATTTTGCACAAGAAAACGTGTTGATTAGTTGGCTCTGATTGATTAAGACATTTCTATTGCAATTGCACAAGTGAAGTATTGTTCATCATGCTTTTTGTTTAATTTACAAAAGATGCCACATCGGGATATGTTGCTTTTGCTTGCAGAGTTTCAGTCATGGAGTAATAGTGATAGAGATGTACAGCATGGAAACAGACCCTTCGGTCCAACCCATCCATGTCGACCAGATATCCCAACCCAATCTAGTCCCATCTGCCAGCACTTGGCCCATATCCCTCCAAACCCTTCCTATTTATATACCCATCTAAATGCCTTGCAAATGTTGCAATTATATCAGCCTCCACCACATCCTCTGGCAGTTCATTCTCCGTATCACCCTCTGCATGAAAAAGTTGCCCATTAGATCTCTTTTATATCTTTCCCCTCTCACCCTAAACCTATGCCCTCTAGTTCTGGACTCCCCGATCCCAGGGAAAATACTTTGTCTATTTATCCTATCCATGCCCTTCATAATTTTGTAAACTTGTATAAGGTCACCCCTCAGCCTCTGACGGTCCAGGGAAAACAGCCCCAGCCTATTTAGCCTCTCCCTGTAGCTCAGATCCTCCAACCCTGGCAACATCCTTGTAAACCCTTTCAAGTTTCACAGCATCTTTCCGATAGGAAGGAGATCAGAATTGCACGCAATATTCCAACAGTGGCCAAACCAATGTCCTGTACAGCCGTATTTATGTAGGTTCTATGAAGTGTAAGTGGACCGTATGGAGTCTCACTGATCATCTTAAATGGTTGTTAAGTGTCATTTTGAGCACATTTGGAATTGCTCATAAACATTTGTCCAATTCCAGAATCAAATCTGTTAACCATTATGTACTGAGTTTTGCAAACACAAGCCCATTGAGTATGGCCAGTACTCCATTGTAAGCAGCCAAAAGGACGAGTTACAAATGATCTCCCAGTCATTGGAATATGCAGCTGATACACCTGACCTTGCAACAGCAGTGAAATTCGTATATCACATGACCCATTTGTGTAGTAACAAAACATATTTTTGGCTGAAGGGTAGCATCGGAAGTAGAAAATTCCATTGTGTTGTTATCACATAAAAATGACATGAAGCAGCAAGCTTCACCCACTCAAGTTGTTTGCTATACCTTATACTTGCACAGTAATTTGAGGTAGTCTGCTAATTTTCAAAGCCCAATGTGACAGCCTGAGGCCTATTTAGGAGTACGTACGATACACTGCATCATAATGTTTCCGAAAAGTGTCTGAAAGCCTCGATAAGTGTGAGGCAGGTAAAGGGATCTTGAATGTAGTATTGAAAGAGCCTCAGCCCTTGACCTTGTCGAACAGGAATGAAGGACTTGCTCCCTGTTTGGAAAAAAGTCTTCATGGATGATGATCAAAGCACCACTGGACTGTGGTCCAGGAAGCCATGCAAGCAGGGAACAAGAAGAAAACGATAGTGGTAAGGGACAGGGAGGATGCTTTGTGAGCAGGATTGAGAACCCTGCATGATGTGTTGCCTACCTGATGCCAAATTGAAGGAAATCTTAAGTTAGCTTGAAAGGATACTGGAGAGGAAGGGGGAGAATCCAGTTGTTGTGGTCCACGTTGGCATCAACATTAGCAAGGGTATTGGCATCAATATTGGGACAGGAAGGAACAGCATCTTCCAGGTGGGCTCCACCTGAATTGATTGGACACCAGGATCCTAGTGGAAAGACTAAATAGGGTGGTCACAGGAACTTTAAACTACTTAAGTGGGATGGGTGGATGGAGGTTTCAGGAGAGGTTATAAAAGTTTCTAGAACAATAGGACAGAGTACAGAAAGGGTCAGGAATCTAACATCAGGCACTGCAGACAAAGGAGGCAGTCAATGCAGGACGAGAGATGTTGCACTTAAATGTATGCTGTATATATAAACAAGGTAAATTAGTTTCTTGTGCAGATTGAAAGTGGTAGATACAGTGCTGTAGGCATCACAGAGATGTCTCTGCAAGGGGATCAGGGCTGGGAACTAAACATGCACATCCTATCGAGAGGTCAGGCAGATGGGCAGTGGGAACGGGGTTGCCTTCTCAGTTAGAAATGAAATTACATTGATAGCAAAGTGATAAAGGGTCAGAAGGCACAAAATCTATGTGGGCAGAGTTGAGGAACTACAAAGGAAGAAGACTCTGATGGGAGTTATGTACAAGCTTCCTAACTAATCTGGATGTGGGGAAGGAAATAAATCAGGAGATATAAAAGGCATGCAAGAAAGGCACTATTACAATATTCATGAGGGATTTTAATATCTAGGTGGACTGGGAAAATCAGGTCCCAAGAAAAATAATTTGTGGAAGGTGTACAAGTTTTTTTGGGGTCAGTTTATGGCAGAACTCACAGGGGACAGGCAATTCTGGATTTGGTAGTGTGCAATGAAGTAGACTTGAGGGAACTTGAGGTGAAGGAACCCCTAGGGGGTAATGACCACAATATGGTGGAATTCACTCCAGAGTTTGAGGGGGAGAAGCTGGAATCAGATGCAAGGGTATTACAATTGTTTAACGGTAACTACAAAGACAGGAGGGAGCAACTGGCTTGAGGTGATTAGAAAAGCAGCCTAGCAAGGAAGATGATGGAACAGCAATGGCAGGAATGTCTGGGGTTAATTCGGGAGGTACAGCAGAAATTCATTCCAAGGAAGGAGAAACATACAAACTGAGGACAAGGGAAGACAGAAATAGCATAAAAGCTAAGTAAAAAGTGTACATTGTGATGAAAGCGAGAGGATTGGGAAATCTTTTAAAACAAATCAGCAGAGGGCAACCAAATAGCAATAAAGGAGAAGATGAAATACGAGGGCAAGATAGCTCGTAATATAAAATAAGATTGCTACAGTTTGTCTAGCTATCTAAAAAGGTAAGAGAGGAGGCAAGAATGGACATTTGATTGCTGGAAAATGACGTTATCAAAATAGTAAAGGGGAACAAAGAAATGATGGAGGAACTTAATAGATACTTTGCATCATGATGGAAGGCACCAATAGCATACCAGAACTTAAGGTGACAGAGGCGAGTGTAGTGGCCAACACTAAGGTTCTGTGGGAGCTATAAAGTCTGAGGATGGATAAACCACCTGGATCAGATGGACTGCACCCTAGAGTTCAGAATGAGATAGTTGATGAGGAGATTGTGGAAGCGTTGGTGGTCATCTTTCAGGAATCACTGGAGTCAGGGAAGGTTCCAGAGGACTGAAAGATGACTAATGTAACATCCCTATTTAAGAATGGAGGGAGGCAGAACACAATAACTTATAGGCCAGTTATCCTGACCTCAGTCATTGGTATGATTTTAGTCCATTATTAAGAATGAGATTACGGAACATTAGAATACATGGTAAAACAGGGTTGAATCAGCATGTCCTCTTCAAGGGAAAGTCATGTCTGACAAACTTGTTAGAATTCTTTGAGGTGGTAAGTTAGACAAAGGAGAGCCAGTGGATATGATCTGTTTGGATTTCCTCAAGGCCTCTGATAAGGTGCCATAAAAGAGGCTGCTAAATAAAATAAAAGCCCATAATTTGAGGGACAAGGATAGGCATGGATAAAGGATTTGCCGACTGGCAGAAGACAGTGCATATAAAGGTGTCTTTTACAGGGTGGCAGCCGGTGACTAGTGATCTGCAGGGATCAGTTTTGGGACCACAATTATTCACATTATACTTTAGTTATCTGGATGAAAGAATTGAAGGCATTGTTGCTAAGTTTGCAGAAGACACAAAGATCAGCAGAAGGACAGGTAGTATTGGCTATCTGTCATTTTCTACAAAGGCGTCGATGGCAGCAAATCATATTTTTTCCCCCATCTTCAGTGGTTAGTGCCTTTTCTGGTTGGGCTAAGTTAGGAATAAAAACAGTGAAAGATTTATATGTGGATGGCCTTTTTGCATCTTTTCAAAAATGAGTTGATAAGTTTTTACTTCCTGAAAGCCACTTCTTTATATATCTCCAAGCTCGCAGTTTTGTTCGTTGTTTATTTCAGGTTCTTCCTGCCCTTCCTAATGATTCTGATTTTGACATCTTTCCAGAACCACTTTCTTCACTAAAGGGGGCTATTTCAGTTATTTATTCAAACATCCATAAATTATGTTCAGATTCTCTTGACTCTATTAAAAGCTATCTGAGGGGCAGATCTGGAAGAGGTAATTCCCCGTGATGTATGGGATGAGATTTTACAAAGTATGCACAGATTTTCTATCTGTGCAAAACATGGTTTTATTTAGTGCAAGATTCTACACCGTACCCACTACACTAAAGCTCGACTTCAAAAATATTTGAGGAGGTGTCTCTGTTCTATGATCGGTGTGAACAAACCCCAGTAAATTAGATGCACATGTTCTGGCTTTGTCCTTCTTTAAGTAGATAGGACATAGAACATCACAACGCAGTACAGGTCCTTCGGCCCGCGATATTGCGTTGACCTGTGAAACCAATCTGAACCCGTTCTATCCAACACAACTCCTGCATGAGTAGATATTGGATTGATATTTTTGACACCTTATCGAAGATATCTGGTGAAAATCTTACTCCTAATGCTATTACCGCTTTGTTTGGGGTGTCACCCTCTTTACCTAATCTTACTTCCTCTAAAAAAGGCAGGATAGCATTCACTACCCTATTGGCCAGAAGATTGATATTGTTAAAATGGAAATCCCTAACTCCACCTACTAATACACACTGGGATAGAGATGTGTTATACTTTCTTAAAATTAGAAAAGATTAGATTATCCTTATATTGCTCCTCTAACAAATTTACAAAAAATTGGAACTTTTTTCTTTCATATGCTGATGGTGTTGTCTTTTTAACTGTTCCAGACTGAGGTATCTTCTGTTGTGACTATTTTTTGTTTCTTGTTTATCTCTTTTCCTTTTGTTAATGCAGTTATCTTACTGCTGGTTTAATTCATTATGTTATGTGCTTTGTATATGCTTATATTTATTATGGTTGCTTGTCATTTTTCTCCCTTTATATTTTTGGGGGAGGTATGTGCTGTGCAGAGGGTGGTTGGGGTTTTGTTTACTGCTTGTGACTGTATCTTGTTTTGCTGTCATTTGTTGGAGAAAGACCAATATTAAAAAAAAGAAAATGCTCCAAATCCTCAGCAGGTCAGGCAAAATAAAAAAAAACGTACAATTCATGTTTGAATGGCAGAGCAGAGTCAATGGGTCAAATGGCCTCTTTCTACTCCTATGTCCTATGGTCACGTGAATGTGTCCCAAAATTTTAGCAAAAAATCTTCATCTTATTTGAACATGTTCAAATAATCACACTTTTCCAAATATATTGAAAAGTGTTGTGCTAGAAAAGCACAGCCGGTCCAGCACCACATTTTATGACTGATCACCAGCATCTGCAGTCCTCACTTTCTCCTTTTCCAAATATGTCTATCTTCCAAAAGAATACAAATCAGACAGTTGGTTTACTGCACAATAATTAAGTGAACTAAGAGAAAAACATTGTACCTCTTTCAATACATTTTATAAAAATACACATTGTTACTTGTGACAAAGAATAAAAACAGATTGCCAGTTCTTTCTGAATCTGACTAGCTTCATCTTAGTATAATTTTTGAAATTATTGGGCTAAACATAGTTTGTGTTCTCTTTTTGAGCAAGTGACAGGAGCAACCTCTGATTTCTCTGCCTGGGAACAAGCCAGCTAATAAAAAGTGATACCAAAAATGTTGGAAAGTCTGACAGCACAATCTTCTGCTGTAATATTGTCTTGACTACTAATTTATTTTCCATCACCAACCATAATGGCTGACAGTGCCCAAGGCCACTATGAGATGGGTGGCATTGTATTCTGCTCTGTTGAATTACCAGATTTGTTCTTGTATGTTTGAGACAGCATCAGTATTGGGCTCCTCTTCCACCCTTGTTTATGTTTGGGATTATTCAATTACAACTTTACCATTACTTTTAGTGCAAATTTCAACAACGTATTTTTTAAAAATTGCAAAAAGCATAGAACTTTTCATTACTGAAACTTACATTTTACAATTAATGAAGAATTGTGAAGCTGGGTATTAAAAGAAACGTTCATATGCTGTTGCCTTATTAAAATAAAACAAATTAAAAACAATGACTTTTAAAGATCTGATTGAATTAAAACATTTTAATGTTTCTGATTTCATACTGCTACTTTAATAGATTAACAATACATGTTTTGCAATTATTATTGCACTGAAATTTTCAATGTGACATCTCTATTAACAATTCAAAGTCAAATGTATTGAAATATACCATCATGGTACATTTAACACACTAGAATTAATGAATGCATCCTTAAATTACAATGGATGAATTGTAAAACTGATTTTGTACCACAGCAGATGTTCTCTCCATACCAGAAAATAAATGGAACACAATACACAAAAAAGTCAGTAACGTGACATCATTTAGTAGTATTCCTTCCTACAGCACTTTAAAATGCAGTGTTATGACATTATTGGCAAACAAGACATTGTAGTCCCTTTAGATACTGAATACATACATGTCTAGTGAGAGTTCTAGAAAATTACAACTAGTTCTCAAACAATCAGGCATGTAGTATGCTGCAAAACATGTAACTTTGTAGATTTGATCAGTGGAGGAAAAGATGATTCAATCTTCAGATTTCTGTACCACAATATTGAAACATTGGTCAACAGTAGGTCTACAAAAAGTATTGAAGTTAGATACCTTGTGAAAGCTATTCTGATCAAATAACAATGCTTTTTTTTTGGTGTTTTGCTTCTCTATTTACAAACCATTCATCTTCCATAATCCTACACTACATGTCTGCTTCTAAATACAGCACAGCATAACGCTGAAATATTCCCATGCCAATTTATGTCATTAATCAAATTATTCTGAACTTCCTGAGTTCAGAATTATTAAACATTTGAGGAGTTACACTATTGCATTTAAACACTTAAAATATATTTTAAATTAATTTAGGGATACAAGCTGTGATGCGAATAGCAATCTTCACAGAAAATGTTTGATAATTATAAGTCTCTAGTGCTATAAGAAGTAGAAATATACTTTCAGGTACACAACAGATCAGATTATTTTATAAGATGTCAAACAAGTGTAGAATTACATTTTGGAATCCTACAACTGAAATGATTAAAACAATTTGACTGTACAGATGTAAACTGTGTATTTTTGCTTATTGCATCAATGAAGCAAACTGCTTTTTTAACATAGAATTATTAATTTTAGAATTAATATATAAAAGAAAATGATGGTGTTGATGAAAATAGTTAATTTCTGTAATACTAGATAATGCCATGTTGATATGCTGATCTCCAACAGCAAAATACTAAATATTCACTGTAACTGTAGGAAATAATGTCTGACAATGATTACGCATTATACCTCACTATCACCAAATCAAAGTGAAAGACGTAGGATATTTCTGGTTTGAATTGCTGGACTAAACTCAGAAAATTCCAACAGATGCCCAATAAAAGCCCTAAAAATGAAAATCGGGCTGATTACTGTACATTTGACAAAATGAAGCTGTGAATGTGGTGTATATGATTGAATTATTACTAACTTTTCACAGAAACAGTGCATTAAAAATAAAAATATATCCAATTTTTCATTGTAAGTTTGAAAACAATACATACTGTGTTGTGTCCATCTGTTTTAGTAATATTGATCAATGACCAGGCTGTATTCCTTCCACTGGTAGATCAGTCCGAATATTCATCCATTTCACAGGTACAGGGTCATCAGAAAGGCAAACGTCGCCTAAAGTTTCAATTTTTGACCAATTGTGATCTTTCTTCGAGGTAAGATCAATCAAGTACGATCGCCAGTGAGCATTTCGGTCATGAACCTAACAGCAAAAGATAAGGTGAACTGAAAATGAAATTTTCTGTCGGATAAACATGTAGCAAATGTTTAGCATTAATCATTTATGAGCAACCTTTTGTTTTTATATAGAAGTAATGACCAGAATCAAGACAGCTTACAATATACCTGTGTAGTGGAGTAATGTCTTCAGAATATGCAAAATGATGACTAAAAGTATTGTCTGGTGACATGAAAAGTTAGATGAGTCCCAAGTTCAAATCACAGAAAACCAGTGTGAGGTACAGCAGATAATAATGGAATTTTGGCATTTATTGCTAAAGGAATAGAGTGTAAAAGTAGACAGGTGTTGCTGCAACTTTACAAGGCATTAGCAAGACCACACCTGGAGGACTGCAAACAATTCTGGCCTCCTTACTTGAGAAAGGGGGGTTACTTGCATTACAGGCTGTTCAGAAGTGATTCACTAGATGGATTGCAGAGATGGGGGCTTATCTTATGAAGGAAGAGAGTAAGCCTATACTCTCTGGAATGTGCCGTCACTTTTTAAAATATAAACAGGAAGGTAATTTTTATAATATTTAAATATCTGCACAAATGTCCAACTTGTGAAGTATTTGAGAAATATGAATCTATCACATGATAGAGGAATATTTTACTTACTATAATTATATTAATCAAGAATGTATTCTTATTTGTGGGAATGAGAGCCTTTATTGGCAATAATTGTTGACAATGTGATTCCAAGATACATTTTTCAATAAGCAAAAAAACAGCATAATTTCTAAATGCAAAGTCAGGCAGCACTTACAGAAACGTGTCTTCTCAAAGTGGACATGTCTGTGAAAGTTCGTTCACAAGCCTTGCACTTATAAGGCTTCTCCCCTGTGTGAATTCGCTGGTGACGTCGAAGCGCTCCTTGCTGAGTAAAAGCCTTTCCACACTGTTCACAAAAATATGGACGTGTTTCTGTGGAAAATTACAAGATTCAAGGAATACTACTGAAAGATAGAGAGAGAGAAATAATAAAGCAATGCCACTTTCAATTATTAGGACTGTGCCTAAATGTGAGAATATGTAATCATTAATACAAATCTACCAAGTCCTTTGTGGTCAGGTGAAGTAATTCTGACCCTAATCTCTGTATTAGGTCATCCTTCAAAAGGTTTCTTCATTTACTGTTGTATATGTTGGGCACAAATCTTTAAACTCGTCCATTATACTTACTCAGTACATATTCAAGATTTGGTACTGAGCATCTTAAAATCATCTGTCCCATATTTCAAAATGTACTGCTTAAATCCATTCACTTCATTGTTATATCAGAATTTATTACAAATCACTGACCAAGTGAGGTTATTCTCTGCATGGAATCCTCCTACCAACTGAGGCTTCAGCATTTAATTGCTGTTAATCAAGCACCGAGTAAGAGCAAATTACTGCAGATACTGGAATCTGAACTGAAAATAAAAAATGCTTCCTCCCCCAGTACTCCAACCACCAACCCCACCAAACTATTGCATAAATGCTGCCTCCTCCATATTCACCAGCCCTGATGAAGTGTCATCTAGACTTGAAACGTTAGCTTGCTCTTTCTCCATGGACCCACTGTGATCTACAGCAGTTTTTGTTTTCAGTTCTAATCAAGCACCTAGTTGGGTTGAAGGAAGTTTGGTATTTAGGAAGTGTCTCATTCCACAAAATAAAAGGTAGGAGCTATTGTAATAAAATGTACATAGACTCTGATCATTCGTAAAGCTTAATGAAGAGCCAGCTATTTACAGAATTCATATTATATGAGACTATTGTATAATTCAAGTTAAGCAAAGTGCTTAACTTAACATCAAAAGTTTTAAATTTGTTATTTAAGTACCAATGCTCGGTGTCAGAAGTAATGACAAATACAGACAATTACAACATCAGTATTTTATGAAAGGAATATATCGTACTGTGACCATTAAACAATGAATTAAACATGCTTTTTCCTAACATGACCATTTTGGCTGGTTCCTTAACAATATTTCACACATTGGAGACAAATTTAAAAATGTAATATATTTTTGATAACTTTATTCAAAAATTATTTCAGTATGTTCTTTCCAGCATGAAAGCCATATTATAGCCGATAAACTGTATAAATTTGAAACATAGATTAATGCTGTATAATGGAATTGTTACACACCTGCATGTATATTGCTGTGCTGGGCCAAGGAGGCTCTCAACCCAAAGGTTTTCCCACAAACATCACATTTATAAGGTTTGGCACCCATGTGACATCGCTTGTGACATTTCAAGTATTCATTGGTGGCAAAATGTTTGCCACATACATCACATCCGAAAAGGCGTTCTCCTGTAAAATAAAACATTGTTAATGTTCTTTTTCTTGCTCTGTATGACTCACTGACCTAATTAACTAAGCCATTTGAGTAGAATGAAAAAGTAGTAGTTTGACTTTTTCAGTGTCCCTTTAATAAAGTACTTCCGAAGTGCACACTTCAGACACTTTCATGACCAGTAGAAAGCAGAAAGAGATAACCGTTCAAATGGTTCAGGAACATAGATTAGGAATTTACATTAAAAAAATCTATAAGTGAATCACCACAAAGCAAAAAACATAATTCTATGGCAATGAGGACAGGACAGGCCTTGCCTCCTGCTGAGTAATCTTTCTCTTGACTACATGAATTCGTTTCTTTTGAGAATAGACTCATATTGTCACAATTATAGTATAATCATAATATAAAAGATTGTGCTATTGCTGTAACCTAAAGATCAGATTGTTAGGTCAAGCGTACTTAAATGTAGTAGAGAACATAGCAAGGGAACAACTGTGGTCACTTCATTAATTTTAAGTTATTTTCAAAAGATTCAAATAATAGTGTACTATATGATCAGAGGAGGAAGGGCTGAAAGGCTTCCCTCTTTTCCCATTCTCTGTCTGACTCTAACAGGTTTCTTCTTTAAAAAGAATCTTGCTAACTCAGTGAACATCTAACTTTTTATGTGCTTAGACTGTAAAAGACATACATGGACAGGGTTCCTTGAAAGGTTTTAAAAACTTTGACGATGAATTGTACATAGCACCTAGTCTATATGAGAAACAAAACGCTCTGTAGACAAAGATTTGTGAGTTCACAGACACACACATACGGGTTAACTATAAAGCGTAATCATAGGGTAAGTAATTTTGTTTTTTTTAAAAAAATGTCCAGTAAAAATCAGTGGTATACGGATCTTGTGGGTTGACTAGATTTGAAGCTGGGCTCAATGGTCCCTCTGGATTTAGAATTTATACAACATAAAGATGTTGCTAAACAATTTATATATTTTCTTTTGGAGCTTATGGCTGCTGATTTGACTCTTAAAACACTGTCTCAAGTAAATGGATGCCCAAAGAGCAGATAGGGCTTGAGCTTGCAGAATGAATAAAGTAAATGTAACAGAGTGTTCCCACGAACATGATCCTGCTTTTTCTGCATCTTCCTAAACCCATCACCCAACATCAGGTTATAGTCTAAAACAGGTTTATTTTGAAGTACTAGCTTTTTAGGCACTGCCTCTTCATCAGGTGGTTTGGAACATGTCCATACGACAGAATTAATAGCAGAAGTGTTACAATGTCATGGAGTTGTAATGATATAGTAAACAACTTTAGTTAAAAATCGCACATCACCAGGTAATAGTTCTTAAAAAAAAATTAGATCAAGTCTTTCATCATTTAGAATGGGATATGGTAGTTTAGGTTCTTTAATATGTAAATGCCAGAATTAATTCTCAAGGTGGAGTCACCCTATCTAATAATAGGTGTCATCGCAGCTCAGACAATGCATTAAATGTGGGAAGGTAAAGTCTGTACCAATGTTGTGTCAATTCTATTTCTAAGGTGAGGCTTACAGAATCTTATATAGATTTACGCAGTTTTTGAGCAAAAACAAATTGTAATTCTGCAAATACAATTTCACCCCATCAACTTATGTGTACACGCACGCAGGAGAGACAGTGGGTGCATTTGAGCATGTGCGTTTGAGTGTGAATGCATGTAAAAGGGTGTGTGTATGTAAGCATGTGATGGGGTATAAGTCTGAGAGAGAGGGTGCGGGTCAGAGTGGGTCTGTGTTTGAGTGTGCGTGTGCATGAGAGAGAGCGAGTGCGCACTCAGTATTTATGGATTTTCAGACAATGTACAAACTGAGTTTGCTTTGTTCGTTCCAAAAAAACCACATTGTGACTCCCCAGCGAACTATGGATAACAAACCAACAGCAGTCTTTTAAGAGAGGAGTTGATTGGTTTGCCTCTAGATGTGGAACAGTCCTGCCTGATGACTGTTGAGCAGATGCTGCAAGACGTGTCGGTGTCAACACAGATATCACCATTAATCATGGGGACAATTCCCACAATATACACAGCAGGTACTCATGTGACTTGGCCAACATTATCTATCTCATTTACTGCAGGCAGGGATGCCCTGAGGCTTGGGACATTGGTGAGACTGAACAGACGCTATGACAACGGAAGAATAGACACCATGCAATGATCACCAGACAGGACTGTTCCCTCCCAGTCAGGGAATACTTCAGTGGTCCAGGACATTTGGCCTCAGATCTCTGGGTGACCATTCTCCAAGGCGGACTTCAGGATAAGCAACAATGCAAAGTGGCCGGGCAGAGGCTGATAGCTAAGTTGGATACCCATAGGGGCGGCCTCAACTGGGACCTTGGGCTCATGTCACACTACAGGTGACCGCACTGCACTATACACTATCTCTCACATACAGACTCTTTCTCATACACACATACATGCACTCCATGCACTCACCCTCTCACAGGCTTAAATGTCATCACACTTACACTCTTTCACATGCACTCACATCCACACATGCACACACTCTCATACACACACCCACTCTGTCACCCGTGAATGTGCACACAAATGTTTATGGGGTGAATTTGTACTTGCTGAATTACATTTTATTTTACTCAAAAACTGCATAAACTTATATAAGCTTCTGTAAACCCCACTTCAGAAATAGAATTGGCTCAACATTGGTACAGACTTTACCTTTACATATTTAATGCATTGTCTGAGCTGCGATGACACCTATTATTAGTTAAGCTGATGCCACTTTGAGAATGTAACTCTGGGATTTACATATTAAAGCACCTAAACCACCACATCCTATTCTAAAAGATGAAAGACTTAAATAAATTTGATTAAGAACTATAACCTGGTGTTGTGTGATTTTTAATTTACCATTACAACTCCATGACACTAACATTTTTGCTATAAATTCTGTGTTGTATGGTCATGTTTTACAACTATCTGATGAAGAGGCAGTGCCTTGAAAGCTAGTGCTTCTAAATTAATCTGTTGGACGATAACCTGGTGTTTTGTGAATTTTAACTTTGTCTACTCCAATCCAACACCGGCATCTCAAAATCATTCCGAAACCCAAATAGGGTTAGTTGCACACCACATGATGGTTTCACCAACTGACCAAACATCAAACATGGTCATATCAAATTATTTTTAGATATGTGGTTTTGACATAATTTGAATACTTTTGGACAAGTTCGTTTCTTAGCAAAAGCCCCACCCAGTTGCATATGCTAATGACTATCTGGATGTTTTTTGAATGGGTCAGAAATTGTAGTCATTCATCTTCTTTTAAGGTGATTGTCTTTGCTATGTTCTTCTAGACATTCTGACTGTAATCTGAATGGGTCTGGAATGTGTAAGGTATATTCATATAGATGTTCGGATATCTTAGACACTGAAATGCTACTGTTGAGTTTTTTTTAAAATTCAACCAGTAACTCACTGATTAAATAAAATCACTTCCTACAATTTAAAAGTTAACAGCATATAAGAACAAAGCAAAACTTAACTTTAGTGGTCACAATGTGTAGTTCAGTCTTTGCTCAATGCTGCATACAATGGCATAACTAAATTTAAATATAGAATACTTCTTCTATAGCCAACATTGCTAGTTATTGTACAGCAGGGATCATCTAGAAAATATGATATATAGTTGTCAGATCACTAGTGCAATTAATTATAATACAATGATTTATAATATTTATTTTGTGCCAGCAATACCTTTTGTTTCAGCACTTTGGATGTGATATCAGGAAATTATCTACAATCCTGCCATGATTATTCCATCAATAATTTTAGTACATACCCACAATATTTTCCTACCTGTGTGAGTTCTCTTATGCCCATTTAATTTAGCTTTATCAGTGAAACAGGCTCCACAGTCCTCACAAATATAGGGTTTCTCTCCGGTGTGAGACCTGAAATTTGCATAAAACAAATTTTAAAACTATCTTGGACTGAAAACATGTAATTTTATGAAACTTCAAAAAATAAATTGCATTTTGCACTATGTAGACAAATAGATTCACTGCTGCTGCTGGATCTGCATTTCTAAAATAATTGATTGTGTATTTAACCTAAAAAAAACTTATTTTACAGTAATTCATCCATCACTTTATAAGTTTATAATAACATTCTTAAAAACAAGTCTAATACAATCCAGATTAAGCTATTGCTTCTCGAGTCTCTGAATCGTCTGAGATGTGACTCAGCACCAGTCAATGGCTGTAATGAGCTTTATTAGTTCTTGCACATGTTGTTGAATAGCAAAAACATTTGAACAGGCAACACTGATGCAGCAAGATAGTATCTAATTTTAACTCACGTTGATGCAAATGTGGAGAAGACAGCTGCCTATCTGCTCACCCTACCCATCTAACCAGGACAGTAGACTTAACAGAAGTAAAAGCTTGCTTCTCCACAATATTAGGAGACACTCTGTTGATGGGAAAGCCTGCTTGCCCTTTTTCTCACAAAGAGATGCCTTGTACAGATGGATGTCTGTAAAGTAAAAAACAAATGTGGATAAATGGAAACTAAATATAAGGACATGACCTTGTGTGTATTTTCAGCTGTGATGGTTGGGCAAATCGAGAATGGCAAATGGAGCATTCGTAAGGCTTCTCTCCAGTGTGTGTCCGCATGTGAAACACCAGTGCTGTTCGTGAACTCAGAATTTTCCCACAAACAGAACATAGTGGACGTTTAATACGCCCTTCATGCTTCCGCGCATAATGTGTCCGCACATCTCTTTTTCTCTTAAAAGTTGCATTGCATAGGGTGCAGGCAAAGTGCCTTTCATCACTGTGAACACAAGCACAATGTTCTTTCCAACTGTTGTGGGTTGCAAAAGCCTTCCCACAGATCTCACAGTGATAGACTTTTCCTGGTAATGACTGGTGAATATCTTTGCAATGAACCACATAATCCTTTCTGGAATTAAATTCATCATCACATTTGTCACACTTTATTTTATGATTTGACTTTCGTGATCTTCCCCTCTTACTGCCTTTCTTTACATCAACGTCCTCATCAGAATAGTTTGGTTCAGGATCATGCTCATTTTGATAGTCTTCATCTTTACTATTATCATCGTCATCATCTGTACTATTTTCTTCATCATCTTCTACTTCATACTCTGTGTCACCATCGTTATCGTCATCTTCATTTTCCAAGTCTTCAGTTTCATCCTCTCCAGTATCTTCTTCATTCTTAACATTAGCTTCTTTGTTATTGAATGAACTATTTTGTGCAATCTTGCTACCTTTATCTTTCTCCCCTTCTATTTCATTTGTATTATTGCATCCAATCTCTGCATCAGATGTGCTATGTTGCTCTTTCTCATGACATGTTTCCTTGTAATTGTTAATGTTCATGACCAAGTCATTATCTTCTGGTTTATCCCAACTGTGTTTGTCACTACTGATGCCCATGACAGAATCAGCCGTGTTATCTGACTTATCTATTTGTGGCACCATTTTCCAGTAAATAAATGGTGGTTTCTTCTCTTGACCAGATTCATGTATCTTTCTGTAAAGAAAAACACCTGATTTAATTTTAAATACAGCTTTCATAGTTCAAAAATTATAATCACTTCAGTACATAAATCTTATAATTAGTTTTCCTATGTTCACATCAACTAATTCCTTAGAACATAAATAAAAATATGGCTCAATTTTAGGTGCAGATAACCCAGTATAGCAAAAACATTAAAGACAAGACAAATTATCAGTCATTAATTCTGTAATGTGATTTCTCATTGCTAATATTTTTGGATAAATTACACCAAAATGATTCCCTGAAGTATATAATTTATTAAATGTTTGGAAATGACTATATATGGTGATTTTACAGTAAACTAGACTGAAAGGAGAATTGCTAATCGTTGAGCAAAGTGGAAAAAGCTCAGGAGGCTGTAATCCGAGAAACAAAGTTTCAAAGAGGACAAGGCAGTTATGGCACAACAAAATGTTGCAGAATTAGGAATAAGCAAAGTGTGGTGTGGATTTAAACATTAAATTCATTAAATAAGTTTAAATTCATTATATAAATTTAGGAACCAGGAACAAATGCGGGTTGATTTCTACGGACAGTGAAAAAAATCAGAGACTGTCCAGCAGAGCATTGTAATAGCTGACTCTCGATGTTCTTTGCAAATAATGAAACAAATAGGCTAAGGAACAGACAAAGGCAGAAAATGACATACAGATAGTAAGGTTGTATGTGAAGGCAAAGATCTAGAGTTGAATGCTTGCCAGTTTTCATACACTCTTATACACTGCGATAGTGACCAAGGAGGAGAGAGAGCTGGTCACAAGTGTACCAACTTTGTGGCAATAGTGAAAGTTGTGGAGCTTGCTTTTACTAATGTTTAGTTGAAGGGAATTTCAGGCTGTCAAAGATGTCAGATAAGCAGTCTGATAGTACAGCAATAATGAAGGACACCAGAAAGTTAGAGAGAGAGAGCAAAGTGTCATCAGCATATATATGGAAGTTGATCTCCTATCCATATATGATATCACCAAACACGTAGCTGTTGAACAGGAGGAGACTAAGGATGGATTCTCAAGGGATTCTGGAGGTATTGGAAAATGAGACTTTCGCAGTGATACTCTGGCTATCCTTGGATAGGCAGGAGTGGAAACAACTGAAGATAGCCTACCTAAGCTTGTCTAAGAAAAGGTGTTAGATGATATGAATGCCTACGTTGAAGATTGCATACAGTTTAAGGAAGAATAACACAAAGAAAATGTTATTCATAACTTTGATTAGGGTGTCTTTATTGATGTGGGAGGGACAGACATCAGTTTTAAGGGATGCAAATGAATAGTTTTGGGACACAGATCTGGGGGATGAAACATTCAAGGATTTTGGAGGGGAAAGGGAGGTTGGTGACGGTACAATATATAGACATCGACTGTAAAATGTTTGAAATGGATGGTCATGATGATCATTTTGAAGACCGTCAGGAAAGGGAACTATTTACAATGTCAATTACGATACAGCAAAGGAAGGAGCTGGGACGGATAACAGTTTAATAGGAATAAGACTGAGCCAGCAAGAGAAATATGTTATGGACAAAATGAATTTAAAGAGTGTATACAAATGCAGATGAATGGGGGAAATGAGGTTCGGAAAAGAGTTGAGATGATTTACAAATATATTTTCGAATGCCACGCTAAGGTTACAGGATTAGTTTGACTTTACCTTAAATTATTTCAATAGAATTACAGTTTATGTCTCATATTTGTAACCATATAACTGTATAAGGACCAGATATTTTAAAATACATTACAGAATTAAAACATGCACATCATGTGTATAATAGTAGTAAATAACATGCAGACTTTTAAGGATTTAAGGTGCAGTAAGGATTTATGAGAATTATTTTAGGGACAGGAACTTCACTTACATGGATACTTTAAAGAAGTCGGAAAAGATTTAAGAATGTTGTCAAGGTTGGAAGGTTTGAGCTATTAGAGGAGGTTGAATAGGCTGGGGCTGTTTTCCCTGGAGCATCGGAAACCTAGGGGTGACCTTTTGAAGTTTTAAAAAATCATGAGGGGCATGAATAGGGTAAAGGGACAAGTTCTTTTCCTTGAGTGGGGAAGTCCAGAACTAGAGGGCATAGGTTTAGGTTGAGAGGGGAAAAGGTTTAATTGAGATGTAAGGGGCAACTTCTTCACGCAGAGCATGGTAGGTGTATAGAATGAGCTGCCAAAGGAAGTGGAGGAGGCTGGTACAATTGCAACATTTAAAAGGCATCTGGATGGGTATATGAATAGGAAGGATTTAGAGAGACATGGGCCAAGTGCTGGCAAATGAGACTAGATTATTTAGGATAGCAGGTTGGCATGGATGATTTGGACTGAAGGGTCTGTTTCCATGCTGTATAGCTCTATAAAGGAGAAGTTTCAGAGCAGGTTTGATAGAGTTGTTTAAAATCATGAGAGGTCTAGAGAAGGTAGATTGAGAAAAAAACTGTTTCCATCAAGAGAAGGGTTGAGAATTAGAACATGCAGATTTAAAGTGATTGGCAAAAGAAACAAAGGTAACATGAGCGAGAGCTTTTTCACTAGTGAACAGTTAGAATCTGAATGCACCATTAGAGTGGTAGTGGCAGATTGAATAATGGCTTTCAAAAGGAAATTCGATAATCTCCTGAAAGGAAACAAAATAATTGCAAAGATAGGAGATAGGATACATAGGGTTGAGATATATTGCTCTTGCAATTAAATGTCAGTGTCAAAATGCGTGGCACTGGAAAAGCACAGCAAGTCAGACAGCATCCAAGGAGCAGGAGAGTTGATGTTTTGGGCATAAGCCCTTCATTTGGGGGGGGGGGGGTGGAAGAGAAGGTAGCCACAAATGCGATAAGTAGATGAAGGTAAGAGTGATGGTGATAGGTCAGAGCGGATAGGTGAGAAGGAAGATTGACAGGTAGGACGGTGCTGAGTTATAGGATTGGATCTGGGATAAAATGGGGGAAGAGGAAATGAGGAAACTAGTGAAATCAACATTGATGCCATGTGGTAGGAGGATCTTAAGGTGGAAGATGAGGCATTCCTCCAGGTGTTGGGTGGCTTGGATTTGGTGGTACAGGCGGCCCAGGACTTGCATGTCCTTGGCAGAATAGGAAGGGGACTTGAAGTGGTCGGTCACAGAGCAGTGAAGTTGTTGGGTGCGTGTCACAGAAATTTCTTCCTGAACCCTTCCATAAGTTGCCGTCCTGTCTCCCCAATGTAGAGGAGACCACATCAGGAATAATGGACACTTTCTCCTTGCAATTAATTGACACATGCTCAATATGTCAAATGGACACCAGCATTGTAGCCATTCTATTATTTTAAATTTGTACAATCATGGTGCTGGCTTGTGGGAAAAAAAAACTTAGGTTAGTAAAACCAAACAATACTCGTTGGACTTTTGTCTGTATTCATGATTTTCTTCAAAGTGTATTTGATTACTTGAGCTCCGAGATTCAATGAGCAAAATATTATAGAGAAGTGGTCTGATCTCTCTATAGATCAAAAGTTGGCAGTGATCTGATCAATCAGGAACTGCCTGGGCCTGCATCCATAACAATCTGTGTAGTCTACATTGCCTAATTGTGGAATTTCTGCCCTTGGTGAAGATGTTCTGCCCATGAGAGCTGCAGGTTAAATTGATGGCCAGTAGATTATTTACAGTGTGGAAACAGGCCCTTCGGTAGCTCTCAGTCCTGGCACTGCCAGGATAGAAGAAGGTCTAAGGAGGTAATGGCTTCTTGAGAAGCCAATTCCTGGGTTTTAAAGTGGGGAGGAAGCCTAGACCCAATGGAAGGCGAGAACAGACTGTAGGACTACGGTTTGATTAGGTTGGAAGGAAGGTTGGGTTGGCATCTTGATGGGGCGATACACCTGATGCACGCATGGGCACACCTGTAATGATATACACCCCTTCCTTCCCACCTTTATTCACATAGATCTTCTAAAGCAGCCTGCCCACTCCTGTCTGACTGCCTACATCAGCTAGTTTGGCACGGGCAGAGTATTGTTGGGGTCAACCCAGCTTTTAATGAGTTCAATTGAGTATTAATTAGGTGAATATCATTAGCTCCCTGCCAATTTTGGCACTAGCCCACACTCTGTATTATGGGGACAGCTTGAGAGTTGGTGGGATATGCTATGCAGCTAAAATTCAAATCACTTCAAAGCTGCATTTTTCACTGGGTATTTTTAGTGTCAAAGTGTTCAATAAAATAAACTCATGGGATTAATTGATCTTGTTGCAGAAACATTTGAATCAGGAACATGAAAAAATAGACAACTTTGGAGAAAGAATATTTGCAAATTTATTTCAGGGTGTTTGCTAAGAAAACCATTTTGGATTTTATTGTTAGTGCATTGAACTAAATACTTGAAACAGTATTTTTAAGAAGTATGCATCCATGTCAGATACAAAATATTACATGTTCCTGCTAATCAATATTCATCAGAAGGTAAGTCTTTTGCTGACATTCCAAAGCACTGTATAATATGGAATTGTTCCCCACAAAGAGATCTCAAGTTCAAAACACAACTAAACGCAAGTACTTTCACAAGGGGCAGGAAAAATAGAAGGAATCTAATAATGCAGTGCCTTACCACATGGTGACATCCAAAAGCGCTTTATAACCAATATATACTTGTAGTGCATTTGCAGTTTTTAATGTGGGAAATATGACAGACAAATTTGTACATAGAAGGCAAATGAATGAATGAGTGATCAGCCTACATTTTCTTCGTAGCTGAGGAGTGAATATTGACCTGGACAACTGAAAAATGTTTTTCTTTAAATAGTGTTGGCTTTCCTACAGAATTTTGTGTCTTCCCTTTATTATTTTTAAGTAAGATAGTGATTCCTTGAACAGTCAGCCAGGGATTCAGTTCAACATGCCATCTAAAAAGATGGCTCCTCCAACAAAGCATTACTGCACTGACATGTCAAACTAGATCATGTATTGAAATCCTGAATACACAATGTCTAAACATGGTGCAATATTACTGGCAACATGGTTGGTTACAGTTGCACAGCAGATGGAAGTAATGATAATCACGCATCCCATGATACATCTACTGCCTTCAAAAAGCCATCTGTAGTATGGCATTAAAGAAGGTTTACAAGTAGGCTGCTATACTGCCTTGTTAATCTAGGATTTTGTGACATTTGGAAACTCTGGGATAACAAAACATGATAAAGTTAAATACTTTTTTTCAGTAAAACAGCCAAGAGAAAGAACGTCATGTTATTTAGTAGTTAGGACTGAAGAAATCATTCCCACAGCATGAATAAAGTGCTAAGTAACACTGTGTTCATGTTATTCATGATTTTGAATTCATAACTTAATTTAGAGTGGCAAATGGAGCTCATATTTCAGAAGTGAACTGATTTTTGATGTTCCTTTTAACGGAACTTAAATTAGTTGCATTGGTTTATGAAGTTACTACATCGCAATTTCTTTCTTTAAAGTTACAGATGTCCTGAATAAATCTTACGCAAATTCAATTCTTTAATCAAAATTGAATTTTGCTTTTATCTGTATTACCAAGGTTTACAAAAATAATATTAGGCTTTAGAATTAATCATTTCTGCAAGATCAATGTTAGGTTTGCAAGACTATGTTAAATTTATTTTAAAATAACAGTTTTTCAGTTTTAAGTAGACATTATGTAGCATTATTGATTTATATCTTTTAATTTTTTTTAAAGTGATATCTACTCCATCACGTTCCCTCTTTGACCCAATGCAAAGCTATTTTCTATCTCATCACTTTTTCACCCACATCTTTTACTGATGATTCAAAATAAAATTGCTATTTTGGAGGTGCGATTTTAAAATTGAGTTATGCAACCGTACTTTGTCTTGGCCACAAACAACTCATGGATTAGGCATATGCTGAGAGTTTTAATGAAACAAACTCCATTGGGAATTGCTTTCTTAGCAATTATTCTGCAGCACATTCTGAAAGCATCCTGTTTTCTCTCATCACACCCAAATCAATGACCAATATAGATGAATAATAATCAGATGCGATTAATCAGCCCAAAACAAAATGTTTCAAGGCTAATTAATGAACATATATTTTGATAAACAAACCAGGATCCTGCTATTCTATCACTAACACCAATAGTAAAGCCCCAGCAGAACACAACCAAGCCTAATTATAACATAACCAAAGTTCCTTTTAATAGAAAAAAATGAAGCCACAATTCCCTGGTATGATCAATACAATACTTGCTAACAGATCTTGTTAAATTCATCAACCTGATAAAATGGATAGAAACAATGAACTGATCAGTTTTTATGCAAATGCGAATTTTAAAATTATTTATTTGCTTTAATGTAAAGTTCTAAATAGACACTGCAATTATAGTATGCCTGACAACTAACCTGTTTATATAAATATTTTACTAGCTTCTCAAGTTTTACATTCTAAATGATCATTTGCAATAAGGCTCAATTCTTCATTACTTAAACACTGATTAAAACCTGATATATACAGCATATAGCAAGGCAGGTGATTAAAACCTACACTGTAATGCTTGAATCTGATCAAATGAATGGTGAATGGCAGCTATGCAAGCCAGCTACTCAACATAATATAAAATCCTGCTAAAGAGGTACGAAGGACCATTTAACATACAAACCCACTTATTTGCTGACAATTTTCCAGATTTGAAATAATTTCACCCCAGGACCTATTTTGACTATTTTTTCAAAAAACATAAATGTACCAGGACTGGTGAATTCCTCAAATAAGCATTATGACTGTGCTGCAGATCCTAGCCCAACCATTACCAGTTGAGGTAACTCAGTGATGAACTGCTAGTGAACTACTAAAGATCCTAATATTCCTGCCCTCATTACAGCATATATTTGGAAGCATTTTATCTTGCTTCACAGGGACTACAAAATGCATATACCTGTACGTATTTTGCAGATGGCTGCATCATGGTATTGTCACTGGACCAGTAATCTAAAATTCCAAGACAATGGGGAAATGGGTCCAAATTGTGCCATAACAGTTGGTAGAATTTAAATGCAATTAATAAAAAAAAAAATCTGGAATTCAAAGCTAGTCTCAGTAATGGCAACCATGGAACTAAAGTCTGTTGTCATAAAAACCCACCTGATTCAATCATGTCCTTTTATCACTCATAGAAGGTGGACATTGCTGGCTGGGCCAGTGTTTGTCTATCCCTAGTTAACTTTGAGAAGACGGTGATGAGCTGCCTTCTTGAACCGCTGCTGTCCATGTGTGTAAGGTAGACCCCACAATTCTGTTTGGGGGAGGGGTGATTTCCAGGATTTTGACCCAAGCAAGAGTGAAGGAACAGCAACATATTTCCAAGTCAGGATGGTAAGTGACACGCAGGAACTTGCAGGTGACGTTGTTCCCATATATCTGCAGCCCTCGTCATTCTCTATGGTAAGGGTTGGAACATTTGGAAGATGCTGTCGAAGGAACCTTGGTGAGTTGGTGCATTGTGTCAGTAACACCATTACATGCCTCTTTCCAGTCATTTCACCATGATCTTCAAGTCCCAAACCAATTTTTTTTCTATGCTCCCACTGTCTTTTTTAACCTCACTTCTTTCCCTTCTATTGAATTCCCTCCCTTGTTTTTTTACTGTTTAGATGAAGGTCTTGAGGTTTGAACCATTCAGCAATGAACATTTTAACTGAAGAGATTTGCAAGTTTAGTTAGATGTCCCTGCCTAATGATCTTTGGCGAATTTCTGTATTTTGATAATTGTTGTTACAGTCCAAAGCTCCTATCTGCTGTTCCTATCCTGCAAACCGATTCCTCCACCTCCCACTAGGGCCAATACCAACCACCCGACCATTCGATTCTCCAAGTTATGGATTCAGCTGAGGGAAGGAAATCTGTCATCCTTGCCCAGTCTGGTCTACCAGTGACTCCCGACTCTCAGTAATGTGGTTGATATTTAATTACTCTTTGAATTGACCAAACAAGCCACTCAGTTCAAGGGCTAGTAGGGATGAGCAAATGTTCACCTTACCAGTAACATTTACATCCTATGAAATGCTTTTTAAAAAAAGTACAGTAATATCTGTAGACTGCTAGATACAATTATTGTAGAAATTGGGGCGGCATGGTGGCTTAATGGTTACCACTGCTGCCTCACAGTGCCAGGGACCTGTGTGTAGAGTTTGCACATTCTCTCTGTGCTCTACATGGGTTTCCTCCTGGTTCTCTGGTTTCCTCCCACAATTCAAAGAGGTGCAAGTTAGGTGAATTGGCCCTGGGAAATACAGGATTAAAGGGATGGGATGGGTCTGGGTGGGATGCTTTTCAGAGGATCAGTGTGGACTTGATGGGCCAAATAGCCTGCTTCCACACTGTAGGGAATCTGAGATAGAAAAATACATGTTTATGCAAACTATCTAGCTTTACATCATGTTGGATATTTAAATTATGTTACTTGGAAACAATCCAAAATAACTGACTATTTTCCTTCCCTACTGGATTGAGCCTGTGAACTGCTTTGCTGCAGGGAACTGTTTAGCAAAGTGAATCAATCTATACTCAAATTCATAATGTGGGATTAGACAATAGATTTTTGGTTAATGTGTATACACATTCTAGGATATCATTACAGTATGAAAGAGATTATTGTTTGAAACATTTGTGAATGAGATCCAATTGGGTACTAATCAAGTTGTATACTAGTCAACTGGGTTCTGAAGAGTCATGTCAGGCTCGAATTTTTAACTTTTTCTCTGCACAGATCCTGTCAGAACTGCTGAGTTTCTCCATCACTTTCTGTTTGTATTTCAGATCTTCAGCATTTGTAATACTTTTAAATTATGTGGGTACTAATCAAATGTGTTTATCTGTAGAGATATGGAAGGTGGAGTTTAACATAGGTCTGAAGTGTGCACTCAAGGTTTGATAAAATAAGGGGTAATGTGTAAATTATAGCACAAATGGAAAAGTATTTTGAGGTAACACAGCTAGAATATGTGCTTGAAATTTTGCTGGTTAGTTATGAAGATTGAAGGCAGTCAAGTAAGCAAATAAAATGCTTTAGCACACAGCTAAATCATTCCTATTATTCTACTGGATTCAGCATTATTGGTTCCAAAATCATAGTACAGCACCTAATGGGAAACTTGAAAAGATTGGCTAAATGAACATGGTCACTTCCTGACCAACACATTACAATGTTACTATTAGCCTTAGTAAAGCAGTATCTCTAAGGTGATATTATCAAATCTCATGGATAGGCAAATGACAAGACATGTTCAATACTTATTGACTGATTTTAAGACATTTTTACACTATTAATAATGCCATCTGTTCCTAGCACACAGATACAGCGCAGTCAACATCACTACCTAAAGTATATTTACATGTCTTCAATTAGCTGAAAAGAGTGATGGAACCCCATGTTTCCAGATATAACCACCCATTGCCCATTTCCTCAAAAAACATTCAAGAACTTGGCACTCACAGAATCACAGAATTATTATGGAATAGCAGGATGCCATTCAGGTTGCACCAGCTGTACTGTCTCATGCCAATCTCCTGCCCTATCCCCATAGAGAGTCCTTGAGTGGCTCATTTGGACTTACCTCCACTCCTGTTCCAGACATCCCATTCTCTCACCATCTGGAACATATTGACAAATGCGTCGGCTTGGAATGATAGATCAATATCATTTCAAATTCTGTATCAATGGAATACTAACTGATGAAACCCACTGAAAGTATAACCACACAAATTGTCAACTGTATGAATGTTGAGATATCCACATCAGGTGAGTGAGCTAAACAAAAATGATTTATTACTAGCTTCTAGATACTTCTAGAAAAGCAAAATACCGTGGACTCTGGAAATTAAAATATAACATGGAACATTAGTGCAACACAGGCTCTTCGGCCCTCGATGTTGCGCCGACCTATGGAAACAATTTGAAGCCCATCTAACCTACACTATTTCATTCTTGTCCATATGACTATCCAATGACCATTTAAATGCCCTTAAATCTGGCGAGTCTACTACTGCTGCAGGCAGTGCATTCCACGCCCTTACTACTGAGTAAAGAATCTACTTCTGACATCTGATCTATATCTATCCCCCCTCAATTTAAAGCTATGTCCCCTCATTCTAGCCATCTCCATCTGAGGAAAACGGCGCTCACTGTCCACCCTATCTAACCCTCTGATTATCTTACATGTCTCAACTGAGTTGCCTCTCAAACTGCTGCTCTCTAATGAAAACAGCCTCAAGTCCCTCAGCCTTTCCTTATAAGACCTTCCCTCCATACCAGGCAACAGCCTAGTAAATCTCCTCTGAACCCTTCACAAAGCTTCCACATCCTTCCTCTAATGCAGTGACCAGAACTGTACTCAATACTCCAAATGTGAATGCACCAGAGTTTTGTACAGCTGCAGCATGATCTCATAGTCCCAAAACTCAATCCTTCTACCAGTAAAAGCTAACACACCATATGCCTTCTTCACAACCCTATCAACCTGGGTGGCAACTTTCAAGAATCGATGTACCTGGACCTGTAGATGAGGAGAGAGATCTCTACTTCCAAGAATCTTACCATTAGTCCATGTATTCGCGTTACTCCTTCCAAAGTGAATCACCTCATACTTTTCTGCATTAAACTCCATTTGCCACCTCTCAGCCCAGTTCTGCAGCTTGTCTATGTCACTCTGTAACCTACAACATCCTTCGTCACTATCCACAACTCTACCAACCTTAAGTATCATCTGTAGACTTACTTACCCATCCTTCTATGCCCTCATCCAGGTCATTTATATAAATGACCATAAGACCATAAGACATAGGAGTGGAAGTAAGGCCATTCGGCCCATCGAGTCCACTCCGCCATTCAATCATGGCTGATGCGCATTTCAGCTCCACTTGCCAGCGTTCTCCCCGTAGCCCTTAATTCCTCTAGACAACAAGAACCTATCAATCTCGGCCTTGAAGACATTTAGCGTCCCGGCTTCCACTGCACTCCGTGGCAATGAATTCCACAGGCCCACCACTCTCTGGCTGAAGAAATGTCTCCGCATTTCCGTTCTGAAATGACCCCCTCTAATTCTAAGGCTGTGTCCACGGGTCCTAGTCTCCTCGCCTAACAGAAACAATTTTCTAGCATCCACCTTTTCAAAGCCATGTATTATTTTGTACGTCTCTATTAGATCTCCCCTTAATCTTCTAAACTCCAACGAATACAACCCCAGTATCCTCAGCCGTTCCTCATATGCTAGACCTGTCATTCCAGGGATCATCCGTGTGAATCTCCGCTGGACACGTTCCAGTGCCAGTATGTCCTTCCTGAGGTGTGGGGACCAAAACTGGACACAGTACTCCAAATGGGGCCTAACCAGAGCTTTATAAAGTCTTAGTAGTACATCTCTGCTTTTATATTCCAACCCTCTTGAGATAAGAGACAACATTGCATTCGCTTTCTTAATCACAGACTCAACCTGCATGTTTACCTTTAGAGAATCCTCGACTAGCACTCCCAGATCCCTTTGTGCTTTGGCTTTATTAAGTTTCTCACCATTTAGAAAGTAGTCCATTCCTATATTCTTTTTGCCAAAGTGCAAGACCTCGCACTTGCTCACGTTAAATTCCATCAGCCATTTCCTGGACCACTCTCCCAACCTGTCTAGATCCTTCTGTAGCCTCCCCACTTCCTCAGTACTACCTGCCTGTCTACCTAACTTTGTATCATCGGCAAACTTCGCTAGAATGCCCCCGGTTCCCTCATCCAAATCATTAATATATAATGCGAACAGCTGTGGCCCCAGCACCGAACCCTGCGGGACACCGCTCGTCACCGGCTGCCATTCTGAAAAAGAACCTTTTATCCCAACTCTCTGCCTTCTGTTAGATAGCCAATCCTCAATCCATCCCAGCAGCTCACCTCGAACACCATGGGCCCTCACCTTGCTCAGCAGTCTCCCGTGTGGCACCTTATCAAAGGCCTTTTGAAAGTCCAGATAGACCACATCCACTGGGTTCCCCTGGTCTAACCTACTTGTTACCGCCCTAACCTTACTCTAAAATGACAAACAATAGTGGACCCAAAACAGATCCTTGCGGTACCCCACTCGTAAATGATCTCCAGGATGAATGTTTCCCATCAACCACCACCCTCAAATTTTCTTTCAGCTAGCCAATTTGATCCAAACCACTAAATCTCCCTCAATCCCATGCCTCCATATTTTGTGCAATAGCCTACTGTGGGGAACCTTATCAAACGCCTTACTGAAATTCATATACAACACTTCAACCGCTTTTCCCTCATCCACCTGTTTGGTCACCTTCTCAAAGAGTTCAATAAGGTTTGTGAGGCATGACCTACTCTTCACAAAACCGTGTTAACTGTCCCTAATCAACTTATTCATCTCTAGATGATTATAAATCCTATCTCTTATAACCCTTTCCAACACTTTACCCACAACCGAAGTAAGGCTCACAGGTCTATAATTTCCAGGGTTGTCTCTATACATTTTCTTGAACAAGGGAACAACATTTGATATCCTCCAGTCTTCTGGCATTACACCTGTAGACAATGACGCCATAAAGATCAAAGCCAAAGGCTTGGCAATCTCCTCCCTGGCTTCCCAGAGAATCCTAGGATAAATCCCATCCATCCAGGGGATTTACATATTTTTACACTTTTCAGACTTGCTAACACCTCTTCCTTATGCACCTCAATCATATTTTGACTAGTAGCATGTATCTCAGTATTCTTCTCAACCACATTGTCTTAACCTGATGTGAGTACTTACAAAAATTATTCATTTAGCGCTTCCTCTACCTCCTGACTCCATGCACAACTTCCCACTACTATGCTTGATTGGCCCTAACCTTACTCTAAAATAAAATAGAAAATGGTCTATATACCAAGCAGATATTTGGAAAAAGGGTATTGTGAAGAAACATTAACTCAGTTTCCCACTTCATACAGGTTATCTGACTTAAGTATTTCTTGCATTTTCTGTTTACATTATGTGACATTTAAAACATTTCAATATGGACTCCTTTATGTAATATAATGAAACAAATCAGTTCTGAAAGCATTGTGTGTATAAATTGTTAATACCTCACGTGAGTGTTGTAAGCAGACCGTTGAGCAAAGCTTGCTGGACAAAACTGGCATTTATATGGTTTTTCACCAGTATGTGTTCTGATGTGAACAGTGAGTCCACATTTTGAACTAATAATTTTGTCACAATAAGGACAGGTTTGAGGAGTCCTTCTCTTCTCATGCACTCTCCTAACATGGTCATTGATGTCCTTTTGCCGCTTAAATCGCTTGTCGCACAGTGAACAGGCAAAGGGGCGCTCATTGTTGTGAACAGTCAGTCTGTGCTGCCTTAGGTTCTGATGATTGGAAAAAAGCTGAGAACACATACTGCAGCTATACTTTATGACAATAGTAATATCATGCTCAACACTCATGTGAGTTTGGTATGGTTTTAAGAAGTGAAAAATCTGGTGACATTTGTCACACGTGTAACTCTGAGGCATACGCTTGGACACACTCCTGGTAATTTTTTTCAGCTCGCTACTCTCTGAGCCATCAAACTCATCATGCATTTCATCGTCATTTCCCAAACAATGTAATTTCTTGATCACAATTCGTGTTTTTGGTGATTCTGTCTGGCTTATTGAATCAGTTTTACAATCACCTTTTTGACCAAGATCATCAGCACTATCAACATCTTCTTTGTTCACCTCTTCTGTGGTATAGGTAGTTGATTTAACTATTCCTGTGCTAGGATCAATAACAGCGACTGACTCAGTGACTTCCTTTGCATTTCCTTGTTGTTTGCAGTGTTCCATCTGTGATTGGCCAGTATCCAAGGTTTTCTTTTTTGATAGTTTGTCCCAAAGTCTGTTCTTCATTGGTGTAGCAACAATTCTCGAACTGTCTACCTCCTGACTGTCCAGATGCTGTGAGTTTGTTGTAGTCCAAGTATTTCCAGGCTTATCAGCAAACTGATACTCTTGGCAAACTTGTACCTTTAAATCTGGGTTCTTCTCCGATAGCTCATCCTTCAGATGTTCGCAAGCTTCAACAAGATCTTTACATTCTAGTCTTTCAGCAACATCCTGTATTCGGTATACTTTCTGAGGCTCAATTTCCATTTTTGCTGTGTATACAAATTCTAAAAAAGAGGTAAAGTCCTCAGTGTAAATATCCTGCAATGTGACCGTTGTTTCCTTTTTCTCAGACAGTTCATCCCTGAGGAATATTTCTTTGAAGTAATTGCTAGAGGCAGCCAGCACTGCTCTGTGAGCTGCAAACTCTTCTTGAACCCCAAGGTGCTCTGTGTGGACAGTCACATCACAGAGATGGCCAAGTTGATAGAAAGAATGCAATGCATTTAGAAGATTTGAAGCAGCAGCCTTTGATTCCATCGTAACTTTGTATGGAGCCATCCTTTTGGAATAGAAACAGAAAAATATAAAAATGGAATAAAAACTGAATACTTAAACACTACGAACTTAGATATTAAAAAATCTACATTTTCCCCCTTATTTTTCTACTGCTTTTCATAGATTCCCTAGATTAAAAGCGATAAGGAGACTGCTCCTAAGTAATCACACAACACCAGGTTATCGTCCAACAGGTATATTTGCAAGCACTAGCTTTTGGAATGCTGCTCCTTAACCACCTGAAGGAGCACGCTCCGAGAGCAAGTGCTTCCAAATATACCTGTTGGACTATAACCTGGTGTGTGATTTTTAACATTGTACACCCCAGTCCAACATCGGCATCTCCAAAGCATCGCTCCTAAATAAAAATGTTTCACTTATTTTTGCAATGTAAAAATTTACAATCTTCAAAATTGCCGTACTAGCTTCTTAAAAACAATGTAACACAACAAAGTGACGAGTGTCAGGCACAAGAATTATTTTTGGAATCCATAAGGTTCATTTATGAATCCCCCTGAATCTGGAGATCCCAATCTGAAAATGTCTGGATTGAATCAATGCTCTCAAATGTGGCCATAATGGACAATTAATTACAAATATAAAGGCATTGTGATGCTGTGCATAATTTAACTTGACACTTTCATCATTCAGGAAAGAGGGTTACATTCATAGAGTCATAGAGATGTACAGCATGGAAAGAGATGCTTCGGTCCAACCTGTCCATGCCAACCAGATATCCCAACCCAATCTAGTCAGTTTCCTGCTGCTGGAAAAGGAAAATAAAAAAGTGAGGGTGCCATAATATAGTCTTTGTTATAGCACCAACACTTATATATCAATCTCACATGATGCTACGTTAACATCAGCTTGAGCTGGTACTTGCTGTTCTCTTTATGGTATATTGTATTGACGTTTTCTGCGTAATTTTCCCTCTTTGAATATTCAGGACATTTTACAAATCTTTTAGCACGTAGCAGAAAATAAATATCCACAAATCCAAACTCTTGCCGCACATTTTTGTTACAGTTTATATTGACATGCAACATTGAAAATCATTGTGTAATCCATGGAAAAGGAAGATTTGTTTGTAAATTATGTAGTTCAGAACCACTGGACATCCCAAAGCAGTTTACAGCCAATGACGTCATTGAGAATTGCAGTCACTTTGCAATGCAGGGAAATGCAACAGCTGATTTGCATACAGCAAACACCTACATACAACAATGTATTAATGACCAGTTCATTTTTTTGTAATACCGATCGAGACCAGGACACCGAGATAACACACTTGCTCTTCACCAGAATAAAAGCAGTATATGATCTCTTACCATCACATAGAACAGAATTAAAAGAATGCAGCTCTGATTTACAGTACTCACACTTGACTCCAGACTGTTAACCTATAATTCTGCTCTCAACTCTCTGGGTGGGACTTGAACTCATATCCTTGTGACTACTTAAAGGTGATCTAATACTAACTGTGCTATGATGTAACCAGTCTTTATGTAATGACTTTGCTATATTTTCATGAACCAGTAGAATTAAACAGTGTCCATAATAAATTTACTTTCCATTTTATTTCGATAACAAATGCATAATTCCCAAAATAAAGCTTTAAACAAAATAATACATTGCACAATAACATGATTACATCAAAGCACTGAATTAATCATGTGTCCTCTAATACCTTAAAGATCTTACTTTAAGCTCTCAGACTCTTCCTAATATCTGAGCATCACTGAATATTTTGAATCACAGCAGTTTGACAAGATTTCAGCTATATCGGTGCATGCCAAGTATATGCAATTTGCAGAATTCCTCTCCATGTAATCTATGTATTAGCACACGATCATGGTTTTGTGTGGAATTCAAATGTTTTGAAAAGATTTTCAAACAGGTTGAATTCTTAAAACTATGTTAGGCATATAAATACATTTAACTACTGATTAACAACAGAGATTTTGTTATGACTTTCGCAGGTAGAAAGTATCCATAATCATGACTTCTTTGTCTGTGGTGAAAAGAGTTTGTAAACAATGTAATTTATTTTTAGTCACTTACAGACTTCGCCAAAAATGCAGCTTGAAAATTGTTTTCTGAACCGTATGAGACTTAAGAAATTTATGGAAAGTTGGAAACTGCAAATTATAAATTTAAGTATTTTATCAGGTCAATGTTATTCATATAAATTTACATTTGTTAAAGACTTTTTAAGCCATATAACTCTCAATTGGTGCGTTATTGAGTAAATGTTCTGCTCCTATTGGGGGTCAGGAATTGAAGACTAGGGTTAGATATTAGGAGACAGTGAGGCCCGCAAATGCTGGAGATCAGAGTTGAGTGTCTGTTGCTGGAAAAGCACCTGCTGAAGGGCCCTGGCCCAAAACGTCAATTTTCCTGTTTCTCTGATGCTGTCTGACCTGCTGTGCTTTTCCAGCAACACACACTCAACTTGGGTTTGATATTGTTGAATGGTGACACTATGCTGAAATCAGATCTCATGGACTGTAGCCTATTGAGCAGTTTAAAATTTAATTACGATGCTTTCACACATATATTCAATTTAGTTATTTTTGAAAACTAATTTAAGGAAAACTTGAGGACTAATTTCAAAAGGCTGATCAGGTAAAATTTCTGTTTTTTTTGAACTAGTAAGTGTTTATATGTATTGAGCATACGATTGAGTGTGAATAGGAGTGACTGATTAAGGACACTGATGTTTAAATTCCAGAAGAGTTCATAAACGTGAAAAAGAGACAGGCAGAAATGAAAACAAAAATTGCAGAAAATACGCAGTCAGATAGGTTGCATTTGTGGAGAGAGGAACAGAATTAGTGTTTTAGGTCAATAAAAGCAAAATACTAGATACTGAAAATCTGAAACAGTCACAAAGAATTCTGGAGAAACTTAGCAGGTCGAGCAGCAACTGTAGAAAGAGAGTGTTAACATTTGAGGAAGTCATACCAGACTCAAACTTGTTTAAGATCAATAACATTTCACAGCATAGGAAGTATCTTGCTTCAGTTTGAGGTTTTAAAAGTAAATTTGGAAAGCAAAGACTTTTTTTCCCATAAATATTTATATTTTCTAATTATTGAAATGTGGCAAGTAGCAAATCTTTAAATTTAACAAGTTAAATTTTGAAAGCAAAAATCCTCCATAGCTTGCTGACAGAATATAAACATAGATTAAAGTGCAATCGCTCTGGTATTTCTAGATCTTCCCACATACATAACTTAATAACCACCACATGCGGATCTCCCACATTCCAACTCATTGTTTGCTTCCAAAACCAACAGTCCTCTCCATAAGTTCCAGACCTTCTTTCTCAACACGTACCGATGGACAAATCCAACAATCTCTCTTAATTACAGCAACTATCTTATTTGCTTGTATCAACCATTATAAGTGCATTCCCAGAAGAAACTGCAGAAGAGCTACATAGTTACTATATGGGAAAACATTGTTACTAAACTAGACAGACAGAAAACAAAAGGTGAAAGTAGCGGAAGGATAGAGACAGTAACAGGAAAAAACAAAGAATGCACAGGCAGAGATAAAATGCTAATTGCTTGAGTAATGCCCATGAAGATGATCAACACATTGTATCTGATGTTTCTTTCATATAATAAAGGAAGATCCTATTTTATCACGAGCACTAATACAAAAGAGTCCATGTTTATTTAAACACAAGATAGCAATATAAAATATACATGTGTTTAACTGTATGTTTCATGCACCAATATTGATTACAAGAATTGACTGTGTTTTATATGTATATTTTCATACCCAAGCTAAAGTTCAAAACAAAAACCTTGAAGACAAGAGATGAAGTTGTACTGTGACATGTAGTGTTTAGTAGGAAATAGTGTGACTGGCAGAGACATCCTTTCTATCTTAATTAACTATCAACACTGAAGAAGGAAACTGAACATATGAAGCTTGAATGATGAAACTCGGTAATTTATTTTGCAAAGTTAACAAATAAATTACTTTAACATATTAATGCAAAAATCAAAACAATTGAAAAGAGGATGTCAAAAGAGCAAAGGAATTGCATTTAGTTAACGCCTAATGTTTTCAGGGCATCCAAAATGTTTTGCAATCAATTCACTGCTTTTTAGGCAAATGCAGCAGCCACACAAATGGCAAATAAATGACAAAGGATTCTACTTTTGTTGGTTTGTTCTATGCGTTGGTTAGAATGAGGAAATTGGCAGGGATAATATGGCATGGGGACGTTTACATCCAGCTGAATAGACATTGGAGATTAGAACTGCAGTATATCCTTGCAAAGCACTGAAACATTAGGCGAGATTTTATGCTCAATTTATAATCTTTTGATTCTAGCATGCTAACAACCAAACCAAGTTGGCAACAGTAAATCATATATGAATTTTTAAAAACGATTTTTGCTTTTTTCTATGGCAAGAAACTCCACATAATTCCGCTGACTACAAAGTAAACTTGATCAGCTATCTGGATTTTTGTGATGCACTGGAATTTAATTTCAAGTAGCTACATAAAGTAGCATTCAGGATGGAGACACAGCTACAACACTCCAGGTCACAATGTGCTTCAGGAAATTGCTGTGGAACAATCTTGTTAGGTTTACATCAACTCTAACCCCAATTGACTAAAGTGTCATCCTCAACTGGAAGTGGCTGAAGAAGTTCTTGTCCTGGAGAGCTCTTCCTCCCAATACATCGTATTGGATGCAAACTCCTCAATAGGGTTAATTCCATTGCATTTTGGATTTGCCATTAGTCTTATGAATTAAATAAATGCTTATGGAAGTTGACAACAAAGTCTGTATGTTCAATATACTTTGGTTATTAAAAAGTACATAATATATTGAAAATTGATTCACCAGATGCAAAAGTTATTTGAACCTTCTTACTAATAAAGTTGAAGTATTTCCTCTGGGAAGCAGTTGGCAAGATTTTCCTAATGGCATAGCAGTACTGGATCATCTTCAGTCCACTTTGATACTCAAACCTTTTACAGGTTAAATTTCATAAAATTAAACAATTCTGTTATTTTCTAAAAATTCCGGTCTTCAAGTCAGATATTTTATTCATGTATTTTGCCTAAGCTTCAATGTGAAGGGGCAGGATGTTGCAACCAACAAAATTACCTGCTCTCCCTTTTTAAATTGAGAACTCATTGCTCTCCAGGGAGAACACAAACATGAGTCCCCGAAGCTTAGCTCACGTATGAACAACTTTCAGACATGACGAGAACTCCCTGCTCTTCTTCAAAAAAGAAATGCTACATCAAAGCAGACAAGATGAACTTTAGTTACACGGTGGATTTTGAACAAATAATTTTTTATCATTATATTTGTAAGAAAGAACAGATACGAGGGCCAACTTGCTTCTATTCTCTGGGTTTATGTGCCTCAGTATAAGACACAGAAGTCTCTCCAAATCCATATCAAGCAAACAGCACATGTTAGAAAGAGAAACAGAAATTGCTGGAGAAACTGCGGTCTGGCAGCATTTGTGGAGAGAAAGCAGACTTAGGAGTCCAGTGACCCTTCTTTGGAACAGTTCTAAAGAAGGATCACTGGACTCTAAATGTTAGCTTTGCTTTCTCTCCACAGATGCTGCTAAACATGCTGAGTGTTTCCAGCAATTTGTTTTTCTTTCAAATTTACAGCAACTGCAGTTCTTTGCTTTATTTTAGCATACCTACAAGTTTGATTATTTCTTGCACATATGGATTGGTTTGCATGCATGGCAAGTACCAAACAGAAAATGCTGTGTGCTGTCTGTTGGGTATTGCATCATTTCTCAGCAATGAACTAAGACTCCCATTGTTAGCAATCAAACTAGAACTAATGCAGTTCTACACAATGTAATACATGTCACACTAAAAGTTCTCTTGCTAAAAATGTTTGCATTTTGCTTAAAAAAATGCTGCAAGCTATTTTGTTCTTTTTTCCATTTTTAATCACCCTGGTTGGACACATTATTAAATAGCTCTGTAGTTGGTGGAACTTGAATGCAAACTCCAAGCCCAGAGGTAGGGACACTACTATGTGCAACATATTTTGGTTTGTTTTACTGCAAATTAGAGTAACTTAATTGTGAACAGTTATTGACAATGACACTTTATTGGTTAGCGTATTGAGTACTGGAGTTGGGAGGTCATGTTGCGGCTGTACAAGACAATGGTTAGGCCACTATTGGAATATTGTGTGCAATTCTGGCCTCCCTGGATAGGAAAAATGTTGTAAAACTTGAAAGACTTCAGAAAAGATTTACAAGGATGTTGCCAGGGTTGGATAATTTGAGCTATAGGGAGAGGCTGAATAGGCTGGGGCTGTTTTCCGTGGAGTGTCGGAGGCTGAGGGGCGACCTTATAGAGGTTTGCAAAATTATGAGGGGCATGGATAGGATAAATAGACAAAGTCTTTTCCCTGGGGTCGGGGAGTCTAGAAATAGAGGGCATAGGTTTAGGGTGAGAAGGGAAAGATATAAAAGAGACCTTCAGGGCAACTTTTCACACAGAGGGTGGTATGTGTATGGAATGAGCTGCCAGAGGAAGTGGTGGAGGCTGGTACAATTGCAACATTTGCAAGGCATTTGGATGGGTATATAAATAGGAAGGGTTTGGAGGGATATGGGCCAAGTGCTGGTTGGTGGGACTAGGTTGGGTTGGGATATCTGGTCGGCATGGATGGGTTGCACCGAAGGGTCTGTTTCCGTGCTGTACGTCTCTATGACTCTATGACAACTGTAAATTATAATGGAATTAAGGAAAATATTATAGTCATACCATCAATGCATGCTCAAAAATTACTGAATGGACAGAAGGATTCTTCTTTTGGAAGAAACATTCCCCAATTTTTAAGATTAGCAGATGATGTCAGAAATAATCCTGGAGGGCAAACCAAAGATTGTCTGGGAAGACACACACACATTACCCTGTCCATACAAAGTGGACCACAGTATTTCAGATAATCTAAAGCAATGGTACAAGCAAATAACTCCATTTCCTTTCAGCAACAGTTCTCAATAGACAAGACAAATCTGTTTCACTCACATAGCATTTTTAATAACAAGAGAGATTACACCATTCTAGATTTTTAAAACAACTTAAAAATTCATCACTAATTTGATTGAACAAAAATCTCAAGAATTTTATTGATAATTTTCTGTTCTTTGATGGTAAAAATTGTTTTCTATGTACTCTGTGTCAAGTTGATATTTGGCATCCAGTCAAAATGAGTATTCCAGTTTATTTTAGTCAAACAGCCAGTATGACTAAGTAAAATTCCAGATAGTAAATCAAAAAATAAAGGTGCGTTAACAACTGAAATGTACGTAGTGTGAGATGATAAACACATTAAGCAAGGGCTAAACACAAGCCTGAACAGTATGAAAACAGTAGCTAAATTCTTATTTTCACAGGCAACTCTGAACAGTTCTATCTTTGTGCTTTGTCAAAATTCATTGAGATTTTTGTTACCATCTCAGTCACTAAAATTCATAAAGTTCATAAAATTGGAACATTTCTTTTTATCTTAGAATTAAAACAGCTTTCATTGTCACTTGCATTCATTTAAGTGCAGTGAAAAGTTTGTAATGTCACCTCTTGACGCCATTTTAGGTACACATACTTTAAGTGCTGTTACAGATATGAAGTAGTTTAAAAAAAAGACTAGAGTTTAAAAAGTATCTTTAAAGTACTTTAGTTATAAGCCTTTTTCACTGAGTCCGTGCCCACTGGACTTCAGAACACAAGGCCCTGTTGCCTCCATGCGCTGACTGCTGTCCCAAAAGCATCTCCAGGACTTGTCCCCCAGCTGACCTGGTCTCACTTTGCTCCCACTCCGGGCTCCAGACCATGATTTGTCTCCCAGCTCGGCCCAAGCTCACTCTGCTCCCTAGCCACGGCTGGGTTCCAGGACTCAGCCCATGCTTGCTCTGCTCCTGCTCTGGATCTAACTTGCTTCCAGGACTCCACCCAAAAGGTTGGCCGAGCCTTGGTCTACTCCAACTCTGGGGTCGGTCAGGATTCGCTTCCCGCACTGGCCTGGTCTTGGACTCATCTCCCACACCAGGCTGGTCTCATCCCCTCCATTTGGGGTAGTTTAATAAGTTAAAAGTTGGGTGGGGGTAAGAAAAACTGCTAAGGGGACAAAGAGGAAGGAAAAGGAACTGGTGAGGACAGATGCTCCGGCTGGAGTGTCTCTCTCTGCCGCCATCTTGCAACTTGTAGATGCTGCCAGACCTGCTGAGCTTTTCTGCCAATGTTCTGTTTTTGTGTAAACACGTTAACTTGCACTGTGAAAAGCTGATAGCGGTGAGGTCCTGGTGAATGGACTGACTCTGGTAGATCTGTGCCATCTGGTTGGAATAGGCAAGCTGTGCATGCTTCCTACTGAATGTCTGTAAAAAAAAAAGTGGACAAAAAGCAGTCCTCTGCTCTGTCCAGGTCATAATAGAAGTGTGTTCTTCAATTGCCTTTTATCATTTCAAATCTCTGGCATAAAGCAGCATCATGATGTATCTTTACATTTTCCACTCTTTAAAAATAGTGTCAAAAATTGGCAGTGCATCAACTTTGTTGATCATTATCCTCTATCAGTGTTGCAATTAGTAGCACATTCAAAGACTATTTTTTTCCATTAACTCCGGCATATTCCAGGGCTTTCTGCTTCCGCTCTGTCACTTCTCAGTAAAGGACAGAACTTCTCTTTCCTCTGTTAGAAATGGGGTAAAAGTGTTGTTTTTGCAGATATAGAAAAAGCATACAGAAAAGGGGTACAGCAAGAGAACTATTAACTCTGCAGGTATTTAGGGAAGAATATCTCTACTTTTTAGTGCATAATTATGGATAATTAAGTACTAACTTTAATATAGATTTATTAAAGAAAATAATTCCTTTTACCATAATGTTTAAAACAACAGTTTCAGCAAAAACCTAAGATTACTGAAACATATAAGCGAAGCATGAAAAAGATACATTGTTAAGATGTACGTACAAGAATGGAATGTACCTATGGATAATGAAAGAAGTTACAAAGGGGAACATCGAGATAAGAGTTTAGCCTTATGACAGCATGTGCAAGGGGAAAATTGCCAACTTGGAAAGAAAGGGGCAATGGGCGTGGAGCATAGATGAGTAGAGGTGAAATAGTAAGAGAGAGATTGGGTAATTCATAGTCTGGAGAGATGACCTCACTCAGCTCAAAGGGTATAACTGGACACTAACCTAAGTTCTAATTTGCTTCATTTGCTTATGTAATTGAGGCCCGTGCTTGCAAGTTCGTAATAAATTGTCTTGTTTCCAGTTTTGGTGGTCTCGTCTAAATTTTATTGATTTTGTTTCGAACAGATTTGGGTGCTCGTCCTGGGATCCCATCATCCGGTCGCTCGGCAATTGTTGGGAAAACGAAGAAGGTGCATCTCGCTGATTTCGGCGGTCTTTAGTTTCCCTCTTTGCCACAGCGGCTTTGGGCGAGCGGGATCTGGACTGAGACCCTGGAAACGAGACGGGTTGAGATGCGGCAGGTCCAGTCGGGTGACTCTTGTGTACACAAGACTCAGGTAAGAAAGGTCTTAAAAGATTTATCCGGGCAACCGGGGTAGGCAGGGGTATTTGCTGTCATTCGGATATATCCAGGGATCCGGGGAACTGGTGACTGGAATAGGCTAATCCAGTCAGCCAGGGTGGGTAGCCGTTGATACTGTTGCTAGGTGGATGTATCCAGGTGGCTGGCAACAGTAGTTGCTGCCAGTTGGATATATCTGGGGATCTGGGGAACCGGAGGTCTGGTCGACCGGGGTTGGTAGCAGCAGTTGCTACCTGGTGGATACGTCCGAGTGTGTCCACGTAGCCGGCAACCGGGGTAGGTAGCGTTATTTGCTGCCAGTTCGATATATCTGGGTAACCGGCGACTGTGGTTGGCAGCGGTATTTGCTGCCAGGTGGATGTGTCCACGTATCCGGTGCCAGTTGGATATATCCGGGGAACCAGGGTTCTGGACGACCGGGTTAGGCGAAAGTGATCAACCAGGGTTGGTAGCAGTTGTCACGGTTGCCAAGTGGATATATCCGGGGAATTGCTGCGGGACAGGGTGCACAAACACACGGTGGGAAGTTCGGTCGGGAACGGTACTGGTCGCCAGGTATTGCCGCAGAACAGGGCACGCTGACATGCAGCAGGAAGTTCGGTCGGGTAGGCGACCGGGTATTGCCACTGGATAAGGACGCGCAAATTCGACCAGGTAACTCTTATGCACAGATCAAGGTATGAAAAGGGACCTTTAAGTATTATCTTGGTGGTTGGGACGTACGGAATGTACGGGGAATTGGCGATATTAAATTAAGCATATGTCCATGGAAAAACAGCCCGTGTCAGAAGGCTACTGAAGGGCTGCTGAGGGTACACGACCTTAGGTGGTCCGGCATGTACGAGAAGTACGGGGAATTGGCAACACATAAATTAAGATATTTAATTTAAGAGGGAGGTGTCTACCTGATTCAACCACCCAGCTTTAGACCGGTTGTTAAGAGGGGAAATCCCCCACGGCAAGGTCAGGACTCTGAAGTGGGTGCTGAAGAAGGTGACCCCGAACCTCAGTAAGGTTAACTAAATTACATAAAGAAATGGCCGAGTATTGAAATGGGAAATAATAATAGTGATTTAAGTGTAGAAGAAGAAACTAAAGGGATGTCCGAGGACTGCATTAGGAAAAACGTTACGAGACTGGAAGTACAATCCTCGTACGCGAGGAAAGAATACAAAAATGATAAAATGTCAATGAAAAACAGCCTTACAGTCAGGAGGAATCAGATTATGCTTCATGTCAGAAGGGCTACTGAGGGTGCACTTCGTAACTAATTTACGGCCAGACATCCAGAAAAATATTCAAAAGCGAGAGGAGTTGTTGCGGGAAACTCAAAGTGTCTATGAGACTCTGTGTGAGTGTGTGAGTGTGTGAGTGTGTGAGTGTGTGAGTGTGTGAGTGTGTGAGTGTGTGAGTGTGTGAGTGTGTGAGTGTGTGAGTGTGTGAGTGTGTGAGTGTGTGAGTGTGTGAGTGTGTGAGTGTGTGAGTGTGTGAGTGTGTGAGTGTGTGAGAGTGAGAGAGTGAGAGAGTGAGAGAGTGAGAGAGTGAGAGAGTGAGAGAGTGAGAGAGTGAGAGAGTGAGAGAGTGAGAGTGTGAGAGAGTGAGTGTGTGAGAGAGTGAGTGTGTGTGAGAGTGAGTGTGTGTGAGAGTGAGTGTGTGTGAGAGTGAGTGTGTGTGAGAGTGAGTGTGTGTGAGAGTGAGTGTGTGTGAGAGTGAGTGTGTGTGAGAGTGAGTGTGTGTGAGAGTGAGTGTGTGTGAGAGTGAGTGTGTGTGAGAGTGAGTGTGTGTGAGAGTGAGTGTGTGTGAGAGTGAGTGTGTGTGAGAGTGAGTGTGTGTGAGAGTGAGTGTGTGTGAGAGTGAGTGTGTGTGAGAGTGAGTGTGTGTGAGAGTGAGTGTGTGTGAGAGAGAGATAGAGGAAGAAAGAGAAAAGAGCTGTACAGCTAGTAGAAAGTTTAACTCTTTGTGATTCAGTCTGAATGCACATTTGTTTGTTGGTGATTGAATGTTCCCTGGAGCTTGAGAGCCGGAACTGTTTTGAATCTGATTTCTATTATGGAAATTTTAACAGGATTTCTTTTAAGGTTAAGGACTTTACAGATTATGAAATAAAATGTTAACTCCTGCTCTTTTTACAGGTCATAACTGCCTTACTATCAGTTTCTAACTGATCTTTTTTATCCTTACATAAAAGCGATTTATGGAGGACAGTTGAAGTTTCAGTCCAACATTAGATTGTAATAAATAAATAAAAAATCCTATGGTTAAAATTGGTGATCTTGGATTCGGCCATTATTCATGCATTAGAAGTTTTTTTTAATCAATCTATATATAGCATTGTAATTGAGCAATGACTGGTCAGGACTACTTAAGAAAACTGATTTTGCATTTAAATCAAGGGACTAAAACTGGGTAATTATAGTGAATTTACAATCAAGATTCCTAAATGTATATTTAGGAGCAGGCTTTAAAGTTAGACAAGCATAAATTGACAAATTATATTTGAGATTACAGGGAGCAAGAAATATTGCAATATTTCTTTAAAAATCAAGGTCTAAACAAAACATTGGGTGATGAGGAATGACCATGAGGTTGCCCTAAAGCTGTTCAGTTGGTTAAATTGGCTCAGCAGTTGATCTGGCAATATAACATGAGAAGCAGAAACAGAAGGAAAAAATAATGATAAGCCACGGTTAATGAGGTAATAAAGAAAAGGACAAAACTAAAAGGATAAGGAAACCGAAATGGTGGCGGGCAGTATGTTGAAAATAAAGTGAGGAGAAAGAGATCGGGGAGGAGATGTTAAGGGGTCTGGTAGACAGGAACAAGGATCAAAGTGGAAATCCCCACAGGTGGGATGTTATTACTGTGGAAAGACAGGTCACTTTAAGAGCGAGTGTCCTGATCTGAAAAAGGAAGTAAAGGCAGTGCCGTTTATTAACCTTGATGAAAAATAGATTTAATAAATTTAAAGGTGGGACCTTACAAAGAGGACATAGTTTTCTTAGCCGATACGGAGGCAGCAAGGTCATCCTTAAAGTTTAAGCCAAAAGGAGTGGGAACGAAAAAGTTAATTGGATTATGGCGACAGTTTTGTGATGAGAGGCACGAAGAATCAGTTTTGTGCTCATGACAAGATATTGCCACCAAATTGGGGACTGAATTAACTGCAAGGGGTGCTATAGAGTCTGTTGAGGTTCTTAAAAATGAATGTGCTCGAGCAAACAATTACAGAAACAGAGTGAGAAGTCACAAGTGACTGGTAAACAAACAGAACTGCGCGATTTCAGTTTTGAAAATGTTTTAGTCACTTGTTGTATTTCCGCCCTGAATTATAATATATATATATAATTAATATTTATAATAAATCAATTGTGTTAGCCTGAATCAATATTAACTGGCAGGATTCCTTCACATATTCTCAGTGACCTGTTATATTGATTCATGGTTAATTTAAAACGTGAACTGCATTAATTCATTGTTAATTAAAGAATGGAAAGATACATTACTGGCCAGAGTGTGTGCAGGCAGTGGCGGCAACAGTCTTATTGGTAGAGGAGAGTTGAAAACGTACTTTTGGGGGAGCCTTAATAGTCAGCACCCCACATCAGGTACGGACCATACTAAATCAGAAAGCAGGACAATGGCTCACAGACTCTCGATTCTTGAAATATGAGACAATCTTAATAGAACAGGATGGCCTTGTATTAGTCACAGACAGTTGCTTGAATCCAGCTGCATCTCTGTGGTGGAGAGAGGGGCGTGGCCCTTGGCAATCCAGAACATGACTGCCTTGATATTACTGAATATCAGACTAAATTGCGAATGAACTTAAGAAACGTACCGTTGCATGTGGGACCTTGGTTGTTTATCGACGGGTCCTCCCGGATGATTGAGGGTAAAAAAAAACACAATGGATATGCTGTAGTAGAGGGAAGCATATCGAGGCTGAAAGACTGCCTAATGGCTGGTCAGCCCACACTTGTGAACTCTATGCCCTAGAAAGAGCTCTCAGAACCTTAGAAAACAAAAAAGGAACGATATGTAAAGACTCCAATTATGCGTTTGGAGTGCACATACCTTCGAAAAAAAAATTTGGCAAGAAAGAGGACTGATAAATAGCAGAGGAAAAAAACTAGCTCATGAGGAATTGATAAAACAATTGCTGAAATCTCTGTTACTCCAGAGAGGAATAGTGGTAATTTATATAAATGGACATCAGAAGGTGAATGACCTGGAAGTAAGGAGAAATAGACTGGTCAAAGAGGTAGTTAAAGAAGCAACCCTGAATCCACAAGGAGCAGTAATATACTCCCTAATACCTGCAATTTCAGATCTTCAGGGTGCTCCGTTGTTTACTACAAAGGGGGAAAAGGGACCAAAAGATTTAGGAGCTGTAAAGACAGCAGATGGAGCAGCCTTATAGTAGTTAGTAACCCCCCCATCAAGTCAGAACTGTGTTAAACCAAAAGGCAGGGAGATGGTTGACGAGGCCATCCTGATGGAAAAAGATGACCTGGTGTTAGCAATAGACACTTGTCTAAACCAAGCTACCTTCTTATGGAAGGGAGAACCCCTAGACAAATGAGAATTAGAACATGACTGTTTAGATATCATAGAGTATCAAACCAAAATTAGACAGGACCTGAGAGATCTACCTTTACATGACGGGGATAGATCGTTTATAGATGGATCATTGAGAGTAGTGGAAGGAAAAAGACAATGGATAACAAAAGCCAAACAGTAGAGGCAGACCGGCTGCCTAACACATGGTCAGCCCAGACCTATGAATTATTTGCATTAAATTAAGCTTTAAAACACTTAGAGAATCGGGATGGAACAATTTACACTGACTCTAAATATGCTTATGGAGTAGTCCATACCTTTGGAAAGATATGGCAAGAACGAGGACTCATCAATAGTCGGGGAAAAGGAGTTAGTCTATTACGTGTTCGGACTGCCCTAAGACATGACATCTGCCTTTTTCCTTATGAAATGATGTTTGGACTACCATTTCTAGGAGGGAAAGGAGGTGCCTACAGCTGAATTTAATGACAGGTTTTTGAAAAACTATATTGTGGCACTTGGCTCTTCATTATCTATTCTTAGGAACAAAGGCCTGCTGGTGCAGACACCGCCACTCAAGTTTGCAGCACATCAGATACGACCGGGTGACTGGGTCCTGATCAAGACCTGGAAAGATATCAAACTACACCTGACTACTGAGACAGTCATCCGAACTGCTAAGAAAGGGTGGAGTCATCACACTTGCGTCAAAGGTCCTGTGAACGCCCCATTGGCGGAGTGGCACGCTCATCCTACAGACAACCCTCTGAAAGTTAAGCTGAGAAAGAGGGAAAAGACTCTTTTTTTAATGTTTGATGATATATATTGTTATTGATTGTAAGGGCTATGTGGACTCACCTCTCCCTGACACCTAAAAGGTCAAGACAGGACGGTAGGCAGGGTTTAGAGTTGGGTAGATACTGATATAGTACGGTAATATTAGTAATACTAACTATTCAGGGAGGCGGGAAAAATCACTTCACTACACTGTGCCAGAATTATGCTAAACAAGAGGGACTTGCCGACTGTTGGGTCTGTGCAGAGGTCCCACACCATGGCGAATCTGGGATCCCCACCTCGGTAATACCGCTCACTAAAAAGTATACGACATACAACAATTTGATGTGGGTTCAAATAATACAAAGTGGAGATCTGAAAGGTGCAAATATAACTAAATCAGGGCGCTATTAATAGTCTTAGAATTTCCCCACTGAAAGGAGCAGTGAACACCACCTGTTTCTGTAATCAGAATGATGCTGCACCTTTTCAACTAGGAAAATCATCTTGTGTCCATACCAGTCAAGCCACGACCACTCCCCGAATATTAAATGGCACATATTGGGTATGCTGTCTGAAGGCCTATCCATTTATTCCCAGGGAAAAATATGTTATGAAACACTTCCTCAAGACAAGGTTGGAGTGGCTGCTGTTACCTCGCTTATATAGTCCCTCACCTCCAAATAGAGCCCAACCTGAGAAAGGAGCGGGGGGGAATAAGACCCGAGAGGTCTCTGAAGGAGACCGTCTGCTGTGGACACTACGCCCAAACTATGGTACTACAAGGGCAGGGGTGGAAATACAGAAACTGGCGGCTGCCCTTGAAAATTTAATTAATTATACCACCGACGCAATGGGGGAAACTCAACCCCAAATATCGGCCATAACCACTGAAATGATTGCCACGAGACTAACAGCTTTACAAAGTCGAATGGCTTTAGACTATCTTTTGGTCGAAAAAGGGGGAACCTGTGCTCTGGTAAAGAATGTTGCACCTTCATCCCAGACACTTCTTCCATAGTGGAAGATAAGGCAGAAATAGTAAAGAAAAAGATAAGCAATACAAGAGAAATTGGAGATGAACTCCGAAAAGATGAAGGATGGGAATGGGGATGGGGTAACTGGAGATTGACCGGGTGGGGAAAATGGTTAGTGAATTTAGGCATTTATGTGCTACTAATAATTGTAGGTAGGGTTTAATGTGTTCACAAGTGCAAGAAAGAGAGAGTAACAGATTACTCCTAAAGTTTGAAAAAAAAGACAAATTTAGAAGGACAGAAATGACTAGATTGTGAACCTCGACACCATAGGATGAAAACAGGGCAGAAAATAAGATTGCAAAAACAACAAATGGTTAAAAGAAATGGGGGATTTGTTAGAAATGGGGTAAAAGTGTTGTTTTTGCAGATATAGAAAAAGCATAGAGAACAGGGGTACAGCAAGAGAACTGTTAACGCTGCAGGTATTTAGGGAAGAGTATCTCTACTTTTTAGTGCATAATTATGGATAATTAAGTACTGACTTTAATATAGATTTATTAAAGAAAATAATTCCTTTTACCATGATGTTTAAAACAACAGTTTCAGCAAAAAGCTAAGATTACTGAAACATATAAGCGAAGCACGAAAAAGATACATTGTTAAGATGTATGTACAAGAATGGAATGTACTTATGGATAATGAAAGAAGTTACAAAGGGGAACATCGAGATAAGAGTTTAGCCTTATGACAGCACGTGCAAGGGGAAAATTGCCAACTTGGAAAGAAAGGGGCAATGGGCGTGGAGCATAGATGGGTAGAGGTGAAATAGTGAGAGAGATTGGGTAATTAAGAGTCTGGAGAGATGACCTCACTCAGCTCAAAGGGTATAACTGGACACTAACCTAAGTTCTAATATGCTTAATTTGTTTATGCAATTGAGGCCCGTGCTTGCAAGTTCGTAATAAATTGCCTTGTTTCCAGTTTTGGTGGTCTCGTCTAAATTTTATTGATTTTGTTTCTAACGTGATGAAGGGCTTTTGCCCGAAACGTCGATTTCCCTGCTCCTCAGATGCTGCCTGAACTGCTGTGCTTTTCCAGCACCACTCTAATCCAGAATCTGGTTTCCAGCATCTGCAGTCATTGTTTTTTTTACCCACTTCTCAGTGAAGGAGACCATCTACAATGAGCATTTGAACTGAAATTTTACTGATCATCAACTTACTTCATATTACAAATCCTAGCTGCACATAATCCACGATCCTCTTGTAGTGGAATAGTTAAATCCTTACACAGAAGGTAGAGGTTTATATTCAAGAAGATTGTTATTGGGTCACTGTTGCAGTAAAATTCCAGCACAATACAAAACTACCCTTCCTAGTCTCTCACAGCTCAGTGTCTTCACCAACTTCAAAGGTTTATCTATGTTGCCCTTAAAATAAGTTAGTTCATGACTTTTAATGCTATCAAAAATATATTTTCAGATTCTTTAAGAAAATACCTCATGCCACTTCATCCAATTACTATTACCTTTTATAGCAACACATTTAAATTTTACTTGTCTTATCAAGACCTATGCCTTACACTTCATATGGAACTCCCATTTTCCTTGGTTTCAGAGACAGTATGCCAGAGATTAATGTTCTGAGGACATGGGTTTGAATTCCACCTAGGCAAATAGTAAAATCTAAACTCAAACCTCCAAAATTAAAAGTTGGTTAAATGGAAACCATGTTATCAAATCTGATTGTCATAAAAACTATAATGGTTCACTAATGTCTTTTAGGGAAGGAAATCTGCTACTCCCACTTTCTGATCCACAGCAATATGATTGCTTCTTAACTACCCTCTGAAGCGGAAGAGCATATCATTCAGGTTATGGGAAATTAGGGGTGAACAACAAATGTTAGCCTTGTCAAAGAAATTCATGTCCCATGCAAGAATATTAAAAATACTCACTTTTAGACTCTATTCAATTCCCAAAATCATAATCCCACACTGGGGATGCACTATGGGGCAGAAAAGAGAAAAACTTCCATCTAAATTATGAGTCCCTCTTCATTTCAAGTCTCAAACTTTCTTTATCTTCTATCCTACATAAGCTTGCTTATTCCTGATTTATTGTAATAATTAAGACAGAATCTTCTGAGGAAACTGGCTAAAGTTGCAAATGTGTCACTCTATATGCTTTTCCTCTTTCCTAAACAGTTGTGATCAAAGTTTCTCTCAATTTTCACTGCACTCTTCCTTGGATTCAAAACTGTGAAAGTATGCGATCATTCTTTGCATTTTGCAATTTAGAGGCTTTTTAAAAAAAAATTACAAAAATGGAGAAAATATTGAAAACTTGGAAAAAAATCAGTTAGCATCAGTAAAGGGAAAACTTACCACCATGATACATGCACCTGAAACAAGACAAACCATTCCTTTATCTCGATAAATGCGCGAATTGAACGAGTTGTCTAACATTTTTTTCTTTTATTTCAGTTTTGCGGTCTTTGTTTTCATTTGTAATTCTAAAACTTAGTTTCACTTAAACACAACTTTCCAAGTAATCTCACCCCTTTTATTCTGTACTATCATTTCTTTTAGGAAACATTAATTAAAAAAGCTTTGCTGGACCAATCATTAGACTTTTTAAAAAGTTCTCAAGTAAATACAACACCTTTTTGACAGAACTCTATTTAACACACGGAATAACAAAGTCAAAGTAATTAAATATTTTCTACCTTCAGTACTTTTGTACACAAATTGATTTATCCATTCCATTCATTACCATTCATTAGCAGCGAACTTTGAATTTTTTTAGGTAAAATTTTACAAGTGAATTCAACTTTGACGAAGGATCACAGACCTGAAATACTAACACTGTTTCTCTCTCCACAAGTGCTGTCAATATTTTCGGTCCTTTTATTAACAACTACAGTTATACTTTGTATCAATCCACGACAAAGCACATTATAGAAAGTCTGAAGGAGTTTTAAGGAAAACACAGAGAAGGCAACAAGGAATGGGGATAGTAAATACAAACCTTATCAGTAATACCCAACAGGATTATTCATTTTTTTCTAAAAAAATCACTGTCGTCAGCAGTGTTTTAACAAAATAACACTAGACCTGTGCATTACCAATCTGTTCTTTCCCATTCTAAGTGATAATTTCCCAACATCTTCAAACTCTCCCAACAGCCACACAACGCATTTTCCTTTGTGGGTGGAATGTGATATCGGTTGAAATGTGTAATGCCATTCTCAATCCCATGCAAACTGCAGTCCATGTTGGCCCAATGTTTTCCATTTTAATGCCTTATTCCTTATTTTAACTTATTGCCCCATGTTCCTTAAGAAGTTTGTTGCACTGCATTTCCACTTGTCTGGTCATGGGAGACTGCTCTGAAGAGTTTCCAGTGTATAAGTGACCACAAGTGAAAGACACTGCCAGCAGAGATACATAATACTGTTGACACACAAGCTGCAAGTTTCAGCCCCTCCACCCACACTGGCTGAAGTGCCTCTATTTCATTTAATAAAAGCCCAGCACTTTGATTGTACACAGCTGAATCTTTGGTTGCCTATGGACTGGGAAAAGTCAGATCAGTGATGGATTTCCTTCGCAAGTGTGTAGAGGACGGCCCCCCAAAAGAGTTAATCCATATATTCCACAATCGGAAACCATGGAAGGAGGAGGAAACCTATAGCCTATTGAAGACCAGGTATGCTGCGCTCAAGTCAGGCACCCATACCTTTACAGAAATTCTATTAATGATCTCCAGATGGCCATCAGAGATGCCACAAGGCAATACCAGATTAAGTTAGAGACCCAAACTAACCACATGGACACCTGCCGCCTGCGACATGGCTTACATAATTGGATACAAAATGAAGCAGAACAGAATAGCTGATGAAAACACATTCCTCCCTGATGCACTTAATGCTTTTTATGCTCAGTTTGAGCAGAATGCCAGTGAAACAGGGTCACCTGACCCAACAGTCCTAGACACACCTGTTCCCTCAGTCACCGCTATTGATGTCAGATCAGCTTTCTTGAGAGTGAACCCAGGGAAAGCGACTGGCCCAGATGGAGACTCCAGATATGCATTCAGATACTGTGTGGACCAGCTGGAGGAAGTATTTGCTGACATTGTTAACCTCTCCTTGCTACAACCTGAAGTCCACACCTGTTTCAAGATGACCACCATCATCCCAGTTCCAAAGAAAACAGTACAGTACAGCACAGTGCAGTACAGGCCTGTCAGCCCTCAATATTGTGCTGATCTTTTATTCTACTCTAAGATCAAACTAAACTACATACCCTTCATATTACTCTCATCCAAGTGCCTAAATATGCAACGTACTTCAACTACTATCACCAGTGGCTCTGACCCCCATAATTATAAATTGCTTCAAAATGTTAGTCATGGCTGACATCAACTCTAGCCTCCCAGCCTACCCCAATTGCTTGCAATTTGCCTACAGACACAAGTCCACATTTCCCTAGCCCTACACTCATCCCTGCAACATCTGGATAAAGATACCTATGGTAGGATTCAACTATTGACTACAGCTCTGCCTTCAAAACTATAGTCCCCACCAAACTAAATTCCAAACTCAAAGACCTAGGTCTCACTCTGCCCTGTGCAACTTCCTAGATCATCTTCCTGACCCATAAACCACAATCAGTGAAGATAGACAACAACTACTCCTCCATGGCAATCCTCAACACCAGCACCCCAAAAAGATGCGCACATAGCCCCCTACTATATTCCCTGTACACTCATGACTGAGTGGCCAAATTTTATCCAAACTCCACCTACAAGCTCGTTGACGACACCACCGTGTTAGGCTGGATATCAAACAATGACAAGGCAGAACGTAGGAAGGAGACAGAATACTTGGTGACATGGAACAAGGATAACAAGTTCTCCCTCAATGTCAGCAAAAATAAAGAATTGATCATTGACTTCAGGAAGCAGAGAAGAGGGTACCCTCCTAACTACGTTAATGCAACTGGGGCGGAGAGGGTTGAGAGTCAAGTTCCTCGGAGTGACAATGACCACTAAGCTGTCCTGGACCACCCACATGGATGCGACAGTCAACAAGGCACAACAACGCCTCTTCTTCCTCAAGAGGCTAAGGAAATTCAGTACATCCATAAGTACCCTCACCAACATTTACAGATGCACCATAGAAAGCAATCTATCTATCTGGATGAATCACAGCTTCTACAGCAACTGTTCTGCGCAAGACCATAAGAAACGACAGAAAGTTGTGAACACAGGCCAGACTATCACGCAAGCCAACCTCCCATCCATTGACTCCATCTACACTTGTTGCTGCAGAAAGGCAGCCAACAAAGATGCCTCCCACCCTGGTTATGATCTCTTCTGTTAGGCAGAAGATATAAAACCTAAAACACATACCGATAGGTTCAAGAACAGTTTCTTCCCCTGTCATTAGACTGCTAAATAGACCTTTCAAATCAAACGCTGGCCTTGCTTTAATACACCTTCTGTGCAGCCGTAAATTTGTATGCCTCTCTCTGTATGTCCTAGTACATTATGAACTGCCTCTAGTGCATGCAAAACAAAACTTTTCACTATACTTAGGTACATGTGACAAGAATAAATCAAAATCAAGTTTTGTCATGGTGGAATGGGCAAGGGGGCAGGGAGACAGCAGGCGGGCAGTAGCACAGGGGCAGCATGGAGGGAGCAGCAAGATGACCAAAGCGAAGCACCGATTAACAAAAAAAATCCACAGAAAATATCCACTGCTGTGGATCCTCCTGGTATCTGGTGCCTCTCTCTTTCCTGCCCTCATCCTTCCAAACCGAGTTTCTCACACCCCTCCGTAAACAAAGCTGATCGACCTGGAGATGCTGCACACAGCTGTCTCCTCTCCCATTACCTGCCGCTTACACATAGACACCCCCGTGGGGCCTTGCCCGGAGTGCTCAGGTTTCACACCAAACCTCCCCCCCCCCCCAACTTCCCACAGCACCGCCCGCCCCGCCCCCCTCCTCCCACCTCAGCCCCGAGGGGATCCGGGGAAGGTTGAACCCCGACCGAACGCGATTGCCCTCCCGCCCTCATCAGCAGCTCGAACACGAACAGACTGCTCCCGGACAGACTGACCTGCTCTCCGGTTCTCTCTCCCAAAGGTCTGGGCGGTAGACAGACCGAGGAAACAAGAGGGGGGGGGGGGGGGGGGGGGGCAAGTGGGGGTCGCTGCAGTGCCCGGAAGGGCAGGTGTGGGTCCGGGAGGGGGAGGGCGTGGCCAGGTGTGGGCCCGAGGGGATGTCTCAGGAGGCCTAAGGTGGTAGCGGACACCGAGGGGTATATTGGGCTCGGTGGACTGGAGATGGAGGGAGGCAGCAGGTTATCTCCAAAGCGACTCCCCTGGGCCCTCGCTCCGGCGCACGCGTACTCCCACCTCGCCTCGCCCCGCCCCCTCAACCAAACGGCCGCCCCTCGCGCACCCCACCAGCTGTGCGCAGGCGCCCGGCAAGGGGCGGAGCGATACCGGTCGCCAGCGTTCGCTTGGCACCGCGACGTGCGCCGAAGCGGTAACGCGCCGTCCCTAGCACTGACGGCATCACGTAGAGCTGACGCATGGCGCCGTTGTTCACGCATGCGCACCACAGCAGAAACGATGTCCGCAGGTGAATTGTTAATTTTGGCGTCACGCGGGAGCATGTGTCACGTGACAGGGCGCTGCAGCCTCCCTGTCTCTTGTGGCACAGTGATAGCGTCTCTATCTCTGAGCCAGGAGGCCCGAGTTCGAGGCCCACCTTGCCCTGTATTTGCAGGTTGATGAAAAAAAGAGGTGGATGGGCTTTTGTAGAGCCCTGAGACCATAAGACCAGAAGTTAGGCCATTCAGTCCATCGAGTCTGCTCTGCCATTCAGTCATGGCAGATATGTTTCTCAACCCTATTCACCCATTGTCTCCCCACTCTGGAACCCTTGATACTCAAGAACCTATCTATCTCAGTCTTAAATACACTTAATGACCTGGCTTTCACAGTTTTCTGTGGCAATGAATTCCAGAGATTAAGCACTCCCTGGCTGAACACGTTTCTCCTTATCTCCAACCCAAAAGGTCTTCCTTTTTACTCTAAGGCTATTGTCTCAGATCCTAGTCTGTCCGACCAATAGAAACATTTCTCAACATTCGGTAGTCTGTATGTTTCAATTAGATCCCCCCCTTCTAATCTCCATTGAGTATAAACCCAGAGTCCTCAAATGTTCCTCGTATGCTAAGCTTTTCATTCCTGGAACCATTCTCTGAACCTCCATTGAACATGCTCCAGGGCCAGGTACATCCTTTTTGAGATATGAGGCCCAAAACTGTGCACTCCAAATCTGGTTTATCCAGAGCCTTATACAGCCTAAGAAGTACTTTAATATGCAAGTCCTCTCAAAATAAATGCCATCATTGCATTTGCCTTCTTAACTACTGACTCAACCTGCAAGTTTACATTGAGAGATTCCTGACTGGAACTCACAAGTCACTCTGCACTTTCAACTTATGACTTTTGTCTCCAGTTAGAAAAGTGAGTCACAGAGTCATAGAGATAAACAGCATGGAAACAGACCCTTTGGCCAACTCACCCACGATGACCAGACATCATAAATTAATCTAGTCCCATTTGCCAACATTTGGCTCACATTCCTCTAAACCCTTCCTATTCATATACCCGTCCAGATGCCCCTTAAATGTTGTAATTGTACCAGCCTCCACCATTTCTTCTGGCAGCTAATTCCATACACGCACCACCCTCTGCATGAAACAGTTGCCCCTTATGTTCTTTATAAATTTTTCCCCTCTCACCCTAAAACTATGTCCTCTAGTTCTGGAATTCTCCCATTCCGGGGGAAAAAAATGGGTATTTACCCTATCCAAGCCCCTCATGATTTTATAAACTTAATGTCATCCCTCAAGCAAAAGCAAATTACTGGAGAAGCTCAGCCTGTCGGAAGCATGTTTTGAAAGAAAGTTAAGAGCTTATCTCTGAGCCAGGAGGCATGGGTTGAGGTCCCACCTACTCCAGATCAGAGTAATAACATACCCAAACAGATTGATTGGAAAAAGCCCAGACTTGCACACCCTTGCCACCCAATCTTTGTCAATATTTTCAACGGATAAAACTGAACAAATTGAAACAAACAATAAAATATATTTATGGTCTGCCTGGTTATCAATCTCCACCTCACGTAGACTCCAGAACCATCCCTGCTAGATTTGCAGCCCTCTTGGGGACAACAGTTATGTCCTGGGGAATGGTAAGATATTATTAATTACATAAAAGAAACCATCGCCAAATAGACTGGTATATGTTGTGGTTGTGCTCACAGGTATCATCTGAGCTGCTTTCTGTAGCTTCAGTGCTGGAAAATGGGATGAGCATAGAGGGATGTTTGATGAACATGATGGGCTGAAGGCCCTGATCCTGTGCTATAAAAACTCTATGACTCAATCCTTCTTATTGGCATTAGTTTAAGTTATTGATTCTTAAATGAGAAGAAATGTCCACACCAAATATTTGTCAGAAGTGAGGTTCAGTTATTGTTGAAAAATATATGTTTATTTATTAGTTAATAGCTAATGATATTGCATCTGAGCTCATGAGAGTCTCTTTTGAAATGTCAGGCTGGATGTAAGAGTATGAACACACACTGTTCAGAGGAAGGGTCACTGGACATGAAACGTTTACTCTGATTTTTCTCCACAGTTGCTGCCAGACATGCTGAACTCTTCCAGCAATTTCTGTTTTTGCTTCTGATTTACAGCATTCGTAGTTCTTTCAGTTTTTAGGTACACATAACCTTTGAGTAAGATAGAAATTGCACTGGAAAATTGATTAACTCTTCTCAGGAACAGTACTTGATCCCCTGATGGGTGGATCTTCTCTTGTGCCAGTTAACCCTTTCAAATGCAGATGTTAATTATCAAATGCAACATAGGTTATGAGACAGCCCAATCTGCTACTTTATAATTCTCATGAATGGTATGCGAGAATTTATTGAACCAAGCCTGACAACACATGATCCACTGGAGGTTATACAAATTCCAAAGTACAGTGAACCTTTCACTCTTATTCTGTAAGTTAAAGAAACTAGCATTTTGCAACCTGTTGTAATTATTTATGCACTGATATATTCATTATTGTGTTATACTTAGTTTTATTCTTTTAGACTATTTATAATTATTTAATAAATTATGATTACTTGTTTGATTTGAATTTACATCATGATTTTTCAATAAGTCAACCATATATAACACACAACCACCCTTAATTATAGTTCGTGTAATTTAGGGAAAGCAATGAAAAGCATACGGACAAGGGATTGAATGGTCTTCTGTAACAATTCCATCATCGGAATTAAATGGTCCTATTTTAAAGAGGGTCCAAAAGCAAGGACACCTGGGAATGCACATGTACAAAGTTTTCGATGCGGCAGCATAAATTGACAAAGCCTTTGCCAAAGCATATTGGATCCCCCCCCCCCCCCCCCCCCGCCTCATTACTTTATTGATGTTAAGCGGTTTGTTGTAGGACTGGAACAGATCACGCAAGGGAGAGGAGAGGCCTTGAGGGAATTGTAAAATTATAACATTGAAGCTTTGCCAGATCGGGAGCAAACACAGAGGTGATGGAGAGTGGGGTTTTTTGCGAGTTACAATATAGGTGTTGCACCGCTTTCTTGTCCGCTCTTATCTTGTTACCTCAAGAAACAGATGACACAAAGCACTTTCAAATCTTAATTGAGACATCATTGCTATGGTTCACATTTGAGCGCAACTTTGTGATGCTTCACTTGCGTTTGTATGTAATTTTTATTTTTAATTATTCCATTCCATTATTACATTTACATAAAAGTGTCAAGGGGAATGGAATATAAATGTGGGGAAGTTTCACTGCAGCTTATACAGGGCATTTGTGAGTCAGCGTCTGGAGTGCTCTGAACAGTTTTGATCCTACTTTAGATAATTGCTTTAGAAGCAGTTCAGAGAAGGTTCACTTGACTTACTTCTGATCATCTAAGGAGCTATCATATTAAGAAAAGGAAGGCATTAAGCGTAAGTATTATCGCTGGACTGTTAATCTAGGGATCCAGAAAATGTTCTGGGGAGCCGGATTTGAATCACGCCATGGCAGAGTAGAAATAGAGTTCAATAAATATCTGGAATTAAAGAGTCTAATGATGACCAGGAATGCATTGCTGATTGTTGGGGGAAAAAAAATCACCTGATTCACTAATGTACTTTAGGGAAGGACACTGCCATGATTACTGTGACTCCAGACCCACAGCAATGTGGTTAACTCTTAATTGCTCTCTTGGATGAGCAATAAATACTGGCCTAGCCAGCGATGTCCTCTTCCAGTGAAGGAATAAAAAAGAAGAAAGGTAGAACAAGGTGAGAGTTTAGAAGAATGAGAGGGAATCTCATTGAAACACGTAACATCTTAAGGGCACTAATAGGATGGGTGTTCCCTCCCGTAGAACATGGTTTAAGAATAAGAAGTGTCCCCTTTAAGACAGATGTAAGGAGAAGTTTTTGTTCTCTTAAGTGGTCATTAGAATGTGGAGTTGTCTATAATGTAACGCATTCTGAGTCATTGATTTAAATTCAGGTTGAATCAGATGATGTCGCATATGGGCTTGAAAGAGTTAATACTGAGTACCATAAGCACTACCACAATAATGAAGTCACATAGCCATCAGGAACAACAGCTTTGGATATCAAAGAAGTGTGACATAACATCTGGGTTCTTGTCAAATTCTTTGGAACAAAGTCTATCATGTTAATGTAACCTGCAATCAGTTGCTAACCAGCAATATACCGCATCTTGTTAACTACCAGGGATTCTATTACTTAGACTAGGAAGTGGTTTTCCTCAATCACACGACACCAAACAAGCCATGTATTTTCCTGCATTTAGAGGCAGTAACCTTCGTCTTGAGCCTCAGCACATACAGAATAGTGACTTGGCGTGGTCATGCGGTGAGCTGCCTTATGGATTTGGTTTGACTGCTCATCCAATACATGTGAGCTGTGGGAGATTCAGACTCAGCTTGAAGTCATCTGCTCGTACAGCACAATCAGCAGGGAAGAGTTCAAGAAAGAACCTGCCAGAAGAAGCCCTGGATGCAGTTGTCAATGAAAAGGAGTGTGTCACTGAATCATGGTTTAGACATGGTGAGAGGTGCCCTACAACAGCAGCTTCCTGGAGAAGGAGAGCTAGTAGCTCCAAAGCTGCTAACAGGTTGCATCGCTTAGAGATTTTTCAATACGCTATGTCGAAACATTTTTTAAATCTTCATGGAATCGAATGCCAAGTTGATACATGAGAACCAGTTCAAGACCATGATCAGAGCGTGTGTGCAGACTTAAATCACACTTAGCAACAAGTCTCATTTCTCCAACTAATCTTGGAATACATTGTTAACCATGAAGGTATATTGGGGATCCTCAGTTGATGAAAGCCTGAGTCTCCCACTCCAAAGTCGGTCCAGAATCTAAATGAGTTGGTGGAAATTTTGTCTCAGTTGGCAACTACTGCAACTCCTTTGGGACGACTCCTTAAAAAGGTTCAAGGAAAGTGTTGGAACCCACACCAAAAGCATGCTTCACAGAGGATCAAGAGAATTATGATGTTCATATAATCCATTACAATACAACCTTTCCAACCATGATAGCAGCTCCTGTTTCAGCTACAGGATTTGGAGGAGAGCTGTTCCAGGAGTTGCGAACTGGACTCTTATGCATCCTGAGTATAGTTAAAAATCACACAGTTGAGGAATTACCTGATGAAGGAGCAGCGCTTGGAAAGCTAGTGCTTCCAAATAAACCTGTTGGACCATAACCTGATGTTGTGTGATCTTTAACTTTGTCCATCCCAGTCCAACACTGACACCTCCAAATCATGGGTATAATCAGACACAGAAAAATACAACAACTTGGAAGGTTTTGGACAGGTGCCACAGAAAAGATTGGAGTCAATGGTTAAGCCACATAAAGATGATGGTTTTAGTCTTATTGACTTCAGAAAACTTTTCAAGCTTACAATATTACTAATGTACATTTATTTAGAAAAATTGTAAAATTTAGTAAACGTAATCTAGAAATTACATAAAATAAAATTCTTGAAATTTGTTTACGCTAGAACTTCTAATATTTGACATTACAACTCTTGATTATTTTTACAGAATTTCATATACTGTCCACTAGAGGTCAGACTGCTGCTATTGTTAAGAGAAACAATTGTGTCGGTTGTCATTTTATTGTCCAGAATAATTTGCAGGCAGCATTGATGTCCTGGTGTCTTGATGTCCTGTTGATATTGAATTAACGCAAAATATTGGTGTAGCACTGTTCTGAATGTAATAATTTGTTCTCTTTCATATAGACAATGACAACATCATTACTAACTTATGAAGGCTTTGTGTTCCCTGACCTGTGGTCATCTCCCCCACCAGTTGCCCCTGTCCTGAACAACTCTATCCACTTCTGATTGACTATCATCCATCTGACTGATCCCCCTAACCATCTGATGAAGGGCTTTTGCCCAAAATGTTGATTCTCCTGCTCCTCGGATGATGTCTGACCTGCTGTGCTTTTCCTACGCCACACTCTCGACTCTGATCTCCAGCATCACTTTCTCCTCTGTCAAAAATATTGCCCTATGACATTTTGCAGCCATGCTGAGAGTGATACTCTGCTTGTGTTTCAGAATTTAGGCAGTGGTTCCGAATGCTCCAGAGATATAGAGGCAGAAGAGTATGTTCAAGTCAGAGTCTCGGTTGAATAATTTAAGCATAATGGGAAAAAAGAATAGAAAGATAAAGCTTAAAAAAGAGTCCATCAGACTTGAGCCAGCTCATCACTATCAACAAAGCCTTTGCTACCACATCTCTTCTGCCGCCGACTACCCTGGACCCAACCAATGTCAAAGTTGTTGATTTTCAGGTGCCATCTTTTGCTGGTGGACCGATTCCCCTCCGTCACTGTCCTGTCACCACCTGCGCTGGATCCAACAACATCGGAGTCACATCTCTCGGCGCTGGGCCCACTCAAGGTCCATTCTGGACTGGCTGTGCACTGGGCCTGGTTGAAATCTGCCCTTGGCCTGCTCCATGTCCTGGCTCAGCCCATTCCAGGTTCTCCCTCAAACCACTCCAGGTCCACCCTTGGCCTGTTCCAGGTACCCCCTTAATCCATTCGAGGTTCACCCACAGCCTGTTCCAGGTTCCCCCTCAAACCACTCCAGGTCCACCCTTGGTCTGTTCCAGGTACCCCCTTAATCCACTCCAGGTCCACCCTCAGCTCACTCCAGGTTCCCCCTCAATCCACTCCAGGTCCCCACTCAGCTTGCTCCATGTTCCCCCTCAAACCACTCCAGATTCCCCCTCAAACTACTCTTGGTCCATCCTCAGCCTGCTCCAGGTTCACCCTCAAACCACTCCAGGTCCACCCTTGATTCACTCCAGGTTCCCCCTCAATCCACTCCAGGTCCATTCTCGGCCTGCTCCAGTTCCTCGCCTGGCCCACTCCAGGTCCCTGCTTGTTCTCCTCCAGGTCTGCACTGGCTCACACTCATCCGAGCACAGGTGAGTGAGAACCAGAAAAAAAAGAAAAGCACTGGTCCGCCGCAATCTTAGATATTGAAGATGAAATTCATTGTCACCAACAATATCAGCTCGATCAACTGGGAAAAAGAGTATATGAGGATCAGGATCTCAAACTCAAGATGAACATTGTTGTTTGCTGGCAGCAGTGATATAGAGTCATAGAGATGTACAGCACAGAAACAGAAACTTGGGTCCAACTTGTCCAGACAGATGGTGGTGGTGGAGGGTTGTTTTTCAGACTGGAGGCCTGTGACTAGTGGAGTGCCACAAGGATTGGTGCTGGGCCCTCTACTTTTTGTCATTTACATAAATGATTTGGATGCGAGCATAAGAGGTACAGTTAGTAAGTTTGCAGATGACACCGAAATTGGAGGTGTAGTGGACAGCGAAGAGGGTTACCTCAGATTACAACAGGATCTGGACCAGATGGGCCAATGGCCTGAGAAATGGCAGATGGAAGGTAAAAACAATGACTGCAGATGCTGAAAATCAAATACTGGATTAGTGGTGCTGGAAGAGCACAGCAGTTCAGGCAGCATCCAACGAGCAGCGAAATCAACGTTTCGGGCAAAAGCCCTTCAATGGAGTCTAATTCAGATAAATGCGAGATGCTGCATTTTGGGAAAGCAAATCTTAGCAGGACTTATACACTTAATGGTAAGGTCCTAGGGAGTGTTGCTGAACAAAGAGACCTTGGAGTGCAGGTTCACAGCTCCTTGAAAGTGGAGTCACAGGTAGATAGGATAGTGAAGAAGGCATTTGGTATGCTTTCCTTTATTGGTCAGAGTATTGAGTACAGGAGTTGGGAGGTCATGTTGCAGCTGTACAGGTCATTGGTTAGGCCACTGTTGGAATATTGCATGCAATTCTGGTCTCCTTCCTATCGGAAAGATGCTGTGAAACTTGAAAGGGTTCAGAAAAGATTTACAAGAATGTTGTCAGGGTTGGAGGATCTGAGCTACAGAGAGAGGCTGAACAGGCTGGAGCTGTTTTCCCTGGAGTGTTGGAGGCTGAGGGGTGACCTTATAGAGGCTTACAAAATTATGAGGGGCATGGATAGAATAAATAGACAAAGTCTTTTCCCTGGGATAGGGGAGTCCAGGACTAGAGGGCACAGGTTTAGCGTGAGAGGGGAAAGATATAAAAGAGATTTATGGGGTAACATTTTCACAGAGGGTGGTACGTGTATAGAATCAGCTGCCAGAGGATGTGGTGGAGGCTGGTACAATCGCAACATTTAAGAGGCATTTGGATGGGTATATGAATAGGAAGGGTTTGGAGGGATATGGGCCGGGTGCTGGCAGGTGGGACAAGATTGTGTTAGGATATCTGGTCAGCATGGACAAGTTGGACCGAAGGGTCTTTTTACGTGCTGTACATCTCTTTGACTCTAAATCTAGGAGAAAGTGAGGTCTGTACATGTTGGCAAGTCAGAGTCGAAAAGCGTGGCAATGGAAAAACCAACAGGTCAGGCAGCATCAGAGGAGCAGAGGAGTCGATGTTTCGGGCATAAGCCCTCCATCAGGAATGTGGAGGGGGAGGGAAGCTGGGAGATAAATAATGGGAAGGGGTGGGGATGGGGCTGGGGTTGGGGAAAGGTGGGTGGGAAGATAATAGGTGGATGCAGGTGGAGGGTAATTGTGATAGGTCAGTGGGTAGAGTGGAGTGGATAGGTGGAAAGGAAGATGGACAGGTCAAGAGGGCGGTGCCGATTTGGTGGGTTGGATCTGGAATGAGCTGGGGGGAGGGGAGATTTGGAAAGTTGATGTTAATGTTGGTTGGAGGGAAGATGGCGCCTTCTTCCTCCAGTCAGCGGGTGGCTTTGATTTAGCGGTGGAGGAGGCCCAAGACTTGTATGTCCTTGGGGAAGTAGTAGGGGGAAATGAAGTGGTTGGCCACAGGGTGATGGGGTTGTTTGGTGTGTGTGTCACAGAAATATTCCCTGAACCGCTACACGAGTTGGTGTCCTGTCTGATTTGCTAGCATTTGGCCCATATCTCTCTCAGCCCTTGCTTAAATATACGCAAACGGATGCCTTTTAAATGTTGCAATTGTACCAGCCTCCACCACTTCTTTTGGCAGATCATTCTATATACGTACCACCCTCTGTGTAAAAAGTTGCCCCATAGGTCCATTTTAAATCTTTCCCCTGTTACCTTAAACCTATGCCCCCTAGTTTTGGACTCCCCCACTCCGAGGGAAAGACCTTGACTGTTTACCCTATCCATGCTCCTCATGATTTTATAAACCTCTATAATGCCATCCCTCAGTCACTATGGGAAAAATAGCCCCAGTCTATTCAGCCTCTCCCTGTAGCTCAAACCCTCCAACCCTGGCAACATTGTTGTAAATCTTTTCTGAACCCTTTCAAGTTTCACAACATCCTTCCCATAGCAGGGAGACCAGAATTGAATGCAGTTTTCCAAAAGTGGCCTAACCAATATCCTAAACAGCTGCAAACATGACCTCCCAACTCCTTTACTGACTAATAAAGGCAAGCATACCAAATGTCTTCTTCACTATCCTATCTACCTGTGACTCCACTTTCAAGGAGCTATGAACCTGCACTCCAAGGTCTTGGCTTGGAGTTTTGGACAACCTACAGCAGTAAACAGTGCGTACTGTAAGTTTGGTGAAAGAAAGACGATCCTTCAGCAGTGTCCTCTTCAGAGAAAAGGTGCCAAACCTCTAAACACTCGAAATAGACATACTCAAATATATTTCCGTGTGTATTTCTTTAATATCCTGGTCATGATTCATAAAATGAGAAGATGGTCAGCATCTGGTTGTCATGATGTGGAGAAGCTGGTGTTGCTATAAATTCTGTGTCATATGATCTTGTACTCCACAACCACCTGATGAAGGAGTAGCACTCCGTAAACTAGTGCTTCAAAATAAACCTGTTGGATTAAACCTGGTGTTGTGTAATTTCTAGAATTTGGTTGCACATTGTAGCTTGGCAATGCTTACTCAGAATGTGACTGATAGCAGAGGGAATCCTACACCATCGGTGGTATTTAATGGAGGGGTCGGTGTCTCACCCCCTGGGTAAAGAGAAACCTCACGAAAAGCATGATTTGGAGATGCCGGTGTTGGACTGGGGTCTACAAAGTTAAAAATCACACAACACCAGGTTATAGTCCAACAGGTTTAATTGGAAGCACACTAGCTTTCGGAGCGACACTCGTTCCTATCACCTGATGAAGGAGCGTCGCTCCGAAAGCTAGTGTGCTTCCAATTAAACCTGTTGGACTATAACCTGGTGTCACGAAAAGCAGTGCAACATATAAATGCCACCTCTAGATGGCGCATTGTGGGTACAAAACAGTCGAGTGAATATTGTCCAGTGCTTTTCAATGAGCCATTTCGAGTCTTTGTAAAATTTAATAAAACAAACTTTTTGGATGTAGCTCTCATAAACATTTAATTGCATCTGTAAGGGTACAAAAATAATGAAATCCTTCATTATGTGTTCCTTTCCCGGTCGTGACAGTTATTGTTTTTTACGCCTCACAAATCAGAAAGCCCAGTCTCTGAAACTAAGCTGGGATCACTTGAGGTAAGAATTTGCAGAGAAAACACACAGGAGTATGATTTTAATGTACTTACTTCCAACCTCCACTTATCTTCCATTGAATTTGTAATTCTGGTTTCTTCCTCGTTGCTGATAATGATGACTTTCCCTGAATTGTGCCGTGAAGGTATTTCACACCCTGGGGCAATGCAGAGAACACTGGCCCCACCTGGGCATATAGAGGCAGCATCCATCTTGGCATCTGTAGCATTCACTCCATTTTGGATGCCCCTGCCGTATCCTTTGACAAATGGGGCAGCAGTGGACCTTCTCTGCGATCAAGCACCAAGGACCCTGGTGGCAGTTGTCCCACCTGCCAAGAGTTGCCAAGCAATTGAGAGTCAGAAGCTGTACCCTGCCCAGCAGTGCCACTGGACAGGTGGTGGTGGCTGTCAGTAGTGCACCCATCCGACACTAAGGGTGAGTGATGAATAGTGGAGGGTTCCGTCGTGGGGCTCTCGTTGCAGGCGAATAATGATTTGACAGCAAAAGGGAATTGCTTCTTAGAGTTTTTGATGAAGGGCTTATGCCTGAAACTTCGATTCTCCTGCTCCTCGGATGCTGCCTGACCGGCTGTGCTTCTCCAGGGCCACACTCTTCGACTCTGATCTCCAGCACCTGCGGTCTGCATTCACGCCCTGTTTTTCCAATGCCCAAACTCTTGTCTAGGCACTGAGCTGGAGAACGTCAACAATAGTGGGATGAGGCCCCTGAACAGACTATCGATTGCCCCACCTTGGAGCCTCAAGCAGCTGCATTATGGGGAGGGAATCCACAGGCCTCCCCATAATATGGGTAGATGTGGGCCTCATGCATAATTAAACTCATCAAGGCGGGGGGTGTTAAATTCCATCCCAGTATCTCACAACATCATTGACTATAGTGGGGCACTCCTCCTTCACAAATAATACTTCATGCCGACCAGCTGTACCCCTCAATCACAGTGCTCGCAGCTCTAGAGTGACCCTTGGCTGTCTTTTATAGCTGGTCTCTGCCCTCCTATTATGCATTGAAAGGGATCAAAGGAAGGTCATTAATAAAACAGTAGAATATCACTATTCACTTAACTCTACATAGAGAATCTTAATCTTGCATTGAAATTCCAAATCTGTGCTTTCCACCAGAAGGTGAATGGCCATTTCTCAGTGGGTACCCATGCCAGCACATTCAAAACAAAGAAAGCTCACTCCACGTTTTCATTGGATCCAAGCCAAGAAGGTCCACTACTCCATAAAGCAGTGTTCTGCATTAATCCTGAAAATTACATTGTTAAGATTCTTTTTGGTTTTGTGTCCCTTGACAATAATGTAATGCATGATATTTTAATTCATTTCCATTCGAAACCATCCATTTGCTCAGTGTTAAAATGAGCCAAAAAACAATGACTGAATTAAAGAATTAAATAAAAGATGGGGGTATTGTGAAAATGGTGGTCCTTTGAATGGTGTAGAATTTCTAATTAAAGGTTAGGAGTATGTATTTTGATTCATTCTATGTGGGTATCACTGGCTGCCCCAGGGTTTATTGCCCATCCCTATTTGCCCTGAAGAAGATGGTAGGAAGCTGCCTTTTTAAACTGCTGTGAATCCATTGGCGGAGGAGACCCACAATAATGGTTAGAGAAGTAGTTTCAGGATTTCGACCCAGTGATTGAGAAAGAACATTTCCCAGTCAGGATGGTGAGTGGTTCGGAGGAGACCTTGCAGGCACTGGAATCATATCTTCATTGTAAGAGAAGCAGGAGTAGGCCATTTGGCCCATCGAGCCTGCTCTGGCATACATTAAGATCATGGCTGGTCTATCTATCATCTCAGCTCCTCCAACCTGCATTATCCCCATAACCCTTAATTGCTCGACCATGCAAAACCCATGCAACTGTGTCTTGAATATACTTAATGAAGCTGCCTCTACTGCTTCCTTGGGCAGAGCATTCCCTAGATTCATTACTCTCTGGGAAAAGCAGTTCCTCCTCATCTCTGTCCTAAATCTACTCCCCCTAATCCTGAGGCCATGTCCCCTAGTCCTAGTCTCACCCACCAGCGGAAACAACTTGTTGCCTCTATCTTATCTATCCCTTTCATAATTTTATATGTTTCTCTAAGATTCCTTCTCATTCTTCTAAATTCTAGTGAGTACAGTCCCTGGCAGCTCAACCTCTCCTCACAGGGTAAACCCCTCATTTCTAGAATCAACCTGGTGGACCTCCTCTGCACTGCCTCCAAAGCCAGTATATCTTTCCCCAAGTGAGGAGACTCACAGGACTGCTGTCCTTGTGCTTCTAAGTGAAAGTGGTTGTGGCTTGGAAGGTATGGGCGAAGGATCATTGGTGAATTTATCTTATAGACAATACATACTGATGCTACTGAGCATCGGTGGTGGAGGGAATGGAGGTTTGTGGATGTGATGTCAACCAAGTGAACTGCTTTGTCCTGAATGGTGTCAAGTTTTTGAGTGTTGTCACAGCTGCATTCATTCAGGCCAGTGAGGAGTCTATCACACTCTTGACTTGTGCCTTATTAGCAAGTTTTGAGAAGGTTTGTAGCTCAGGTTGAGGTTCTGGATGTAGGTTTGCTGGCTGAGTTGAAAGGTTGATTTCCAGATGTTTTGTCACCCTACGAGGTAACATCTTCAATGGGCCTCCAGGCGAAGCACAGCTGATGATTCCTGCTCTCTATTTATATGTTTGGGTTTCTTTGGGTTGGCAATGTCTTTTCCTGTGGTGATGTCATTTCTGGTGGTGATGCCATTTCTTGTTCTTTTTCTCAGAGGGTAGATGGGGTTTAACCCAATGTGTTTGTTGATAGAGTTCCGGTTGGAATGCCATTCTTCTAGGAATTCTCATGCGTGTCTCTGTTTGGCTTGTCCTAGGGTGAAGGTGTTGTCCCAATCGAAGTGGTGTCCTTCCTTATCTGTAAATGAGGATACTAGTGAGAGAGAGTCATGTCGTTTTGTAGTTAGCTGATGTTCATGTATCCTGGTGGTTAGTTTTCTGCCTGTTTGTCCAATGTAGTGTTTGTTACAGTTCTTGCACAGTATGTTGTAAATGACATTAGTTTTGCTTGTCTGTATAAGGTCTTTCAAGTTCATTCTGCTGTTTTAGTGGGTGAGTGGGTTTGTGGGCTATCATGTTGCCAAGGGATCTGAGTGGTCTGGCAGTCATTTCCGAGATGTCTTTGATGTAGGGGAGAGTGGCTAGGTTTCTGGACATGTTTTGTCTGCTTGTTTGGGTTTGTTGCTGAGAAATCGGCGGATTGTGTTCATTGGGTACCCATTCTTTTTGAACACACAGTATAGGTGATTTTCCTCTGCTCTGCATAATTCCTCTGTGCTGCAGTGTGTGTTGGCTCATTGAAATAATGTTCTGATGCAGCTTCGTTTGTGGGTGTTGGGATGATTGCTTCTGTAGTTCAGTATTTGGTCCGTGTGTGCTGTTTTCCTGTAGACGTTGGTTTGAAGTTGCCTATTGGCTGTTCGCTCTACTGTGACATCTAAAAATGGCAGTTTGTTGTTGTTTTTCTCCTTTTTAGTGAATTATATGCCAGTAAGGGTATTATTGGTTGTCTTGAAGGTTTCCTCTAATTTGTTTTGTTTAGTGATGACAAGTAGTGTGCCTTATTGATGGTGGATTGGCTTCGGGGAATCAGGAAGTAAGCTGCAGTATTCCCAGCCTCTTGTAGCCACTGTATATATATGAATCATCCCGTTCTGTTTCATTGTCAAGGAGCCATGGCTAAATCCTCTCTTTTTGGAGATGGTCATTGCCTGACACTTGTGTAGCATGAATGTGACTTGATACTTTTCAGCACAAACCTGGTATTGTTCAATTCTTGCTGCATTTTGATGTGGACTGCTTCAGTATCTGATTGACACAAATGGCTTGAACATCTGCAAAGAACCAGCTTCTGACCTTACGGTGGAAGTAAGATCATTGATGAAGCAGCTGAAGATGGTTAGACCAAGGACATTACCCTCAGGAAGTGCTGCAGAGACGTTCTGGTGCTGAAACAGCTGACTTGAAATGTTCTATGTCATTTGTTCTAAGTACCACAGTCATTTTCCTTTGCACTAAGTATGATTCCAAACAGCAAAGAAGTCCCCCCCCACCTCCCGTTTCCCATCGACTCCAGTCTTGCTTGGATTCCTTGGTGCCACAGTTGGTCAAATGCGATATAGGTGTCAAAGGCAGTCACTCTCACTTCATGTCTATGGTGGTCAGAACATTTAGTGAAAAAAAATGTTTTAAATCAATAACTGTTAAATAAAGAAAGCACTGGATATTACCAAATGCAGCTGTTTAGATTTAATTTGTAATCTGGCAGGGCACAGTAATGTATGGTTTTTGTTAAAATGTACTTATGTAAATAAGATTTATAGTTCATGTACACACTATGCTACAATAGAGATTTAAGCATCACTCAAAACATTTTAACTGGATTTATGCAGTCTTAGGAAAACTAGTAAACCTGTTTTTTTTTTAAAAAAGCAGCTGTATTAGCCAAAGTTTGTGGTTTAAAAAATATTTGTCCAAAGTGACGTTTAATTCAACAATGTAGAGTTTATTTATAGGGCCAATGCCTCAATAGAAACTATACAAAATGACTCCCGACTTGCACATCATCCCAGTAAAGTCATTCATGGTTCCCAGTGACAAAGACCAGATGTTGCTTTGTTGATAGATCCCAAATAAACCACATATTTTCCAAAGTAGTTCACAAAGCGTCCTCACCAAAGTTACAAAGTCAATTGTAGGATAAAAGCAAATTAGTGGTTCTGAACAAAGAACATCTGCACAAATTCTGGAAAATAGATGTAGTGTTGTAGATTGTAATTGATTTTTAAAAATATCTATTAAATGTGACATTTTGAATGATTTATACATTTGTGAAAAAATGTAACACATAAAATCTTTCGAATACAGTGTACCAACCTCTTGCTCTCTCCTGCATTCCTTGCTGCTCTCCCTCATCCTCCAGCCCCAAAGGCAGCCCTGACAAACCGTTAAAATTGCTCAGCAGTCTGGCACCAACACGCAATTGTTAGCCGTAGTCAGAATTCAACCACAGAATACAGAATAAAAGCAGAAAGATTATGATACCTCCTTGTGTACCTTTTCTTCCTTGATAGTTTATTTCCATTTCAGTATAAGGACTTAATCAGAAATTTTGAAGCATTAATAGTTTGTACAGCTAGAATGAGAGCCTTTTCACAAACTGACTGCTGCCAAAATGTCTTGCAGCGTACAATAGTGTGGCGTTTTTAAATCCAGTTTAATGGTGAAGATTTTACTTTTTCCTTTGGTGCAGCTATCGAAAGATCCTTTAAAGAGACCGTATGGTCAGTCACATTTATTCAACACAACCCTTGAGTTTTTTTTAACCCTTTCAGACATCTGCGTAAAACTTCAAAAATGGCCAAACAGAAAAAAGAGAAAAGAACCCTATCCAGAAGCATGTAAATCATACAATGTACTGATAAGTGCTTACAAAACTTTATAATACTTTGAATCACTGTATAGAATGCTACAATTGTTTTGTTTCTTATTTTCCACATTGTTGAATAAACTGTGTGCAGCAGTGAGGAAAGAAAGAAAATAGGCATCAGCTAAAAGCCCAAAAGGACAAAGTACCATTTAAGTTATATACACAGTGAATGAGCCCTTTAAATATAGTGCTTCTGCGGACCCCTCAGTGCCTGTGTGTGCGTACATGAGCTGGATTACTTACAGTGTGGAAACAGGCCCTTCGGCCCAACAAGTCCACACCGCCCCGCCGAAGCGCAACCCACCCATACCCCTACATCTACCCCTTACCTAACACTACGGGCAATTTAGCATGGCCAATTCACCTGACCTGCACATCTTTGGACTGTGGGAGGAAACCAGAGCACCTGGAGGAAACCCACGCAAACACCGGGAGAATGTGCAAACTCCACACAGTCAGTCGCCTGAGGCAGGAATTGAACCCAGGTCTCTGGCACTGTGAGGCAGCAGTGCTAACCACTGTGCCACCGTGCCACCCGAGCTAGTGCTCTTGCTGATCATTTCTGAGAATCAGATGCTTTGGCAGACCAATTCACACAAGGATCCTACAATAAGGACCACAGAGTGATTACAGCATAGGAAGCGACTGTTCAGCCCATTGTGTCAGTACTAGCTCTCCAAATGAGCAACACGCTCGGTACCGCTCCCCCACCTCCTTCCTGGAATACTGCACATTCTTCCTTTTCAAATGATAAGGGTTCTATTTAATAACTGGAAAGGGCATTCAAAACATTTCCAGTCCCTGCTAGTGGGGAAGCTCATTCCAATATTGCAAGTAGCAATTTCTCAGGTACTGAATAAATATATATGCCCACCTCCTCCCCCACCTCCAAATCTTCTTAGCAACCTGGATTCTGTTTTTGATTACCCTGTTTTCTATCTACAAAACAGGTGGTGCTCAATCAAATTTCCAGGCCTATGTATTTACTTGAATTTGGAAAAATCTTAGAGAGTAGGAAAGTGCAAAATAGTAAAAGGATGGGTAATGGAACATTAAAGCATCATTTAGAAGATGCAACCACGATTTCTTTCACCTTAATATTCATTTCTGATGGTACAAATGCAGTGCATCAATAGAACTGAGCACACCAGAGCACAGGACAAACCAGCTGCTGAATGTCTAACATAGCTTTGAAATTTGCCCTTGCCAACATACCTGAGCACTTAATGAACTGGGTATTGTGGTAGGTTTTTAGTCTCCTCCTGAATGTTCCATTAAAGCATTATTGAAAAGTAATGTGAAATGATGCTTGCAAAGCGCAGAGAAAAAGGCTTTGCATGCTGAAATTATGATTCCATTAAAATAATGGAATAAGTCAGATTGTAACATCCGGAGTTTCACCACCATTTATTATCCGAGTGAATATGATTCTGCTTTTATCCTCCAGCTATGGACGGATGTGTTGATGTTCAAGAAAACGAAGACAAGATTCACTTTGAGACCTAAAAAATACATTCTTATGATTTGGTGTATTTGGGGACGAGATAATTTAAACTAAGAATTAATCAGCTCTTGATGATTACTATGTTTTCTTTCTCCACTTTTCTTCCCAAAGTATGTTCACATCACTTATCTATCCCAGTTGAAAAGTCATTCTCATAGAATCCCTACAGTGTGGAAGCAGATAACTTAGCCCATCCACACTGACCCACCAAAGAGCAGCCCACCCACACCCACCTCCCTACCCCTTCCCTGCATTTCCCTTGGCTAATCCACCTAGCCTGCACATCCCTAGACACTATGGTCAATATAGCATGGTCAATCCATCTACCCTGCACATTGTTGGACCATGGGAGGAAACCACAGCACCCAGAGGAAACCTGCGCAGACACAGGGAGACCATGCAAATTCCACACAGACAGTTGTCCAAGGTTAGAATTGCACCCAGGTCCCTGGCACTGTGAGGCAGCAGTGCGAACTATTGAGTCACTGTGCCAACCATCTGTTCCAAGGGTAACATGCTTTCTGATTTCAATTTTCTTGCGAAGGCGACTGCCTGAAGTCACCACTGGATCAGTTTAAATTCTGGAACTACTTCTGTCACAACATTGTGGTTCTAAAGTGGTTCACTGTCACCTTCTCAAGGGCAATAAATGCCAGCCTAACCTGTGGTACCCACATCTGTAAATACATTTTTTAAAAGTTGCTCAGTTTTGGCAAAAAATTAGCTGACCATGCATTTGTCTCATTAAGGCAATGATTTTATTCAATGTCTTTTTAAAATCTGACAGACTGCTTGATAATCTGCAGTCATGAAGGTATCACAGGTTGTCATAGGGCTAAGATATCAGACACAAACAAGGGGGTTGTGGGGAGGAGATGAAAAACAGTTGTTGAGGGCTGTAGTTCGAGAAGTAAAAATCAAACATGGAAAATTTAAACACTGGGGATTTCAATTCTTATATTTCTGTTGGATTTAACATTGCAACTGAGAGATTGTCTTTGACAAATGACCTTCTTCAGGAACCGGTCATATGAGAATAAATTCCCATTTAATTATTTGTAATTGGCTTGTTCAGACATATTTTGACATCCCCCTGGAGATAGTGGAATTGAGCATGGACCTTTCATCCATTAACCAGAATCATCGCAACAGATGTTCTGGCTATATATTGCTTATGGAACCTTCCTCCCAAATATTGCTGTCAATTTTCACTTCTATTAGCTCAGGCAGCAACAGCATCAAGATGGAATTGATAGCACTATTGTCTGATTAATACTAACAAGAGAGATTTAATACTAGAAACAACAGCTTTTTTTGAGTGGTGACCCATTTTGAACGTGTACCCTGGGACCCCAACTGCTGTTCTGGATGAATGGTCAGAATGTGCACTGAACTTCACTCCAATTGATTCTGTGGTTGGTGGAGCTGAGGATTATATTGGACCAGATGTAACCAGTTATATTGGACTTGGTTTCATGGGACCAAGAGGAGCAAGTATGATTATCTTGCCACTGCATCAGTGGGCATCAATCCTGTACACAAAAGCAGGACAAACCCAGTCAATGACTGCCTCATCAGTCTACTCTCAATCATCAGTGAAGTGAGGGAAGGTGTCAACTGTGCTATCAAGCAGCAACTGCTCAGCAATAACCCACTCAGTGATGCCCAGTTTGGGTCCCGCCAGGACTCCTGACCTCATTACAGCTTTATTTCAAACATGGAAAAAAGAGCTGTGTTCCAGAGATCATGGCCTACAATGCTGAATGTGGCACCTAGGAGCCCTGGCAAAATTAGATTCAATGGGAATCAAGGGCAAAATGCTCCTTAGATTGGAGTCATCAAAGAGAATGGTTGTGGTTATTGGCGGTCTCTAATCTCAGCTTCAAGACTGCAGGAGTTTCTCAGGGTAGTGTTCTCGGCCCGACCATCTTCAGCTGCTTCATCAATGACCTTTCCTCCATCATAAGGTCAGAGGTGGGGATGTTCGCCAACAATTGCACCAAGTTCACCACCATTCACAACTCCTCAGATACTGAAGGGTCCACATCAAAGGTAACATGAGTTGAACGATATCCAGGTTTGGGCTGATAAGTGACAAGTAACATTTGTGCCATACATGTGCCAGGCAATGATCATCTTCAACAAGAGAGAATCTAACCATGGGTCATGGACATGCAATGACATTACCATTACTGAATCCCCCAATACTACCATTTTAGGGGCTGCACACCTAGATTAGATTTTTTTTGGATTAGATTATTTACCGTGTGGAAACAGGCCCTTCGGCCCAACAAGTCCACCCGACCCTCTGAACAGCAACCCATCCAGACCCATTCCCCTACATTTACCCCTTCACCTAACACTACGGGCAAATGTAGCATGGCCAATTCACCTAACCTGCACATGTTTGGACTGTGGGAGGAAACCGGAGCACAAATGCTATGGATAGTTTTAGTCCTCTTATCTAGGGAAGATATATTGGCATTGGAGGCAACCCAGACGAGGTCCACTGGCTTGATCCCAGGTACAGAGGGATTTCCAAATGAGGAGAGTTGGGTAGGTTGAACCCGTACTTATTGGAACTTAGAAGAGTTAGAGGCAACCTTATTGAAACACAAGCTCTTTAGGGGGCTTGGCATGATAGATGCTGGGAGGTTGTTTCTGCTTGTGGGAGAGTCTAGGTCCAGAGGGCATAATCTCAGAGTGAGGGATCAAATTTAAAAACAGAGATGAGGTGGAATTTCTTCTCTCAGAGAATAGTGAAACTATGGAATTCTTTACCACAGACGGCTGTAGAGGCTGGGATGTTGAACATGTTCAATATGGAAAGGACAGATTTTTAAACAGTAAGGGAATCAAGGGTTATAGGGAAATGGCAGGAAAGTGGTGTTGAAGATTATCAGATCAGCCATGATCTCATTGAATAGCAGAGCAGATTTGATGGGCTGAATGGGCTACTTTTGTTCCTATGTCTTATAGCCTTATGGACATTGCTATTCTTGTCCCTCTCCGTGGTTGTTGTTGCAAATGAGGGAATTGCTTTCAAAGTAACATTGTGGAGATTTCTATCTTTCACCTAATTTAAAATTTGCCTGTGACAAAGTGATCAGTTAAAAAGGTTTTTGATGAACATTTAATTATGTTAATAATTAGGCAGGTGAGATGCTATGGCTTAGATCTGCTCAGAAACTGGTAGATTGATCAGCTCTTGATTGTCTGATTCAGAATTGCAATAGCCAGAAAAATCGAGTTGCCAAATCAAATGAAAGTATTTATTGTGCATTGATTGTGGCTAAAGAAGGTGAACCAAGAAGAATTGTATCTAAGTTTAATTTATATTCAAATCGGGGAGGAAGCTCAGTGGTTAGCACTGCTGCTTCACAGCGCCAGAGACCAGGGTTCAATTCCAGCCTCAGGCGACTGACTGTGTGGAGTTTGCACATTCTCCCCGTGTCTGCGTGGGTTTCCTCCGGGTGCTCCAGTTTCCTCCCACAGTCCAAAAATGTGCAGGTTAGGTGAATTGTCCATGCTAAATTGCCCATAGTGTTAGGTGCAGGGGTAAATGTAGGGGAATGGGTCTGGGTGGGTTGCGCTTCGGTGGGTCGGTGTGACTTGTTGGGCTGAAGAGCCTGTTTCCACACTGTAAGTAATCTAATCTAATTGGGTGTGAGTTGTACCTTCTTGAAATGGGAATTACCTCCCATGACAACATCCTATCTCATGTGATGGAGTTGGGTTGCATTCCTGATGTCATTATGCTGGCAAACAGAGTACACTGGTTGGGCTGTGAATTCGGGGCACTGACAATAAAGGGAGGGTTAACCTCATTAGCAGTTCAATTGACTGCAATAATACAGTCTTAGGATGGGAGAAAGGCCAGCTGGGAAACTCTTTATCGTCACAATTGCTCAGCAGGGTGGATATAAAAGCTGGAGTTGAATAAATATGTGATCTCAGGAGGAGGGACTGCTGAGAGGTTTGTGATACATCATTCTGGTAAGGGGAAAACTCTCTGTCCATGGTCAGAGTTCCTCACCATTCATTTCCCCATAAACCTGTATACATTATCCCCACTGCACACGGTTGTGTCTGTGAGAGATGTACCTTGCAGTGAGGAGACTAAGAATGAGAAGAAGGGTGGATGAGGTCAGATGTTCAGAGGCAGGAGGTGCAAACTGTGTGTGAGGGAACACACCAGTGCAAAGGTCTCACTGTAGCTGCCACTGTGATATGGGAGGAGGCTGTCCCCAACCAACCATGTCTACAGGGAATGGATGACAGAGACACAATCCCTGGGGAGACTGGTTTCCAAGAGCACCTGTGACTTCTCTCTGGGAAATGTTGGTTAACAAGATAGCATCAAGCTGTGTTGAGGGACATCCAATGTCAGTTGCCTTAAAGTGACTGTAGCTCTTATGTTTTTTCCTCTGGCTTATTTCAGGCTGGATGTGGGGACCTCAGTCTGCAACACTCCCTCATTACTGCAGTGCAGTGTCAACCTTTGATTGCTGTTCTTAAGTCACACACCAGACTTATTCTGCTCACCAATCAAGAGAAGAGGAAGGGAGTGTACCTAGGCTGTTTTAACATCAGTGTATTTAGTAGATGGAGTACAGTGCAGCAGAATATCTCCTGATACCAGAGGAAATAGATCTCTATTATGCTTCCTGTCCAAATACTTATTGAAGGTAAGATCACTTCATTAGGCTCAATCAGTGAGAAATCAGTAACAAGATATGCTGTTGATTTGTGTTCACTGTGAATTGATAAAACTGCTTTCAATGGGAGGATCAACACAATCAGAGGCAATGATTCTTGTTAATAAAATGAAACCACATTTAATCAATCATAATAACAGAAAGATTTCTTGTCTGACTGTTGATCCAGCTGCTTTCCTTTGAGTTTACATTGGGTCGAGAAGATGGTTAGCCACATGCAGATGCTTTGAATTTATATGTATTTCAATATTGTTCAGCTATGAACGCAAAATTACTTTCTGCAAACCAATACATTTGATATACTTTGCTATCTCAAGAGAGAAATTATAGAAAAAATGTAAACATAATGTTTCCTACCAGACTTGAAGGGGCAGACTGAAGAAAAGATTCTAAAATAGAACAGGTAATGGGTTATTTTGCCAAAGAATGAAGCAAATGTGACTCTCAAATTTATTTTTCCGCATTTACTTTCGAATCCTATTTGTGAATCTGATAACAAATCATCTCAAGTAAAAGATGTGCCAGCTCTAAACTCACCCTTTTGATATTGCAGGGTAGATTTAGAGCATTGGAGGTAGCAAGGAAATGTCAGCGTTGGGCAATAAAGTTATGAAATTTTGCCTTATTGGACTTGTGATGCTTTATTGCAAGAAATAGTACCGCTGTGTTCCTACTCATGGGTATAAAGGATGTCAGTTTTATTATAGAGAAACATTTGATAATTTTCTTGTATTTGGAGACATTTGTATATTATAAATGCAATATCAGTGAAGGACATAATCAAGGCCTGAACTGGATGAATTCTTCTGCAATGGAAATAACGAGACTGTTCATTGCAAGGAATGGGAAACACTCTGATCAGCCCCATCTATGATTTATTCTCAAACGTCCTACATAAGTACCCATGGTGTCAGAGGCAAGGTGCTCGCATGGATAGAAGCTTGGCTGTCTGGCAGACACCAGAGAGTGGGGATAAATGGGTCCTTCTCTGGATGGCAACCGGTGACAAGTGGTGTTTCACAAGGCTCTGTGTTGGGACCACAACTTTTCACTTTATTCATTAACAATCTAGAGGAAGGAACTGAGGGCATTCGGGCTAAGTTTGCAGATGATACAAAGATAGGTAGAGGGACAGGTAGCATTGAGGAGGCAGGGAGGCTGCAGAAGGATTTGGACAGCTTAGGAAATTGGGCAAAGAAATGGCAAATGGAGTACAATGTAGGAAAGTGTGAGATCATGCACTCTGGTAGGAAGAATAGAGGCATGGACTATTTTCTAAATGGGAAGAAAATTCCGAAGTCTGAAGTGCAGAGAGACTTGGGAGTTCTAGTCCAAGATTCTCTCAAGGTAAACTTCCAGGTTGAGTCAATAGTTAGGAAGGCAAATGCAACGACGGCATTTATTTTGAGAAACTTGAACATAAAAGGAAGGATATACTTCTGAGGCTGTATAGTCAGACGACATTTGGAGTATTGTGCACAGTTTTGGGAATTAATGTACTGGCCCTGGAGCTGTGACCAGAGGAGGGTCTGAAAAGCTTAACATATGAGGAATGTTTGGGGACTCTGGGTTTATACTTGATAGAATTTAGAAGGATGAAGGGGTTCTAATTGAAGCATACAGACTACAGAATGGTCTGGACAGAATGGATGTTGGGAAGATGTTTCTATTTGTTGGAGAGACTAGGACCTGAGGGCATAGTCTGAGAGTAAAGGGAGGACCTTTTAGAAAGGAGATAAGGAGAAACTTTATCAGCCAGAGAGTGGTGAATCTATGCAATTCATTACCACAGAAGACTGTGGAGGCCAAGTCACTGAGTGTGTTTAAGATTGAGATAGATAGGTTCTTGGTTGTAGGGGCCTTGCCTTGTCTTGATTGTAGGGGGTCAAGAGTTAAAGGGAGAAAGCAGGAGAATGGGGTGAAAAACCTATCAGCCATCTCCAGCATCTGCAGTCCTCACTTTCTCCTCCTTGAGAAACTTATCAGCCATGATTGAGTGGCGGAGCAGACTCGATGGGGCTGAATGGCCTAATTTCTGCTCCTATGTCATATGATCTTCTGGTCTTACTTGAAAGGGCAGTGCGCCTCCACAAATAACACAGCAGACTTGCTGTGTTTTGCAAGAACACTACAGCACAAACTAATGAATGTTTTATAAAGTTATGAAAACTCAGCATGATACATTTCAAGTTATTGTTGTTATCATGAAGTAAGTCATGAAGCATTCAGGTATGTGTTTCAGAAAGGAACCAAAACTACCCATGAACTTGTTGATGTATTTTTTTAAAATTGGGAAATAAGGTTACAGTCATGTTATTTATTATCCGTGCGTCATTGTGTGTGCTTCTCTAACCCCCTTTGCTACTGCTGTCCCCTTGAATCTTCTTTCAGCTTCTCTTTGTCCATTTCTATTTTCTCTGCTTTTTCCTTTTTTCGTTTTGTGTGGGAAGAACTGTTGAAAGCTGCATGAGTAGGAGGCTGGAGTGAAAACATTCCCCTCAATGAATTCTTGTGCTATTGTATTAGCTCTTGTAACATGAACACTGAGACCATGTTCTTACTGCAAACACATGACAGGAAATGTAACTACAACGCAGCTATATTATATTACAATTGCAAGACATCAGTACGGTCAGGGCTTTGCCCAAGTGATTTTCTTGTTGGGATTCAAAGTACAGTGGCAAGGTGGGATTAATACCTTTTTAATGCAGGAATATCACATGACATGACAGCACAATATCCACATGGCATGGTGTCACATGGATAATATCCCTTAACTCTCTTAATTGTACATGCTTTCCTAATCATAGATACATGCAATATTGCAACTCACCCTGAATGGTTCCCTTCCCATCCTTCCACCTCACTGATGCTTCTTACTCCCCGTCAATTTCTCTACCTCTTTCTCGACCCCATTTTTGGCATTCATTGCTAATAGAGTATAAGATTAGATTAGATTCTCTACAGTGTGGAAACAGGCCCTTCGGCCCAACAAGTCCACACCGACCCTCTGAAGAGCTACCCACCCAGACCCATTTCCCTCTGACTAATGCACCTAATAGTATGGGCAATTTAGCATGGCCAATTCATCTGACATGCACATCTTGGGACTAAAAAAGAAGTATTCCTGCAACTTTGCAAGAAATTAGTAAGTCCATAAAGTATTGTGTCCAATTTTGAGGAGGGATGCAGTTAGAGGTAATTCAGAGCAGTTTCACTAGATTAATTCCAGGGATGACGGGTTTGTCTTACGAAGAGAGATAGAGCAGTTTAGGCCTAAACTCTCTCAAGTTTAGAAGAATTAATGGAAATCTAATTGAGGTTTGTAAGGTGCTAAAAGATATTGATAATATTGATGTCATAAGGATGTTTCCACTTGTGGGGCAACCCAGAATGAGAGCATAGTTTAGGACAACGGTAGCACATTCAAAACAGAGATAATGAAAAATTGTTTCTCTGAAAGGGTCACAAGTGGGCATTCACTATTCTAGAGTGCAGTGGATAGTGGGACATTGAATAAATTTAAGGAACATACAGATAGATTTTTGATTAGTAGCTGATTGTAAGGTTATGGAGAGCAGGTGAGAAAGTGGAGTTGAGGTTGTAATGAGATCAATCACGATCATATTAAATGGTGGAGTAGATTTGACGTTCTGAATTGCCTACTCTTGTTCCTAGTTCTTGTGTCTCCCTCTCATTACCCTTGAGCCTTCATACTAACGTCGTATTCCCATCACTATTCCGATATATTCCCTTTTATCAACCAAGCTATGGTCATGTCTCCTCTCCCCCTTGCTCCAATGCCACTGACTTCCCCTTTCCTACTCCCATTCCACTCTTCCCCACTTTCTCTTTACTTCAGATCATGTTTGTTTCTTGTTTAAAAAAAAATCTTTCAACACCAGGTTTGCATGAGCCAAAGCGTTGATCTTTGTTATGTTTCCAGAATTGAATTGAGGAAACTGATGGTGATAAAGATAATTCACCCACTGTCACAGTTGAATAAATGATACCAGGATCTCCAAGAAAATCTAAGAGCTCTGAATCGACCATACAAATTTAGCTCAAGGTCACTATTCAAAGCAAAGAATATCATGACAAAGCCCAGGATTTTTGGAGAGGCTGGGTCCTTTATGTTTCAAAATGTTAGCGAAATAATTAAAATGATACTGAGTCATAGAGTCATAAAGATGTGCAGCACAGAAACAGACCCTTTGGTCCAACTCGTCCATGTCAACCAGATATCCTAAATTAATCTAGTCCCATCAATGTAATGATAGTTTCTTGGTAGTACACAACATAGTTTAAAAATCACACACCAGGTTACAGCCCAAGAGGAAGCCTCATTCTTGATGATGGGCTTATGCTCAAAATGTTGACTCTCCTGCTCCTTGGATGCTGTCTGACCTGCTGTGCTTTTCCAGTGCCACACTCTTTGACTCTGATCTCCAGCATCTGCAGTCCTCATTTTCTCCTGATGTTTAACTTTGTTCACCCAATCCAACGCCAGCACCTCCACAACATGTACAGAGCTTAAGCATTGCTTGTCATTGTGTACTCATCAGGACAGACACAAGGATTTCAAATTTCGAGTGGTGCAACAATTTATACAAGAAAAGAAAAAGGCTGTTGATTGGTTGGCAAGTAGACACCAACTGTTTCTATTTTCTATTTTTCTGTATGAATGCATGAGGGGACTTTAGTCCCTTGGTGGATGAGACAAGGAACTTTGAAAGCAGGCCTCTTTTTCTCAGCAATATAAAAGTAATCATGTTGTGTTATCTGAAAACAACTGCTTTAGTCTTTAGCTTGCACAGTGAATTTCCTATCATTGGAAAGCATTTTGAACCACGTGTGTAAACTTAATGACCAGGCTGTTCAATATTCTTAGGGTGAAGTAACAGTTATTGAGTGACACACAGAGTGACATCTTGAAAACTAAAAAGGCCTATCTCAATCTTTATTCTACATTTATACATAAAATTCTTTATTTTATCTATCTTTAATAGTTATTAGAGAATTTATAATTCGTTTTTTTAATGGAACATTCATCCCCTGTTTTAACCCATCTTTTGGAAAGGAGGAGATTATTGTATGTGTACCTTTCCTTAAAATGACTTCACCTTTAAGGAGGAGAAAGTGAGGACTGCAGATGCTGGAGATCAGAGTCAAAAGGTGTGGTATTGGAAAAACATAGCTAGTCAGGAAGCGTCTGAGGAGCAGGAGGATCAATGTTTCAAGCATAAGCTCTTCATCAGGAATGTGTGATCAGATAACCCCAAAATAAACTAGTCCCACCTGCCTGCTCCTGGCCCATACCTCACAAAACCTTTCCTATTCATGTATTTATCAAAAAGTCTTTTAAATATTGTAATTTTACCCACATCCATGACACCCTCAGGAAGATCATTTCACATGCGAACCACCCTTTGTGTAAACAATTTGTCCCAATGTCTTTTTAAAATCTCTCTCCTCTCACCTTAAAAATGTGACCCCTAGTCTTGAAATCCCCCATCCTAAGGAAAAGACAACTACCATTAATGCTATCTGTACCCCTCATTATTTTATTAACTTCTATCAGGTCGCCTCTCAACCTCTTATGCTCCAGTCAAAAACGTCCCAGTCTATCCAGCCTTTCTTTATAACTTAAACCTTCCATACCCGGCAACATTCTAGTAAATAGCTTCTGAACCCTCTCCAGTTTAATAATATCCTTTCCATAACTTGTATATTTATGGGCATCAGGCAGCAACAAAAGTTGGTGGCTACATTCTTTTCCATTACATGCTGTTTTAATTCAAACTTGTTACGTACTTAAACCAACATCATTTCACTTTGCAAGACATGAACAATCCAATGGAGGATGCCTTTGTACTGACACAGGTTGTAATTGAGACTGCAACATGTCTTTTGTATATTTCTGAATCAAAGAGCATTGACTGTTTCAAATTACTGCAGAATCTCTAAAGGTGGAGCTGTTGTATTTTGAAACCTTGTTAGATGTTAGCGTCTTGGACCTACAAATCATGAGCGTGGCTGTCCCAATCTATTCAACACATTCTGTATAAAATATCATAACTGGATCATATTAGAAATATATATACAAAAAGGGAAGCGTCTAATTATTGCTTACCCTTTTGTACATTTTGTCGAGTTAGCAATTAAAAGAGGTAATCAAGCAAATCTTCCAGTAACAGTTTACTTGTTATTTAGATTTAGCAACTTCCTGCATCTAATGCTCCATGAAGCAGACAAATAACCTGCTTAAACAAACACAGAGAATGCTGGAGAAGTTTAGCAGCCAGGAAGCATCTGTGGAGAGAGAAACACAATTAATGTTTTAAATCCAGAAAGGCTCATCTTCAGAATGCTGCCAAGTTGGTTAAATCATGGATTCCCTACATTGTGGAAGCAGGCCATTTGACTCACACTGCCCTTCCAAAGAGCATCCCCACCCAATCCCTGTCACTCCACATTTCCTGTGGCTAACCCACCTAGCCTGCACACCCGTGGACACTATGGGTAATTTAGCATGGTCAAGCCACCCTAACCTGCACATCTTTGGACAGTAGGAGGAAACTGGAGCACCTGGAGGACACAGGGAGAGCATGCAGACACCACACAGATGATCACCTGAGGGTGGAATCAAACCCGAGTCCCCGGCACTGTGAGACAGCAGTGCCAACCACTGAGCCACAGTGTTATCCCAATTAGTTCATGTCTGTTCTGAATATTACCTCCAATGGTTCACTTTGGGTCTTAAAACCTTAGTACCCTTGTCCAACAAACATATGTCTACCATTCTCTGTGTTTGTTTCAGACTTTCAGCATCTGTGGTGTCTTACCTTTGTTATAAGAATGTACTAATTTTCTTTATGATTTCTCGAATGGGTCACCACTATTCTGTCACGAGAGGGAAGAGCATGAGGAGTACAATTCCTCATCACGTTTGATAGACAGAGAGATTCTCCCACTCTTGGTGCATGCCATTAGCATCTGGAAAGGATTTACAAGTTGATAACTAACCTATGAATGTAAAATAAAAACAGAAATTGCTAGACAAAATCAACCGATGTGAGTTAAACATGTTTTGAAGAAGAGTCACTGGACCCAAAACGTTAACTCTTGTTTTCTCTCCACAGATACTGCCAGACCTGCTGAGTTTTTCCAGCAATTTCTGCTTTTGTTTCTGATTTCTGGCATCTGCAGTTCTTTTTGATTTACGAGTGATCGTTTGATTTTTAAAATGTAACCTTTTTAAATGTACGTTATGTTTATAATTAGTATAACTTGACATTTTCTAATGTCTCAAATCTGTCTCACTCTTGCCAATTAGAAATATAATTTGATTTGCATGCACCTTGGGAAAGTATATTTGAAGTTATTGCCAATGCTTACATAGGTAAAGTTGCCAACTTCCTGCACACCCATTAACAAGGGGTTGTGGTTTAATCTGATAGTCACTGTGTTTCAGACAAGGTTAAGGTTGGGAAGGCAGGATCTTCATGGTAACCTCAGCTGGTAGAGAAATTGAACCCACACTGTCCATATCAATCTGCATCATAAGCCAGCTATCCAGCCAACTGAGCTAATCAATCCCTAGTCTTTATGTGCCACAACAGCATTCACGGCATGATGTATAGGCAGATTTTGGCAGCAGTGGTGGAGATCAGATGTACAATGCTTGGCTCTCAGTGAGCGTTATCTGTAAATAGTTTTAATTTCTCATTGAGAACCTACATAACAGTTCCACCAATCCCTTTGTGTGAATGATATGTTTGCTTCGAAGAGAAGACTGTATCATGCTGGTAGCTTGTCGTTTCTGAAAACTTTTTTTAAAGAGTACCTTCCATAAAATGGAATAAGTTTTGAAGATTTGATTGTAAAATTTAGGTGGAAGGGTTTAGTAATCTATGTGATGTAAAGTTTATTCAGGAACAGAGGTTGTGGTGCGGCACAGTGGGCCAGTGGTTAACACTGCTGCCTCACAGTGCTAGGGATCTAGGTTTGATTCCAGCCTCAGGTGACTGTGTGGAGTTTGTACATTCTTCCCTTGTCTGTGTGGGTTTCCTCCCATAATCCAAAACTATGCAGGTTAGGTGAATTGGCCATACTAAATTGCCCCATAATGTTCAGGGATGTGTAGGTTAGATGCATTAGTCAGGGATAAATGTTGGGGAGTGGGTTTAGGTGGGATATGCTTTGGAGGGTTGGTGTGGACTTGCTGGGCTGAAGGGCCTGTAACCACACTGTAGGGATTATATTCTATTCTATTAAACAGCAGATTCCGGATGTGTCCTCTTTAAATAAAACTTACCTTCACTTACTTTACACTAACTAAGTACTTTAGACTGCATGGGCTGGGAAGATAAATTCTTACTCTAGCAACTCTACCAGCCAGAACGAGGCTGTTAAAAATAAAATCCTATAAAAATATTACTTTCAGTGATTTGTTGCATTTTAACAAACCCATAGCCATTTTCCCACCTAAAATCAGTTCTGCAGGCAGAATATAGATCCAAAATAGGAAAACACAGACAGAACTCAAGAGCACCACCACAGAAGTCAAACAATAACCTACATCTAGATGATAAGGCAGTGGCTATTAAACATTCTGTAAATCAAAGCAAAGTTGATTCTAACTGAACTGGAAGAAACCTGAATAGCTATTAAAAGGTCCAGATAGCATTAAAAGCTGCAGTCAACCTTCAATTGGAAAGCAACAGATCTCCAATCATATTTATAGTGTTCTGACAAGGTATTGAACCATATTTTCCAATACTTCTGAATCAAATAAACAAGCCACTAAAATTAAAATTGCTCCCAGCAATGAGGATTGATCAAGTCAGGTCTGTCTAACAACCATCATAAAGATCCAGGTCAGATCTAGTCACAACCTGAAGATCAAATGAGAGTTAAGCTCAGTTCCAAATTATGTTATCCAGAGCTCAGGCCTTTTTAATTAGCATTGACTGATTCATAGGTAGATGCAGAGATAAGGGGCAGGTTTGTGACTTCACTGCAAACAGAGCTAGCCAACAGAATAATCAAGCTCATGTTAACATCTATCCCACTGGAAACATTTGAAGGAGACATCTTGGATCACCTCAAAGATGATACTGTGGAAGAACAACTACAAAACAGACCCAATTGCGAAGGCATGTGGGCTGAAAGAGTGTAATATATCTGCCATTGGGAGGTAGCAAGTCCCTTAAACAATGTAGGTGGTGCAGCCTCATATGTGCACACAGAATCTGCCCAGTTGTGAATGTAATATGCAAGGCATGCAACATCAGAAGTCATTGCAAAATGCAAAGAGCAAAACAAATGGTTTGATGCCATGAGTGGCTAAAAACTAAGGTGCAGCATTTTAAACACCGAAACAGTGAGTTACATGGTTTATAGGCAAGACCCACTGAAGTTCTAGCCTAGCTAGAGAGTCAGGTGGTGACAATGAGCAGCCCATTGAGACCCAACGTGAGCTAACATTCAACAGTGTGAGTATCAAAGTAAGTATTTACACCATGTCATAGAGTCATAGAGATGTACAGCACAGAGGCAGACCATTCAGTCCAACCTGCTCATGCTGACCAGATATCCTAGATTAATCTAGTCCCATTTGCCAGCATTTACCCTTATCCCTCTAAGCCCTTCCTATTACTGAACCCATCCACATGCCTTTTAAATGTTGTAATTGTCCCAGCCTCCACCACTTCCTCTGGTAGATCATTCCATCCATGCAGCACCCTCTACGTGAAAAGGTTGCCTCTTAGCTCCCTTTCATATCTTTTCCCAATGGCACCGACAGAAGTTTTCCTTCCACTCCAGGTGAAATTCCCAGATGCTGCATTAGGATGCTCTCTATGCAAATGGAGGTATCAGTGTAAACACTCTACCACTGCATACACCTAAATACCTCCAGAAGTGGCATTCGATGATTTGACCAATCAATGTCAAACTTGCGTTGTAAAATTGATGCAGAACGTCCATCTGTGGAATCCATTACACTCGTGTGTCACTACAAGAACTCACCCTGGTCACACCAGATACTTTATATGGTGGACACCATGGGTTTGGTGATTGCAGGCCTACTGTTGTGCAAGGACATGGCTTTGGCCAAGATGCACTGATGAACATCACAGCATGGAGCACCATTGGAGACCCTGTGCTCACAGTGGGAGAGGAATCTTTCACCTTGTGACACAGATCATTGGCCAACATCCCTCCTCCTTATTACCCACGTGCAGGGATTTCCAAAGGGTTGGTCATGACCTTCAAGGTCGACAGCCAAAATCTTGAGCTCCCACACAACAACAACTCTCCAACCAAGTGCTACCAGTGGCAAGGCTCCTTTAATTTGTGTAGGTTTTTTGATAGTAAGAGTGGCCTAACTGCCTGATCTTGACGACCTGAATCCTGTCCTAAAAGATTCTCACAGGAAGGTGGATGTTTTCTACTTATAAACACTGTTGAGTAAACAGTTTTCCCTCATGCTCTCTCACCGATGCCCAATCACACTCCCACAACTTCCCTCCGCACTGCCCAGTCTCTCAGGCATCACCTCATACCTACCTTCCCATCTCTTATAGGTATCTCCCATCTCCTACCACAATGACAGGCATTTCCCACTGACACGGGCATGTCACCATGCTCCCTGCCTGCTCCCACAGGCCTGACGTCCCAGCAATCTTTGAGGCACCAAAATAAGATCACAATAGGAGAAGGTTCAGGAAATAATGCTGCGATGAACATAATTGATGGGAAATTTTCAATGTATGGAAAAATATCCTCTTGAAAGTAATTCTTAGTCCTTCCACATACTTTACTATTTCTCAGCAGTACGGCAAGTGGAATCGAGTGAAAAGCAATAATTTTACTTTTAAAGAGTAACCTTTTTAACGTATGTCATGCTTACAGTTGAGCACAGCTTGACATTTTCAGCGGTTCCAATCTGTCTCACTCTTGCCAATCAGAAACACTGTTCATAATATTTTCTTAGATCTGCAAAGTACCTTGCTCCTGGCGCTTGCTATGGTGCTTTTGAAGTGCTGTGGCTATCTCCTCATTCACGGTGGGAGTTGGGGAGAAGGAGGTGGTGCGGGTGGGGTGGGGGGGAGGGGGTGTGAGATTTGCCACTGCTTAACATGATAAGCTAAAAACTCCAAAACAGAATCCATCCAACATCATGCACAAAAACTCCTCCTGGCTGTTTCAATCTAATACAAAGTTCAGAGAAATGTGACAGTGTTTACAGCAGAATGCCATTTGATTCTACCCTTCAAAAATATTCCATTAATTTTCTTATTGTGCTTTTGGAGCCAGGGCTGTCATTGTTACCAGGTCTTCAGAACCTACATTCTCTCCAGCATTAAATGCTCCCAATTCTTTTATTCACTTTCAGTGTGTACACTTCACAAATGCATGGCAGCAGCTTGCTAAGGGTCTTTGACATCACCTTCTAATTCTGGAGCCTCTATTGAATTGAAGAATAACAGCTGCAATTCCGTTGGTGCATCACACAAAAATAATGAGCTTTCAGAAATCATTAAGTTCTCAAATGTACTTTTTTAAACCCTTCCTTGTTATATAATGAAATAAACTCTTGAAATAAAATGAATTTAGCTTTTTCAGCTGGCCTCCTGTAATACTTTGTTGTGAACCTTGTTATGAAACTCCGTTTTGTGCAGTTATGAGGCTATACTGTAAGCAAACTCTCATTATCCAGATCAAAATGCAGACTGTGGATTCATGATGAAGTCAATCCCAGAATGGAAAACCAAGTCAATTGGCAAATGGTCTGACTTGTTTTGTAAACTTCAGAACAGAAACACAGAATAACATTCATTTTCAAGTATTCCTTATTTTTTGTCCTGAATGTGTCAATTACGTTACCTGCAAATCAGTAGGATCGTACAAGGCAAGGGTATTGGCTCCTCAACAGGCTAAAGTGTTTGGACAGTTTGAAGACAGGAACTGAGACAGAATGAGATGGGAGAAAATCCAAAGGGGCATAATGCCTCACTAACTCAGAGAAGCAAGCACCAGACAATACTGATCAATGACTGCCAATTCTTAAGTATCAGTTTGTGCACTGTTTTTATTCTCATTGGCTGGGCCAGCATTTATTGCTCATCTCTATTTGCCCTCGAGAACATGGTGGAGAGCTGTCTTGTTGAACTGTTGCAATCCGTCTGACCTAGGTAGACCCACAATGCCATCAGGGAGGGAGTTTCAGGACTTTAACTCAATGACATTGAAGGAATGGTGATATATTTCCCAGTCAGGATGGTGAATGATCTGGGGGAGAACTTACAAGCGCTGGTCTTCCTATGTATCGGCTGTCCTTGTGCTTCTAGGTGTTAGTAGCTGTGGGCTTTGGAAGGTGTGGGTTAAGGATCCATGATGGAATTTCTGCAGCATATCTTACAGACAATACCCACTTCTGCTAATGAGCGTCGGTGCTGGAGGGAGTGGATTCTTGTGGATATGGTGTCAATCAAGCGGGCTGCTTTGTCGTGGATGATGTCAGGCTTCTCAGGTGTGTTTGGAGTTGCAGCCATCCAGGTCAGAGGGGAGCATTTCATCCCACTCCTGACTTGTACCTTGCCTTTGGCGTGACAGGCTCTGCGGTAATCAGGGGGAGAGTTACTCGCCCCTAGCCTCTAACCTTCTCTTGTAGCCACAGTACTTATGTGGCTCATCAATTTCAGATTCTGGTCAAAGGTAACGCCCAAGGCTGTTGATAGTGTGGGATTCAGTGATGGCGATGCCATTGAAGGTCAAGGGGTGATGGTTAGAATTTCTCTTGTTGCAGATAGTTATTTCGTGGCACTTGTGTGCCATGAATGTTTCTTGCCATTTATTATTCCGAACCTGGATACTGTCCGGGTCTTGCCTCATCTGGCCATCGACTGCTTCGGTATTATGCTGCAAATGGTGCTGGACATTCTGCAAAGGTCGACAAATATCCCCACTTCTGACTTTATGATCACGAGAAGAGGCATGCTGAGGCAGCTGAAGGGCCACCCGAAGGAATTCCTGCAGAGATTAGCCCACCTCCAACAGCCATGGCATTTTTTTCCATGACTCCATATAGTGGACAGATTCTCCCTGATTCCCAATGACTCCAGTTGTGCTACAGCTCCTTGACGCCACACTCAGGCAAATGTAGCCTTGATGTCAAGGGCAGTCACTCACTTGCCTAATCCTAGCCAAATTCTCCCAGTTGCCTTAGACAGAAGTATTCAATAGTATTAGAACCTTCAGGGATTCCTGGCACTTGAGTTATTTTTAAAAGACCGTTGCTTGCTGCCTAGAGCTGCCCCTATGGGTTCGTGACATTTGCCCCAGACATTGCAGCTAAAGGGGAATTGGTGCTGTCTTTGAGGATAGGGGCCTGGAGTGGATGGATAATGCAAAAGAGGGCTGTCCTCTTTCCGTAGGACCTCCAAAGGAGGCCAAGACACCAGACTTACTCTGCATCATCCAGCAGAGTCCAAGGATGTCATTTAGGCCAACGTGGTCTGATCTGTTTGGAGCAAGTCAAAGCTGGTCAATGACATTCTCCGGTCTGCCAGGGTAAGTGGTGTCAATTCACACTCACTCAATCTCTTACTACACCAACCTCTCAACTCATCATCTACCACTCTCACTATTGCCTGCAACAATTTTCACCAGTCGCTGTCATTCCCCTCCCCATCACTAAACCTTCCATCACCTTCTGCTTCTATGACTCACTCACTCACTCATTCGGGCCAAGTCACCACCTTTCCCTCACCCACACCAGCACAAACAGATGTGCAATCACTTCCCTCATCACACTCATTCTCTCCCTCATTCCAGACAAAAACCATAAGACCATAAGACATAGGAGTGGAAGTAAGGCCATTCGGCCTATCGAGTCCACTCCGCCATTCAATTATGGCTGCTGGGCACTTCAACTCCACTTACCCGCATTCTCCCCGTAGCCCTTAATTCCCCGAGACAACAAGAATCTATCAATCTCTGCCTTGAAGACATTTAGCGTCCCGGCCTCCACTGCACTCTGCAGCAATGAATTCCACAGGCCCACCACTCTCTGGCTGAAGAAATGTCTCCGCATTTCTGTTCTGAATTTACCCCTCTAATTCTAAGGCTGTGTCCACGGGTCCTAGTCTCCTCACCTAACGGAAACAATTTCCTAGCATCCACCCTTTCCAAACCATGTATTATCTTGTACGTCTCCATTAAGTCTCCCCTTAATCTTCTAAACTCCAATGAATACAATCCCAGGATCCTCAGCCGTTCCTCATATGTTAGACCTACCATTCCAGGGATCATCCGTGTGAATCTCCACTGGACACGTTCCAGTGCCAGTATGTCCTGCCTGAGGTGTGGGGACCAAAACTGGACACAGTACTCCAAATGGGGCCTAACCAGAGCTTTATAAAGTCTCAGTAGCACAACGGTGTTTTTTATATTCCAACCCTCTTGAGATAAGTGACAACATTGCATACGCTTTCTTAATCACAGACTCAACCTGCATGTTGACCTTTAGAGAATCCTCGACTAGCACTCCCAGATCCCATTGTACTTTGGCTTTACAAATTTTCTCACCGTTTAGAAAGTAGTCCGTGCTTTTATTCTTTTTGCCAAAGTGCAAGACCTCGCATTTGTTCACGTTAAATTCCATCAGCCATTTCCTGGACCACTCTCCCAAACTGTCTAGATCCTTGTGCAGCCTCCCCACTTCCTCAGTACTACCTGCCTGTCCACCTATCTTTGTATCATCGGCAAACTTCGCTAGAATGCCCCCAGTCCCTTCATCCAGATCATTAATATATAATGCGAACAGCTGTGGCCCCAACACTGAACCCTGCGGGACACCGCTCGTCACCGGCTGCCATTCTGAAAAAGAACCTTTTATCCCAACTCTCTGCCTTCTGTCAGACAGCCAATCCTCAATCCATCCCAGTAGCTCACCTCGAACACCATGGGCCCTCACCTTGCTCAGCAGCCTCCAGTGTTGCACCTTATCAAAGGCCTTTTGGAAGTCTAGATAGACCACATCCACTGGGTTTCTCTGGTCTAACCTACTTGTCACCTCTTCAAAGAATATCAACAGGTTTGTCAGGCATGACCTCCCCTTAGTAAATCCATGTTGACGTGTTCTAATCAGACTCTGCTCTTCTAAGAATTTAGAAACCTCATCCTTAATGATGGATTCTAGAATTTTACCAACAACTGAGGTTAGGCTAATTGGCCTATAATTTTCCATCTTTTGTCTTGATCCTTTCTTGAACAATGGGGTTACAACCGCGATCTTCCAATCATCCGGGACTTTCCCTGACTCCAGTGACTCTTGAAAGATCTCAACCAATGCCTCTGCTATTTCCTCAGCCACTTCTCTCAGAACTCTAGGATGTATCCCATCGGGGCCAGGAGATTTATCAATTTTAAGACTTTTTAGGTTTTCTAACACTAGTTGGACAGATGAATCAAGACGGGTGATGACAGTCCCAACATTCGGTAAAAACAATGGCTGCAGGTGCTGGAAACCAGATTCTGGATTAGTGGTGCTGGAAAAGCACAGCAGTTCAGGCAGCATCTGAGGAGCAGGGAAATCGATGTTTCGGGCAAAAGCCCTTCATCAGGAATACAGGCAGAGTGCCTGAAGGGTGAAGAGATAAAATCTCGGCTTTTGCCCAAAACGTCGATTTACTGCTCCTCGGATGCTGCCTGAACTGCTGTGCTTTTCCAGCACCACTAAGCCAGTCCCAACATTCGGCTTCTCACCCACTTTGGGGGGGGTCATCCTGACCGTGATTGCTCTGAAAGACTGACTGCCCATGCCCCTGGACAGCTATAAGATTGATATACTATGCCCCTGCTTGGAGGGCGTCTCCCTTAACTTAACTGAGGACTACTTCCATCAGACTTTGAGACATGGCCATTTAGTTGAAGCACATTCAATTTGTTTGGTGCTTTTGAGCCTGGCACAGATAGTACAGGTGTGAAACTATGTCACACAGAACTGCAGAGCAACACATCCAGCCCCTTGACTGATCACTTTGACAAACCGCCTGGCTATAAGTCTGCAAGGAAGGCAACACAAGTCAAAAGTACAGTGAACATTCAAGATCTGGCTAAGGGGTAGACCACAAAAAGGCAAAGCAAAGCAGATAGGCTTTGAGCATTCAAGCAGGTACAAAGTGAGTGAGTTCTAAGTGTGTGAGTGAGTTGTTTGGAGATGCACCTTTGTTTGATCCATGAATTGAAGCTTAACCCTTCACACAAAGTGGCAGGAGCATTACAATGAAAGGGTGGGAGAATGGGAAACCACATATTAATGATGCGTGATTTGTTAGTAATGAGGATGATAATCAGTGATAATCCATGCAAATAGACCTCTTGCCTCTCTAGTGAGACCCTTATTTCGCAGTTCAACATTTGGTTGGAGAATAAAAGTTTTTTGATCCTGTTACCCAGAATGCCCTTACTATATCCCAGCTAATTTTCCTAGCATTCTCGCTCACATCATCCAGTAGTTGGGAAGTTTCCATCATTCTCTCTGTATCAACTCTATCAGAATCTTTTGTAATTTGAAGACCCAATTGGGTCAACTTGGACTTCTGTTTAGGTAAAAACAAGGACTGCAGATGCTGGAAACCAGAGTCTGAATTAGAGTGGCGCTGGAAAAGCACAGCAGGTCAGGCAGCATCCAAGGAGCAGAAAAATCGATGTTTCAGGCAAAAGCCCTTCATCAGGAAAGGAAGGGCTGTTGTCCAAATCGTTGATTTTTCTGCTCCTTGGATACTGCCTGACCTGCTGTGCTTTTCCAGCACCACTCTAGTTCAGACTCGGGTTTCCAGCATCTGCAGTCCTTGTTTTTACCTAGTTGATTTTAACCTTACTGTGAATCCTCTTGCAAGGATGCCTGCCTTGAAGAAGTTTTCCTCCTCCCTCTACAAGAATCTCAGTGAGTCTCTCTCTCACTGCAACCCCCAGGTCATCTCTTCTGAGTAGGTGTCTAATGGTCACACCCATTTAATTTTAATTGGAGTTGTTCCAAAAATTGGTTTTGATTTCCAAGATAAAGTCTGGGGTGAAATTACATAAAGGACAGAGAGCTTCTGTGGAAATTTCATAAAGGTACAGAATTTGAGTGTGACTGATACAACAATTTTAAGAAAGAAGGCTTGATTCCGAGTAATGATATACAACTTTGACATTGTCATTGTACCACTGAGGATGTGAGAAAAAAAAATCAATTCTTTGTGATATTGTATAACAGTTGCTTCTGAATGTCCTTTTATGGTGTAGATTTGTCTGGTTAAAAGGAATAAATTGCACTAGTGAAGACCTTAAGAGAACATGTTGTCATGGATCTATGGTTGACATGGTGACTGTACGAGGTTATGGATGCTCTGAAGCTGAAGTGACTTGTCCTTTCAAATGAATTGTCCTCCAAGTTTCACAGAAAGCAGATGGAGGTTCTGTGTTAAGATGGTGATGGAATATTTGTATCAGTTGAGGTTGATACTCAAGTAGTTAGAGATAATAAAAATTAAACACTATGGATGCTAAAACGCTGAAATGAAAAGCAATGAGCTCTGGAGAAATTCAACATGTCCTCCAGCATCTGTGAAGATAGAAATATAATAATGCTTTGAGTCATATACAACTCTTCTTCATAACTGAAACAAAATCAAATTTACATCACACCGGGTTATAGTCCAACTGGTTTATTTGGAAGCACTAGCTTTTGGAGCGTTTCTCCTTCATCAGGTCAGTTACTTCCCTTAACGTCAATGTAAAGTACCACTGGGGATCTGAGCCATTGCTGAACTTGCAAAAAATAGATCAGTTTCAGAATGTACCAGTAAAAGGCTTACTTAAAGATAGATCTGTGCATCATCTAATAATTCTGCAAAATAGTTCTGCGAAGAAAGGCATCAACCACCTGCTGAAGGAGCAGCACTCCAAAAGCGAGTGCTCCCAGAAAAACCTGTTGGACTATAACCTGGTGTGGTGTGATTTTTAACTTTGTACACCCCAGTCCAACACCGGCACCTCCAAATCGTTAAGCAAAATATTTTGTTACATAAATAAATCCCATTTATCTTAGAGACTGCATATATGCAGGCAGCTTGACTTACCGTGGCTATCTTTATGAGGTCATTCTCCTGCATTGTGTTGCATTTCTTCAAGTTTAACCTCTCCTTTGCAACTCATTTCCCGCTTTTAATTTCAGATTGAAAACCTCTATTATTTAGTTTTTACATTTTAATGCACCAAAACATCTTAAGTTTGTGCACAATTCTCTTCAAAGTCCAAAATGTGAATTTTCCAATCTTCCCTTCAAATATCACAACTGTGAAATGTCTACTGTCAAACCTGGGTGATTAACCAGATGGATGGTGCACCTCTGCTGTGGGAAGTCCTTGACCATAATGTCTTGTATGATCTCAGCCACAGCGGCAACCATGCACTATAACCAACCACAATGCTCTTAGTCTGAGCAAAATAAAGAATTCAGCCTGAAATCCTGTTCTTGGTTGCAATCTCTTAGCTACTGCCATGCAAGCTGTTCTTGAGTGGAAATCTGGGAAGGATAGGGTCAGAACAGATTGTGGAAGTTTTCCCTGTGGTCTCATGGCTTTGGTTAATGTGAGAATTACCATTGTCTAGGCGACACATAAACAATGAAGATGAGGTTGAGGAATTGGTGGACAATTGGCTTTAATGGAGTCCCATAAATTTAGGAGAGAGTGGAGAAAGTCTCCAGTTAAAAATGTGGAAAGAAGTTCAAATGATCAAAAGTTTTCATCGAATCACCACAGTGTGGAAACAGGCCATTTGGCCCAACAAGTCCACACCGACCCTCCAAAGAGTATCCCACGAGACCAATTCCCCTGAATGATGCACCTAGCCTACATACCCCTGAAGATTATGGACAATTTCCCATGGCCAATCCACCTAACCTCCATGTCTATACATTGTGGGAGGAAACTGGAGCATCCAGAGGAAACCCACGCAGACACAGGGAGAATGTACAAACTCTACTCAGACAGCCGCCCGAGACTGGAATTGAACCCGGGTCCCTAGCGCTGTATGGTAGCAGTGCTAACCACTGAGCCACCATGATTAGCTAATTTTCCTAATTTTCCCAAATAACTAAAAATGACTGTCTGTGTGGCGTTTGCACATTCTCCCCGTTTCTGCGTGGGTTCCCTTCAGTTGCTCCGGTTTCCTCCCATAATCCAAAGATGTGCAGGTTAGCTGAATTGGCCAGGCCAAATTGCCCACAGTATTCAGGATGTGTAGGTTAGGTGCACGAGTCAAGGGTAAATATAGGATAATAGAGTAAGGCAAATGGGTCTCGGTGGGTGACTCTTCGGAGGGTCGGTGTGGACTTATTGGATTGAAGGGCCTGTTTCCACACCGTAAGGATTCTGTGATTCTATTATTCTATAGATAACAGAGGAATTGATTGAATTCTGTATGACAGGATTGAAGAAATGCTGCTGGTCTTTCTTTTGTGTTGCAGCTTTAGATGTAAGTGTAGCAGCTTCCGATGTAATAAGACAAACACTTTTAAAATGTTGAGAATATGGACAGGTAGAGCCATAAACCAAAAATGTTGGCGAGCTAATGTTACATTTATTGTTTTGATTGATTGGTTTTAATCAAACTCCAATTTGCAAAGTTGTTTTAAAAAATGCTGTCCTCTCTGCTTTCACGACCAATTCAAAGACGTGCAGGTTAGGTGGATTGGCCATGGGAAATTGCCCATAATGTTCAAGGGTGTGTAGGCTAGGTGCATCATTCAGGGGAATGGGTTTGGGTGGGGTACTCTTTGGAGGGTCGATGTGGACTTGTTGGGCCAAATGGCCTATTCCCACACTGTGGGATCGCCACATATGTTCAAAGGTGTGTACATTGTGTGAGAGTATCGTTATACATCTTAGGCACACTCAACTGGATGTGGGTGGCAAATTAACAACAACAAATTGTACTTCTCTAGCACTTTTAACAGAGAGAATGATCCAAAATGTGTTTCAAAAAGTATTCTAACCTGGTGTATTTTTGCAGCCTCATGCAAGATTAGGTCAGATTTCTAGGTTACTTCTAAACTGTATTTATGAATGGGCTGTAAATGATGAGGTTTATACAATGGAATGCTCTGTTCTATACTGGTTCCTAGCAGAGTACTACAACTAGCACATGACTACTGAGATCATAGATATGTTGCAGTTTACCTTAGAGGCTTGTCTACATATTCATTAAACCTTACCTCCAAAAAAACCGTAATATGAACGGACATTGAACCAAAGAAAGATTTAATAGGAGATACAAGCAAAACTTTCATTGACAGTGTGGATTTTACAGATGGACAGGATTTAAGAGAAAGAAGGATTAAAAATAGATTGCAAAACAGAAGGACTGGGTGGTTGAACGCTGGAGAAAAGGGAGGTAGGGACCTACAAGAATATAGAGTGAAAGAATTTTTTTTTGTTTTCTCTAGTTACAAGGCAGTCACAAAGAAATTGAGGGGTCCAAGGTTATGTTCAGTTGAAGAGGATGGGGGATTTTAAATTTGAGCCATTGGAAGTTCAGGGACTAAGGCAGGCTAGCAGGAAGCTGGTGAGGGGAGGTGAGAACATCATGACGATGGGCTAGAGATAGCAGAGCCTTTTTTGTGCAGAAATTTACAAAGCTTGAAGGGTGGGAGTTCAGCTAAGGAATAATCAAATAAAATGAAGAACTGTGGATGTTGAAAATCTGAAACAAAAACTCAGTCTAGATCAAGTGCTCCTTTTTTTGCTACTGGACATGCAGACACACCTTGATTGATAAGCACAAAGCTTCATTGATACTCAATCTGTCTATTAATCTATTAAAAGGCACTAAGTCTTCCTCTCTAGTTCTTTGTTGTCTTGTTTGTTATCTGCTTCTCCCAGCTCTGCCTCTTTTCTTCTATCCTTGCCTCCCTCACCCAGTTGCTGGCAAAACTCAGCAGGTCTGGCAGCATCTGTGGAGGGAAAGCAGAGTTAACATTTTGAGTTCAGTGACCCGTTTTCAAAATAATAATAATAATAATAATAATATTTGAATTTGTCTGTGACAAAGGCATGTATGAGATGTTCAGCAACTGAGGTAATGGTAGAAACAGGTGTTTTTTACAGAGGAGAAATTGGGGGTCTTTTTAATAGAAGTGATATGAATCAAAAATTCAAAATAGGGTTCAAAAGAATATTGACATTGCAAAACAAAAAAATGCGATTCAATCTAAGATAGCCTGAGGAAGAATAGGAGATTTTTTTTTTTGGAAAGGGATAGAGATTGTAGATGATCATCCAAAGATGGTGGCTTTATAGTCTTCCCAATGTTTAACCGAAGGAAATTGCATGAAACAGGTTTGCATAAACAATTTGAAAGCACAAAGATAGCAGAAGGATTGTATGAGTTAATTGGGAGGTGGACTTGTTCACCCATGAATGTTGCCTCTGAAATTGTGAAAGATTCCAACAAGAGACAGTATAACAATCAGGAAGAGGATGGGTCCAAAAGTGGTCACTTTATGGGACTTTCAGAGGTAACAATAAATAGGTGAGAAGAGAAACCATTTTTGACAATGCTCTGGCTAAATATAATAGATATTTTTCATCTACCTGTTCAGACATACTATGGTACATATCGAGGGGACCTGGGCCTCCTGGCTTAGAGGTACATGCACTACCACTCTACTGCAAGAGCCCAATGACTGAATATATAAGCTCAGAAGAAAACCATGGTGGGTCTTCTGAGAGGCAATGGAGGAGGGTAATGTGGTCAGCTATATCAAAGGGTCCAAGTGGCAGAGAAAGTACAATGTATCTTGATCTTAATCATTGGAGGACATCACTTATAACTTGGGTTGTGCACTGAAAATCTGGCTGGAGGGAAAAGGAAGACGGCATTCGAGCATAAATACTAGGAGCGGCTCATGATCAAAATTAATTTGTAGCGGGAACATGATAGTCTTCTTCCTTATACAGTTAACAGATCAAGCCGCAAATTGGTACACTCAGCATGTGGTAAATATTGAGACATCTGGGAGGTCATACACTACAGAAAAAATATTATTGCAACCACTTCTTTGCTTCTATTCAGATGTGGTCGAAAACCACAACGAGGAAGCCAAAAGCCACCGCAACCATTGGAAACATTGAAAAGCCAGCAATTGGCTCACATAAGAAACTACACCAGACGTTTTGCAGGCACAATGCATTCACTGTGCTTACTCATTTTTCCAGGTAGACACATGACCAGAAGTTGAAAATAGCCTGCTGTAGGCTATTGGGAGGAGGAGTAATTATTCATCATTTATTTTCAAAATTTTGCAGCAGAAAACCACATGATGGGCACGTAGAAATAATAATTCACAGCCATGATCTTCCATCTCCTGAATTATTAATCTTAGACACACTACACAGTCTAGACCAAGTGCTCCCTTCACACTACTGGACATGCTGACACACTTTGCTTGATAAGGATAGAGCTTTACTGGTTTTCCATCTATCTATTAATCAATCAAAAGGCACTAAGTGTTCCACCCTAGTTCTTTGTTGTCTTATTTGTTATCTGCTTCTCCCAGCTCAGATTCTTTTCTTCTGTCCTTGCCTCCCCCACCCAGTTGCTCAGCTGATCCGGTGACTGTTTTCCTTCCTAATTTCCTTCCCTTACTTTTTTTCCCCAACAATGCTACAGGATGTGATTGCACTAGAGAGAGTGCAGAAGACATTAACCAGGAGGTGTCTGAGCTGCAGCGATTCAGCTGTGAAGAGCCCTAGACAGGCTGGGGTTGTTTTCCTTTGAACAGGGAAGGCTGAGGAGGGAATCCAATTGAGGCGTACAAAGTTCTAAGCAGCGTAGAGAGGGGGAAACGTTTCTCTGTTGTGGAGGGATCAATAACCAGGGGGAACTGTTTTAAGGTAAGGAGCAGGAGGTTTAGGGGAAACTTGAGGCAACATTTTTCCAATACAGAGGGATTTGGGAATTCTCTGACTGTACAGGTGGGAGAGGCCGAAGCGTTAATAAAATTTGAGAAATATGTGCTTTCGATGCCAAGTTATTCATGGCATTGGGGCCATTTGTTGGGAAATGGGGTTAGAATAATTAAGTGTTTTTTTTTGACCAGTGATGGACTTTAAGGCCTTTCTCTGTGCTGTAATCCTCGACTCTATAAGAGTGTGGTAGAGGTAGGAACACTCAAGACGTTTCAGAAGTATTTAAATGGGCACTTGAAACATCAAGGCATACAGTGCTGTGGTGCCAAGTGGGTGGGAGTCTGATGGTCAGTATGGGCTCAATGGACTGAAGGTCTCTTTCCATGCTGTAAAACCTCTATGACACTCTACAGCTGCTGCAGAATGGGAAAAGATGAAGACACAGGGAGAATGTGCAAACTCCACACAGACAGTCTGGAATTGAAACTGGGTCCCTCGTGCTGTGAGGCAGCAGTGCTAACCACTGAGCGACCCCAAATAACTTGTTTTTATGTAGTTTGCTTAACCATAGAAACCCAACAATGCATATAGAGGCCATGCAGTCCATCAAGTCTACACTGACCCTCCAAAGAGCATCCAACCCAGTTCCACACCCACTATCCTATTCCCACACTTCCCGTGGCTAATCCATCTAACCTACGCATCCCTGAAAGCTATGGGGCAATTTAGCATGGCCAATCCACCTAACCTGTACACCTTTGGATTGTGGGAGGAACCTGGAGCATCCACTGGAAACACACACATACACGTATACGGAATGTGCAAAGTCCACACAGACAGTTGTCCGAGGTTAGAATTGAACCCGGTGCTGTGAGGCAGCAGTGCTAACCACTGAGCCACTGTGCCAACCATAATGGCATCATTTTATCCCCTTTCCCTGCTGGCTGTTTTGGAAATCATTTGTGGAAAGAGTTTTTTTAATTATGCTGTAATAAGAAAGGGATGGTGTACTGCTCTTGTTACTAGATTAATAAGCCAATGACCCAGATAATGGTCTGTTAACCTTAGTCCAATTCATAGAATCCTTATAGTGTGGAAACAGGCCATTTGGCCCAACAAGTCCACACCAACCCTCTGAAGAGTATCCCACACAGACCCATTCCTCTAACCTATTAGTCTCCATTTCCCCTAACTAATGCACGCAACTTACACATCCCTGAACACTATGGCGATTTCACATGCCCAATCCACCTAACCTGCACATCTTTGGGCTGTGGGAGGAAACTGGAGCACCCAAAGGAAACCCACGCAGATAGTCGTTTGAGCCTGGAATCATACAACAGATGACAAAATTTGACTTAAATAAAAAGTGAGTTAAAAATCTAAATGATGTCGGTGAAACTATTGCCATTTGTTGTTAAAAAAAATCATTTGGTTCACTACTGTCCTTTAGAGAAGAAAAACTGCCATCCTTACCTGATCTGGCCTATAAGTGACTCCAGACCCATAGCAATGTGCTTTACTCTGAAACTGGCCTCTGGGCAATTAGGGATGGGTTATAGCTAACAACACCCACATCCCATGAATGAATAAAGAAACGATTCTCGGGTCCAGCAAAAGCCCAGTTCTGCTGGCTTAGGAAGATGTAACCTAACTCAGTTGGCTGGATCATTGGTTTATAGAGCAGTATGATGCCAACACCAAGGATTCAATTCCCTTCACTGGTTTGAGGCTACCATGAAGGACTCTCCTTCTCAACCTCTTCCCTCACCTGAGGTCTGGTGGCCCTCAGGTTAAATCACCACCAGTCACTTCTCTCTAAAGAGAGCAGCCCCTATGGTCTGGTAAGATTCTGGCGACAATGCAGTCTATAATTAGTATCCGCAGGCATTTCCCTGTCTTTCTCTTTATTCACCTCTTCAAAAACTTCATCAGGTTTGATAAACCTGCGCACATCCACTCAACTTTCTGTTCAGGTGGAAGTTTTCAAACTTTTCAGTCACTTTGACCTTAATTATTGACTGTGGTATTTTGCTTACAGCAGATGTGAGGTTAACTGGTTTATTGTTCCCTGAGCAGGAAAGTGAGTTGAGGTGGATATGAACTATGATCATGTTAAATGGTGGAACAGGCTCGAGGGTCCAAATGCTTCCACATATTTATTAAGCAGCGGGCAGTGCTGCACTTCCCTTGTAAATGGATTCAAAAATGCCTTCACTGCAAGAAACATCCTTTGCAGCACCAACACAACATTATAACTCAACAAATCACAGCAGGTGCTGGAATCTGTGCTGAAAACAACAAATGTTGGAGATCACAATGGATCACAGCATCCCATGGATGCTAGTCAAGATTAGAGTGATGCTGGAAAAGCACAGCAGGTCAGGCAGCATCCGAGGAGCAGGAAAATCGAGGCCTCACTTCTGATGAAAAGCTTTTTCCTGAAACGTTGACATCAAAAAGCAAAACACTGAAATAATAAACAAAAAGCAAAATAATGAAATCCATTATTTATTCCACTAACACTTGAGAATAAGTTTGACCCATTTCTGTCAACTCAATTCATCCTTTTGTTTGCTACATTTTGGTAATAAATCTATTCCTGTCAAGTTGAAGCATTTCTGGATTAGTGCCTGTAGACCCTTGTCCATATCTGACCTCCATCATCACATGCTGACATTGTGAGCTGGCTCAATGAAGTCACATGAACGTGCTTAATAAACTCGGGATATATCCATATGATAAAACAAACAGTATCATGAGGTGATAAATCCTAAAATTAAAGCTTCGAGTATGACAGTCATTTAATCTTAAAGAGTCAGAAATTGTGGCACTGGAAAATCAGGCAGCATCTGAGGAGCAGGAGAATCGATACTTCCGTCATAAATCCTTCATCAGGAATGTCAAGAAATCAGAGCGTTGTGCAACTGATTTCTCTGTGGCTTTTGACAGAGAAGTGGCATTAGCTCTATCTTCCAGGTTTCCTGACATTCCTGATGAAGGTCTTATGCCCGAAACGTTGACTCTGCTGCTCCTCGGGTGCTGCCTGACCTGCTGTTCTTTTCCAGCATTGTACTTTTTGACTCTGATCTCCAGCATCTGCAGTCCTCACTTGCTCCATTTATTCTTGATGAGTCTGATAAACTAACAATCCAGCAAGTTCGAACTGGGAATTTTTCAATGGACATTTAAACTGATGGCAGTCTAATCAGACAAGATCAATGGTGCCTCTGTTTGAAATATGGAAATAACCAGGAGTAGGTCATCTTAATAGTGCAATAACATTCTGAGAAAAGTGAGGACGGCCATCTATGTTTCAGGTAAGTATCATTATTAGTTACTGTGAGTGTTTTATGGCCTAAATTCTTGGCAACTTGTTCAAACATAATGAACTGAATTAACCTTTCAACCAATATGCAGTAGGAATTCCAACAGAGTACCAGAAGCTTTGTGCAATAGATTTCTCTGTGGCTTTTGACTGAACAGTGGCATTAGCTTTATCTTCCGGGATTCCTGACAAATTTGAGTGTGCAGTGTGACAATGATCCAGAACTTCACTTGATTGGCATCTAATTCATCATCATTACACATTCACTCAGTCCACCAGCTACTCAATAAGCTTATGTTTACAAGATACACAAGCAGTAACTCAACTAGGATCCTTTGACTGTTACCGTAAATCCCCTAAACTCTACCATTGAGAAGGTGAAGGGCATCAGGCAAATGGGAATTCAACCACCTACAGTTTCCCCTCCTAACCACTCGCCATCCTGACTTTGAAATATATCACCATTTCTTCAGTGTCACTGGGTCAAAATCCTGAAACTCCCTCTTTTATAGGTCTGCGAGGGCCCTTATGTCCCAAGAATTGCAGTGATTCAACTTGACTGCAATCAACACTTTCTCCAAAACAATTATGGGCAGAAAATGCTGGTCTCATCTGTGATGCTCAGATACACTGTAAATGAATATTAACAGCAAAAATGAAGTGCTGTTGAATGAAAGAATGTATAAGACACTTTTGTCAAGTAGCATACTTTCTCCAAGTGACCACATAGGAGGAGGTCAGCACATTGATAACCATGCTAAAACCTCATTTGAGCTGTTGAAAGGAGAAAGTGAGGACTGCTGATGCTGCAGCTCAGAGTCGAGAGTGTAGTGCTGGAAAAGCACAGCAGGTCAGGCAGTATCCGAGGAGCAGGAGAATCAACATTTCGGGCATAAGCCCTTCATCAGAAATGAGCTGTTGAAAGGACAATGTACGTGTTCAGGATCCAATTGTGAAAACCTAGGGCCAACAGAAGTTATTGCTGAGGCTGAGACACTGAGGTGTATGTCATTGAGGAGAAAGCCAGTCAACAAGCAAGAGGGAACAGAGTCTGTGTTGTATTCACTGCCTGCTCTACATTGCTAAAAATCACAGAACACCAAATAAACAAGTTGATTTGGAAGCACTAGCTTTCGGAGGGCTGCTCCTTTATCAGGTAGCTGTGGAACAGGATCATAAGACACAGAATTTAGAGCAAAAGATTACAGTGTCATGCAACTGAAATGAATAAACCCAGATTGCTGTTAAGTCTTTCATCTTTTAGAATGGGTTGCAGGTTTCGGTTCATTAATATGTAAAATCCAGAACTTCTTTTGAGTCACATGCTCGAGATAATTTAAGGTTTTATTTAAATAGGTGACATCTCAGCTCAGACAATGTATCAAAGGTGTGAGGTTAGAGTCTTTCTGTATTCCAATCTTGAGTCAGACTGGTTCTATTTCCAAAGTAGCAATTTATAAACTATTACATGGATTGACTGCTTGCATTGACTGCCTGCAGATAGTGTGCTTTTTGAGCAAAATAGAATGTATCAGGAAATACAATTCTGCAAATGCAAATTCAGCCCATACACTTATATGTGTGTGTGGGTGGATGAGAGACAGAGAGAGTGTGTGCAGGTGAGTGTGTGAGTGTGAGTGTGCATAAGAGAGTGCGCGTTTGTGTGTGTGCATGCTTGGTAAAGTGTGTGTATGAGTGTGATGGAGTATAAGCCTATGAAAGGTTGTGTGCGTGGGTGTGAGTGTGGGGCGTGTATGTGTCTGCCTATGAGACACAGCGTGTGTATGCGAGAGAGTCCATGTGAGTGTGTGAGTATGTAAGAGTGCATGTGTATGAGAGAGTGTAAAGTGTAGTGGGGTCACCTGTAGTGTGACATGAACCCAAGGTCCTGGTTGAGGCCATCTTCATGGGTTCTGAACTTGGCTATCAGCCTTTCCTCTACATTGGAGAAACCAAATGCAGACTGGGTGATCGCATTGCAGAACACCTCTGGTCCATGTGCAAGCAGGATCCAGACCTTCCCGTAGCCAGTCATTTTAAGACAGTGTTCTGCTCACGTGCCCACATGTCTGTCCTCAGCATGCTGCAGTGTTCCTGTGAATCACAGCGCAAACTGGAGGAACATCTTATCTTTAGACCAGGCACTTTACAGTCTCCTGGACTCAATATTGAGTTCAGCATCTTCAGATTGTGAATCTACTTCCATTCCTTCTCTTTCTTTTAGCTTGATTTGTTACACCCTCTGTCACCATGTCCTCTCTCCCCTCCTCTGACTCCAGTGGGACTGTCTGTTCTTTCCATTCTGGCAATTAGACACACCATTGTCCCATTTTGATCACTTAATCTGAACTATTAGTATCTTAACACCCCCAGCATGCCATCCTCCCCACTTTCACCTCCCCTCCAACAACTATTGCATAAATGCTGTCCACTCCATGTCAGCTCTGATGAAGAGTCATCTAGACTTGAAACATTAGCTTGCTGTCTCTCCATGAATGCTGATCTGCTGTGATCGCCAGCATTTGTTGTTTTCTGTATTTGACAGTCAGCTGAACTGGAAAAGCAGAAAAGATCTTAACATCAGCAACGTCACATTCCTGATGAAGAGCTTATGCTCGAAACACCGACTCTCCTCCTCCTCAGATGCTGCCTGACCTGCTGTGCTTTTCCAGCACCACACTTTTTGACTCTGATCTCCAGCATCTGCAGTCCTCACTTTTTCCGAACATCACGACCCAGGAAGCCATCATCACTGATAAGTAATCCAACATCAGTGACAAAACATCAGCAGAATCCAGCCTGGGTATAGGTACACCAGGAGCAAAATACACAACATTGCCTGTAAAGAGTGTCTACGCACCACTGACAGTGACAGATGCTGACCCTACAAATGGGAGATCACCATTCTTCTAGCTAACCGATACCATGAGTAATGTTTTGGAGAAGAATGTTTGGAGCACCATCCATGACAGACTCTAAAGGTGTTCAGTTTAATTACAGAAGTTGATTGTTAATATTTTAGAAAGAAAAATTAATGATCATGATAGTTACACTGACATAGAGGCATTTCTGGAGGAATGCAATCCTCCCCACATTCACCTCCCCTCAACAACTATTACATAACTTACATAAATGCTAACCCCTCCACACTACATGTCAGCTCTAATGAAGAGTCAGCTAGACTTGAAAGATTAACTTGCTGTCTCTCCATGGGTGCTGACCCGCTGTGATCGCCAGCATTTGTTGTTTGCTGTATTTGACAGTCAGCTGGACTGGAAAAGCAGAAAAGATCTTAACACCAGGGTTATGTTAATCATAAAGGGATGGAACTGATTGCTATGGCAATGTATATCCAGGGTTCCATGTTCACTGTAGCACTGTAGTCACATACTGAGCAACAATGACTCAGTCCACCAGTCACATGGAGAGCTCAGTGGTGCTCCAGGATTTAGGGTGTAAAGGTGTGATTAATTTGAACATTTGAACTATCCAAGCAGTGCAACTTCCTGATCCCAGTGATCCTCCGGGTGCTTAGTAGCCTTTCAAAGATGGTGTGGTTGCAAGGGATGCTGGTCTTCAGGTGGATATCCTCAAGAGAGGCAAGTTGTTCTGGGAACGCAGTGTGGTAAGACGTGAGAATGAAAACAGACATGAGGGCCACCAAACAGACAAGATTAGCAATTAGTATGGCAAGATATGGTGAAAATAGTCCCTGAGTCATGCAGTGAGGTTCCCTCCACAAAGCACAATGTAACCCAGACGTAGACACAAAAACAGTAAAATTCAGACTGATGTAGGGTGGCACAGTGGCTCAGTGGTTAGCATTACTGTCTAACAGCACCAGGGACCCAGGTTCAATCCTAGCCTTGGGCAAATGTCTGTGTGAAATTTGCACATTCACCCTGTGTCTATGTGGGTTTTCCTCTGCGTGCTCTGGTTTCCTCCCACAGTCCAAAGGTGTGCAGGTTAGGTGGATTGACTGTGCTAAGTTACTTGAGGTGTGCAGACAGGTGGATTAGCTGTTTGAAATACAAGGGAGTGGGTTTGGGTAAAGTGCACTTCAGAGGTTCAGTGTGGACTCATGGGTCAATGGCTTGCGTCCACACTATCGGGATTGTTTGATATTTATTTGGTTAGACTTAGTTCAGTTTCCTGGCAACCACCAAGATGTTCGTAGTGTATTCTGGTGTAACAATTTGGTGTTGCAAAGCTGATGTTACTCTGAAGACATCAGACAATCCTAAGCAACCAGTAACTTTGCTTTACTTTGTTAGCACACTGTACTTGCATGATAAGGTGGAGTAGAAATTATTTTCTATAATGTTACTGTATAAGTACTAACTACATTAGGAAGTCAAAACTCACACTACACTGGGTTATAGTCCAACAGCTTTATTTGAAACCACAATCTTTCAGAATCCCTGCTTTTTCTAGCTTTCTGAAGGAGCAGGGGCTCCGAAAGCTTGCGGTTTCAAATAAACCTGTTGGACTACAACCCAGTGATTTTTGGCTTTGCTCACCCCAGTCCAACACTGGCACCTCCACACCATTTTAGGAAGAAATTGCTGATATAACTGTTAAAATATGTTTGTATCAACTGTTTTTCTTTGTTCGATTCAAAGTTATTAACCATTGAAAATACATGCCTCACTTAAAGCAGTAATGGTTTGAATTTGATACGTGTGTAGTAAATGTTTGTGAGATAACATCAGCTGTTGTAATTACAATCCATATAGGATCTGAGATACAGCCTGTGAAAGGTTATCTAAACACATCAATGGTACATTATTTCCCTCCTTAAAGTTGTCAGCAATGAATCAATCAGTCAGCAATCTTATTTATTTAGCTGGTTACATTTGATTGTGTTATCTACCTCCCAGTGTCTGTTTACAGTGAATTTCCACTTTCCAACAGCAATGCATGCAGTTTGAGATGCCTTTACATTGAATGTATTGTTGTCACCTGTTTGAACACTGCAGCTTGCATTGGATTGTGGAAGTGCTGCTTTTGGAGATGCAATTTCGCCCTTCATATTTCAGAATTACACCAATCTTTCCCCAAAATACAGTTGACACAAATTTATGTCTCTTATAGAAAAACCCTATATTTATTCTACAACAGGTTATTTGTCTTACAAGCTACTCTTTAAACATGCTGCTAGGATGAGGCTTAGTTTGCTTTAGCCTGGTTGTCAGGAGCCTGGGAAATGTAAGAGTTGGGGGAGGTGTAGTTGAGGTGTCAGTGGTGCATTGGGAGGTCAGTTTAATTATTACCCAGAAGTTAGACAATGTTTTTAATTATCTAACTTTTTCTGGTTAATTATTAATTTAATTGAAGCCCGGAATGTGGATAACTTTACCATATTGTATTCTATGTGCAGTTTTTTCACCTATTCACACAACCTGTCTCTATCTGTCACTCTCCAGCCTCTTTGTATCCTCCCCACCATTTATTTTCCCAGTTAATGGTCTATCGTCAAGAGACTCTGATATCTTACATTCGGTCTCCTCATCTAAGTCAGTGATATCGATTGTATATTGCTGAGAAAAAGTACTGATGTTTCTGGTACCTCGCTAGTTATGACTCACCATTGGAAAATTTCCCGTTTATTCCTACTCTTGGCTTTCTGTCCATTAAGCAATCCTCAATTTTAAAATATTTTTGCATAGTGTAGAAGTATTGCTGGCTAGGCCTGTATTTATTTCCTGTTCCTAATTAGAGCTGTCTTCTTGAGCTGCTGCACTCCATGTGATAGATAAACCCACAATACTATTAGGGAGTCCAAGGATTGGGTCCTAGTTGACAGTGAAGGAACAGTGATTTCTTGCCAAGTTAGGGTTGTTTGTTGCTCGGAAGGAAACTTACAAGTGGTGATGCTCCCTAGTGTCTGCTCCCCTTGTCCTTCTAGCTGGAAGCTGTAGGTTTGTAAGGTACTATCGAAGGAGATTGTGTGAGTGACTGAAATGCGTCTAGTATATCATAGATAATGCTGACCTTGTGGATCGGTGGTAGAGGGATTGAACGGTTGAATGTAGGCGGTGGATGGGATGCCAATCAAGTGGAAGTTTTTGTTTTGGATGGTGTAGATTTTCTTAAATGTAGTTGGAGCTGCATCCATCCAGGCAATTTGAGACTCCAATATATCCCTGACTTGTGCCTTGTTGATGATGGACATGTTTTAGGGAGTTAGGAGGTGAGTTACTTGCTACAAAGTTCCATGTCTCTAACTTGCTCCTTTAGCCACAATATTTATAAGACTTGCCTAGCTCATTTTCTGGACAAAGGATATTGTTAGTGAGATTTTGAGTGATTGTAATGTCAAGGGAAGATGATTGATTCTCTCTTGTTGGAAATGGTCATTGCTGAGCAGTTGTATGACACAAATGTTACTTGTCACTTGTCAGCCCATACTTAAATGTTGTGCATGTCTTCCTGAATTTGGCACAGGCTTCTTCAGTATCGGTGGAGTTGCAAATAGTGTTGAAAGCAATCATCAGTGAACATACCCACACCTGACTATATTATCCCAAAACTGCAGATTCTAACTTTCTGTAATAACATCTTGTGTGGCAGCTTATTGAATGATTTTGAAAATTTAAAGGCATTACATCCACTGATTCTCCTTTATCCATCCTATTGGCTGGACACCCAAGCAGAATTGTCAAACATGTCAAAAATACTTCTCTTTTCATTTCCCTTTCAAATGTACTGTCCTCCTTTCTTGAATTTTAACATATAATGCTCTGTTTAGTAGCGTTATATGTCTCTTCCTTGAATCAAATGCTGTTTTTAATACCTCTTGACACCATGGGGTTTGTTTTTTTTAAGGAATACAAATTATTCGTTATTGTAAATTCTGTATTGAATCTATAAATACTAGCCATTTCTTCTGTATTGTCTCTGTCATATCTTTTAATTACTAAATGCAGTATTGCATTTGTTTGTTCAATTTGCCCTCCATTGTTCCATAATACATTTAAACAGTTGGTGAGCTTTTTGACTTGAGCTGCTTTGCTTTTTCTGGTCAATGTGAGGTTTAAATTGAAAGTCTCTGAAATGTTGTGAAGGCATTTTTTGAGGTTGGGCCAGCAGATCTGCACAGCCCAGTCCAAAATCATTCTCGTCATTGACCTTAATTTTGCTACTGTACCATTTCTTTATTGTCCAACCCCTTCCAGTTGCAAAGGCATGGCACAATGAGCTGAATGGTCTCCATCATTCTTTATCCATGTAAGGCAGCTACATTATTAATAAATGCCTCCATTAGACTAGACCTTTCCAAGTACAATGAAGGATACAATTCCTTTCCTATTTGAGATGCCTGCCAATGAAGGTTTGCTGAAACATTTCAACTTCGACTTAACGTTTAATCTGACTTAACATTGAATAATTCTCTAAATGTAACATGTGCTGTAAATTCAAAGATGGTACCAGGACATATTTTGAGATGTTTGCCAGCTAATTATGCAGCAAATTGATTGCATTGGGTGATGTATAACTTGCTTTACTATCATTTGTATTCCAAGTTATGACAAAATTTATATACTTCAGAGGGATACTGCATCTATATTGATTATGGTAATGCATATTTCATTGTCAGTTAACTAAAAAAAACTACCCAAAAAGGGTCTATTTTGTCAATATTCTACCTCATAAACGTAACATTGATCAAAATACCCAAATGTATATAATAATACTGGTTTATTTTTATTCAGGAGTGTTTTCATTTAAATCCATAAATTTAAGCTTGTGATGTTAGTGTAAAAATCTCTTTATAATCCATCTCCCAACCCTGCTATTTTAAATCCATATGGACTATTTAGTATGCTAACACCTCTAATATGCTTCAGGCCAATGGAATATCATTTTAAAATTTCATTTACAGGAGTAAGGTGTCACTGACCAGGACTATTGCCCATCCCTAATTGTCCAGAGAACAGGTCTGGAATTGCATGTAGGCCAGACCAGGTAAGGATGGTAGTTTCCTTCCCCTAAAGGACATTAGTGAACCAGATGGGTTTTCCCCCAACAACTGTTCTATGATCATCAGTGCATGCTTAATTCCTGATTTCTGTTGAGTTCAGATTCCACTATCTGCAGGATTTGAACACAGGCCCCCAGAACACTCCCTGGGTCTCTAGATAGCTGGTCAAGCAACAGTACCACTAGGCCATCACTGCTTGATAAAGCATTTCTGTAGTTTTGCAAGTTAACTTATTGGCTTTATCTCCAAAGCAAATCCCTCATTACTCGTCTGGAGCTCAGTGTAAAGTAGCAGAAAATAGAATCATTGAATGTTTAGGCAAAAATGCAAAGCAGTGCAGGGGGCTGCTGGGTTATCTGAAAAAAGCGGTAGAAAATATTTGGATGATTCAACAGGCCAGGCAGCCCCTATGGAAAAATAAAACTCAACAAAGTGAAGTATTATGAAACTATAGGTCACTCATGTTAAGGGAGACAATGGGTGCTAGGACCCCAAATGCATTCACGAGCTGAGATTTTGTGATTCTATGACATATTTTCTGTTTCAAATAATCAACAAAATAGTCTCTTTTAATATAGTTTCCCTTTAGATCAGCTTTAAATTGGGGAAACAATATCTTTAATTCCTATTTCAGTCTGAGGCCTGCTTTTTCACTGCCTTTGTAACAGTTGGCTGATGGTGAACAGGATCTTTCTCTCATATTTATTAATTCTGATCTCAGCACAGCAGACTCGCCTGGCACTGTCCCTGAAGAATCTAAATGAATTGCTTCACCTCAACACGAGTGAAAGTAAACAATCGTTGAAATGTCTGAGCTGATTTTGAAACAGCCCCCAGATGCAGGCACTGTATCTGAATTTTAATCCCATACCACAGACATTACTGCTCTGTGCATTTAACCCTTTCTGAGTGAGGCTGAAGTCAGTAGCTGCACTTTTTTTCAAACAATGATGCATCAACAAGTGCTCCTTCCAGATAAAGGTGACAAACATTTTTAAAATTAAATTTTCTTGTAAGGAATACTCTGAAATGCAAATAGAGAGACTGCCCCAATTTGTGACTCAGTGCATGAAGCTCAGCCTCATATTAATCCCTCAATGACCCTTTGCGTGCCCTATCCGGAGTGCTGAATTTTACTAGAGTCTACAATTCTCAACCACCAAAGGATCTTGGGTAGCAGAGACGCCAATCTTCAGGAAGTGTCCTCACCGTGAAATCTGCAGATTGACAGATACTGGCCTGTGGAGGGAGGGTAGAGCAATTAATTGTATTCTGTGAATAAGGATTTTGGAAACCTCAGCAGGAACAACAACAGGCCAGGAGGATCTCGTACTTTTAAAGGCTTCATCCTTACATTTTTCTTTATTTGAGATTGTGGAAAGTGCCTGCTTTAAACCAGGGGACTGTGGAAGGAGTTGTTGCACTTTTAAAAGCAAGGAACTGGAATTGCCAGAGGAAGTGATGGATGCAGGGACAGTTACAATGTTTAAAATCCATTTGGATAAATACATGAATAGGAAAGTTTTCATCAGGATATGGGCCAAATGCAGGCAGGTGGGACTAGGTCAGATTGGGATGTTTGGTTGGCGTGGACTAGTTGGACCGAAGGGTCTGTTTCCATGCTGTATGACTCTATAGCTCTATAACTCATTGTGAGTTGTATTTACACTGATTCTTTGTTTAAGCAGTGGGGGGTGGGGGGTGGGTGTCGTGCTAAATACCATGGCACAGTGAGTGTATGCAAAGCAAGCTTCATTCAGAGACGAAGTCGAAAGGTGTGGCGCTGGAAAAGCACAGGAGGTCAGGCAGCATCCGAGGAGCAGGAGAATCGATCTTTCAGGCATAAGATTTTCATCAGACTGCTGATTGGTTTGTAGAGGCCTGCAGATGAAACATCGATTTTCCTGCTCCTCGGATGCTGCCTGACCTGCTGTGCTTTTCCAGCACCTCTGTAATCTTGATTGGTTTGTACAGTCAGGACTAGTTGTAGAGTCCATGAGTCATGAACATGATACTATCTCTCTGAACAATCCAGGGGAAGAAGCCTCCAGATTAAACCAAAGATACTGTCTTTCACTCTTTCCCTCTCTCTCTCTCTCTCTCTCTCTCTCTCTCTCTCTTTCTGCAGTGAAGTAACCAAAACCTGGAAGATCACTCCCTTCTGCCAGTGTCTGAAAGCATGGCAATGGATGTGCCAATCATCTTGTTTCTGTGATAAAGAACGGAAAGAATTTGAAAAGAAGAAGAAGTTTGGAGCATTACCTGTGGGCCAAGGGAAACTGGAGCTCTTTCCCCCAAGACCACCAAAGTTGCCTTATTACCTGCACTTTATTGGAACTCCCTGTTTCCCATTATGCATGATCCAACAAATCACTCGGTATTTGGTCTGCTGGGATCATAAACTCAACTGTTTCTCAGATTGGCGACCATGCCAGTACCTCCCCATCCTCCTATGCCACCTTGTGGTCAGATCTCATCTTTCCCTGTGATTGGAAGCTCTGGGAACAGAGGTGAGACCCCGTGTCTTTGTCAGTGATCAACTCCCTGAGATGTGAAGCCCATCCCAACAGCCACCAGTCACCAGAATTTGGGATCACTCACCACTCACCCTTCCTCAAATATCTGGGCCACCTCTCCAGGGACACAACAATGAACAACACTAGGCTTCTTTCCCTGCAGTAAGATTCTCAAAATTGTCATAGTCCTAGCAGACCATAGCATTGCTTTCTCTCCCTTTAAGAGTAATTTTTGATTTGACTTATTACCGTCAGATGTACTGAGTCACAGTGTAAAGTGTTCAGGCAAGGGGAGAGATTGAGAGTCCCTCAGCCAGTGTGGGAATTGAACTCACACTGTTGACATTACTCTGTACTGAAAGACAGCCAACTGAGCTAACCAACCTCCCCCACTTCATACATGTGAGTTTCAACTCTTGAAAATCTAGCTGTAAACAAATGACTCTGCATATATCTGGCTCAAAGTCTTCCTTCAGTTGTTAAGTGCTGACTTGTGGTTTGTCTGCATAAGAAACCAAAACTGACAAGATTTTAATGTGTTACATTTGGCATACTGTTATTCTAATGATTCTGTTTTAAAAGGATAATAAACAGCAAATGTTTCCAAAAGAGCTCAGTAAAATTTGAAGACCTTTTCGACAAGCCTGCATATGTAGCATTTTAACTCATTTCTTTTGTTGCTTACAATCTTCATCTCCCTATTTCACTGTACCCAGAAACTGTTTAAAACCCAGCCGTGAACAGTAATTTAATTATTCAGCAGTTCAATCATTCACAGGAATAAACTGGAAGATATTTCTGTTTTATTAACTAGCAGTAAACACATTAATACAATAGCATATCAGCAAACAAGAAAAGTAACTCAGAGTGAATTTACCATGTGTATTATCCACCTTCTTTTTCTGAGGTATAAACCTATCATCATTCACTTTTGTCTGTAACACTTAAAGCTCTCACGCTGAGGAACGTCAATATGGAGCTCCTGTTCTTTCATCTTTTGCGCTAGTCTGTTTCCTAACATGTCAAGACGGTTGTCTGTGTGAACATAAAAGCTCAAACAAAACCTGCATAACAGTGTTACAAAGTGAGTAAAATATTAGATTTCTCATTGAAAATAAAGCACCAATTTGCTAATCATTAAGAAAATGAATAAAGGATCAATTCTACATTTGGGGCTCCATTTTGTAATGGGTTTTTTCAAATCTTTTGGAACAACTAGCTTCTTCTTGGGAGTCTCCCCTCAACAAAGTCAGTTTTGGACTCGTAGTCAGTCCAAAGATGTGCAGGTCAGGTGAATTGGCCATGCTAAATTGCCCATAGTGTTAGGTGCATTCGTCAGAGGGAAATGGGTCTGTGTGGGTTACTCTTTCAGAGTGTCGGTGTGGACTTGTTGGGCCGAAGAGCCTGTTTCTACACTGAAGGGAATCTAATCTAATCATACAGCACTGATAAAAGACCCTTTGGTCCAACTAGTCCATGCTGACGATAATCCCAAACTAAACTAGTCCCACCATCTAAACTGGATGTCGATGATGAATTTATATTCTCCTCTATCGTGCGGGCTCAGCCTTCGGCTGACTGAGGGAAAGAAGACTTGAGGACCAGGATCTCAAACTCAAGACTAAGGCTATGATTTACTGGCAGTGATCCCCACGTTCCTACATTCCACAAAGATGCAATTGGACAACCTACAATAGGCACCTAAAAGAAGTATCACCAGTTTGGGTTTCTGATAGCATATGCACTGCACAGAACATCTGCTAAGTCATCATGTTCAAGGTAAATCGCTGAAAAATACCTTTGCAGGGTGGGATATGTTGCTCAAGTACCCAATAGCAGACACCTGAGGAAATCACTCTACTCCGGACTCAGCAGGAGACTCCCAGAAGAGCAGTGGAAAAGTTTCAGGGGATGTCCTCAGGGCTTCCCTGAACAAGTCAATCTCTGCAATACAAGTCACCAGCATGTGACTGAGTAAAATGGAGATGGTTCAGCCGGTAAGATATGCAACATGTTGGGATTCCTGTTGGAAATATTTCAGGGCAAAATTTGAGGGATTGAAAAACCTCCAAATACCTCATCTATCCAACGCTCATTGCACTCCCTGCCTCACATTTGGCAGAGTCTGAATTGAACAGCCATCTCCAGATCCATCAAACCAGAGTGGGTGTGAAGAATATGATATGTAAAGTTGCTTTCTGTCTTTCAGTCTTTCTAGTCTCTCCTAAACTTTCTTCCAATCACCTCAAAATTATTGTTCCCTCATGATAGCCATTTTTGCCCTGGGAAAAATGTCTCTGGCTATCCACTCTATCTACGCCTCTCATCATCTTGTACACCTCTGTCAAATCACCTTTCATCCTTCTTCGCTCCAATGAGAAAAGCCCGAGCTCCCTCAACTTTACTTCATGACCACCAGTCCAGGCAGCATCCGAGTAAATCTCCTCTGCACTCTTTCTAAAGTTTTCACATCCTTCCTATAATGAGGTGACCAGAAGTGAACACAATATTCCAAATATGGTCTAACCAGGGCTCTGCGGAGATGTAGCATAACCTTGCGGCTCTTCAACTCAATCCATCTACTAGTGGAAATGAAGTGCTTATCATATTTTTTATTCACTTGTGGGACATAGGCATCACTAGCTGGGCCAGCATTTATTACTTATATCCTAGTTGTCCTTAGGAAGCTGGTGGTGAGCTGCCATCTTAAACCATTGCAGTCCATGTGCACTCACAATGCCTTTAGGGAACGGAATTCATTAGCTCCTATGTGTTAGTAGGGACGACTTTGTGGGGTCTGCAGTTGATTTTTCCAGTGCCCTGGTAGACGTCCAGTGGTCTGTCTGGTTGCATTTCCTTGCTGAGATTTTGTGGTGCTTAATACAACTGAAAAGCTAGTTAGGCCATTTCAAAGGGCTGTTTCACGTCAACCACATCACCGTGTGTAGTCACGTGTCGGCCAGATCAGATCAGGATGACAGATTTTCTCCCCTCAAGGACATTAATGAGCAGTTAATAAGGAGCAATTGAGGACTCTGGGTCTGTACTTTATGGAGACAGCCTGGCTGAAGTATTGTTCCCTTTTGCAACAACACCAGGAAATGTTCACACATCCCTCAGCTTGATAGCCAGATCTCTGCAAACAATGGAGTCAGTTCGAAAGCTGGCAGCAGAGTACAGGTTCTTAAGGAGATTCAACCTATTTGTCACAGTCAATGAAGGCAGTCTTTTGTAAATCCCAGACAATCTGTCAAAATACCATCGCCAAGGTTTTCCCACTTGGTTGGCTGCCAAGGATTGGATCTCCTGTTTCTGCATGTATTTTTTTTATCCAAAGTCATTAAGATCAGAGATGAGTGAACAGGATTAGAATGTCACATTAGGTCAGAGGATGCTGCAGTAATGTGACTGGATTCTTTATGTTGTGAGGATTTGGCTGTAGTAAGGCTCCAAGAACCAATGGTATTTCAGAGGGCTGTGATCCATATAAATTCCACCTGTAGTTGGCGCAAAGACTACTCAGGCCAAAGAGAAGGCCGACGTCATTGGTAAACAATGGAAAGAGGCAGATTTTCCTGGTCCCAGTATAGGCTTCACCACTCTCCTGGCGTAGGCCTTCCTCTCTGAGCACAGGCCTTCCACTTCCATCTCCCACCCTCCACTTAGCCCCCATCCTCTCACTTATCCCCCACCCTCCCCACATCATCCTTCAGCTCCTCCCTCACCCTGCAGTCACACCCTCAAGCCACCACCCTCCCCTCACCCCTTCAGCCTCCCTCTTGCCCCCATCCTTCCCCTCACCCTCCACTTCCCCCTAACCCTCCACCCTTCCTGTCACCTTCAGCATCCCCTTGCCCCCACCCTCCTCTCACCTTGTCCTCCCCCTCATCCTGCCATCCACCCCTCACCCTTTACCATCCCCCTCACCTCCACTCACCCTCGCACCCTCGTACCCTTCCCCATTCCCTCACCCGTGCCTCAAACCTCATCCCTCCCCACCCCCAAACCCCAGCTTTTCCCTTATCCCCCCACCCTCTCCTCACTCCCCTCACCCTCCTCTTCAACCCCCAGCCACCCCGTCACCTCCCCATCTTCCCCTCACTCCTCTCACCCTCCTCCTCAACCCCCAGCCTCCCCTCAATTCCCCACCCTCTCCTCACTCCCCTCAACCTCCTCTTCAACCCCCAGCCACTCCCTCACCTCCTCTCACTCCCCTCACCCACATCCTCAACCCCCAGCCTCCCCTCAACTCCCCACCCTCTCCTCACTCCCCTCACCTTCCTCTTCAACCCCCAGCATCCCCCTCACCTCCCTACCCTCCCCTCACTCCCTTCATCCTCCTCCTCAACCCCCGGTTTGGATACTATCGATAACCTCTCTGATTTAAGACAGATTTCCGTGAACACGGGGCGGAGAGTGGGACTTTGCAATTCCACCTTGATTCAAAAACGTCTGGAAAGGGATAATAGCCAAAGCACATGTACAATTTCATTTGTAGTGCACCCTTCTGCCAGTCGTATCCCTTGGAAGGTCATACTTTGGGTGCAGTAACGTAAATGGAGAGTAAGCCAGCAGTTAGTGGAGAATGTCATCATTAGGCGATGGGAAAACAGCACTCCCTCCATTCTCACTCCAGTCCACGTTCTTTACATTGCTATGTGCACTGTCTTGCCACAGGAGCAGTGTTGTTAGATATCTGTGACAGGCCTCTGACAACTGTACACTGTTATGGCCTTGTACAGAAGACAAACAGACAATGACTGGATCTTGTAAAAATACACAATGAGAAACTGAGGCCTTGCTGAGCATCATTCATTTTGGTTTGAAATCCTGCTAACAGATTTTAATGTGGAACATCTTGCACCAAAAGCTAAACAGAGCTCTTTATCCTTCAATAGCAACTGGCAATCTGGCTGACTTTAAATTATATTCACCAGTGTTGACAACTTGGCAAGGATAGACCTGACAATAAGCTCCCAAGGGCTTGCTTGCATTCTTAATGGCATCGGTTCTAAACAGGACAGCTATATTAATAACTAAGAGCTTTTGGCTTACGGTAAGTGTGATGACTTGGCCTGCTTTCTTAGAGGAGAAATCCTCAGTGTACAACCCAAATATGAACACTTCAGTCAGAAACTAATCTTGCATGACCAAGCCGACAGCCTTCCCTCCCACTGTTGTTAAACATGATTGAAATTGCAGAATTATTATGGTATAGCCGGAGGCCATTTGGCCCATCATGTCTGCACCAGCTCTATTACTGAGTGCCAATCTCCATATCACTGCACAACGTTTCACTCTGAGAACTAACTTTGAGGGAATTTGATCCATGTCAAAGACTCTCCACGTGTTAATGAGAGGTGAGTTAGTGAGGAATGCCGGTGTCTGTGGCGTTATTTCACCCAGCAGAGCATTTCCTGTATAACATCAATATTCTTCCTCTTTACTTATTGGTAACAGTTAATGCCAAAGGGCAGGATCACATTAGAAGGAGTGAGCTAGGCCCAGAAACAAGAAGCAGGTTGATACCATTGCATTGTCATAGAGATGTACAGCACAGAAACAGACCCTTTGGTCCAACACATCTATGCAATCCCTACAGTGTGGAAACAGACCCTTAGGCCCAACAAGTCCACACTGACCCTCTGAAGAGTAACCAGCCCAGAGCCATTCCCTTACATTTACTAATACGCCTAACCTATGGTCAACTTAGCATGGCCAATTCACCTAAACTGCACATCTTTGGATTGTGGGAGGAAACTGGAGCACCCAGAGGAAACCCACACAGACACAGGGAGAATGTGCAAACTCCACACAGACAGTCACCCAAGGCTGGAATTGAACCCAGGTCCAGTGACACTGTGAGGCAACAGTGCTAACCACTGAGCCACCATCCACCCTAATTAAAGGGCAGGGTCACATTAGAGGGAAATGGTGAGCTCGGCCCAGGAACGAGAAACAGGTTGATACCATTGCATTGTGAGTGCATGTTCCATGGGCTTATTTGTCTGAAGAAGCAAGAACATTAATAATGTTAGAGAGCGACAAACCTCAGGATGTTGGAAGGGGAAAAGAAAAGGGTGGCTTGGTGTCCAACTGGAAATAGAAAAATTCTAGAACCTCGTACCAGACCCAAACCCAGCTTGAACTCACTCACGTCCAAACATAATGGAGCATCAATAAATGTGTGTGCCAGGGAGAATATAGAGTTGATAATCAAGCTTTTTCTCGGAGATAGTTTAATCATTTCAGTAGTGTGTTAAGTCTTCATAGAGTCAGAGAGTGGCACAGTGGTTAGCACTGCTGCCTCACAGCGCCGGAGACCCGGGTTCAATTCCCGCCTCAGGCGACTGACTGTGTGGAGTTTGCACGTTCTCCCCGTGTCTGCGTGGGTTTCCTCCCACAGTCCAAAGATGTGCAGGTCAGGTGGATTGGCCATGCTAAATTGCCCGTAGTGTTAGGTAAGGGGTCGATGTAGATCTTGATCTCGATGTAGATGTAGGGGTATGGGTGGGTTACGCTTCGGCGGGGCAGTGTGGACTTGTTGGGCCGAAGGGCCTGTTTCCACACTGTAGGTAATCTAGATGTACAGCACAGAAACAGACCCTTTGGTCCAACCCGTCCATGCTGACCAGATACCCTCACCTAATCTAGTCACATTTCCCAGCTCTTGGCCATATCCCTCTAAATGCTTCGTGTCTCATCATTTACTTGCATTTTATTTGGAATGCCAGCTGGCTGTTTACTTTCTGGGTCTGGGGTAATGCAGCTATTGATGACGCTGGTGTGGAAGAAGTAAATATAGCAACATTGAAAATAGGAGAGGGCCATTCAGTCCTTCCAGTCTATTCCACCATGCAATATGATCATGGTTGATCATCCAACTCAGTCCCCTGATCCTGATTTCTCTACGTGTAAGGTGGTTGCCTTGCCTTGTGGGTTAGATGGAGCATAACCTCCACCCCATTCCCAACAATAACCTGCTCTCCTTGCCACCAGTTTTTCTCCAACTACAGTTAGATCTCCTCACTCCTAACTCCCAGCTGAATCCCACCTTGCGATCAAGCTCCCTCTCAATGGGATTTTCATCACTGCTCACAATAACTGCATGTTAACGCATACAGATCTTTGGGGAAGCATGTGGAAAAACCAAGATTGCAAATAATGCTAGGAAGCATCTTTGAAAGAGCAAAGAATCAGCATCTTTGCAATTCCCTGATCTCCGTTGGTTCATTGATCACTGGTACTCAGGATCCTATTCCTATCTACATAACACACCGGGACCTCTCCCATTCAGAAACCTATTGTTCAGAAACACTAGTTGTCCAGAAAGAGGTTGAACCTGCCCATTCAACTCAAGTAAAGACTGGAGGGTGGAAACATATCAGATACTGCAAGTGGTTTATGAGACATTTTTAATATTTTTCTGCCGGTATGGCTGGTTCAGTGCTGCCAGCAATACTGCCCATCACTAATTGCCCTTGAGGAGGTAGCAGTGAGCTGCCTCCTTGCAGTCCATGTGGTGCAGATATAATGACAGTGCTGCTGGGAAGGGATTTCCAGGATTTTCACCCAGTGACAGTGAAGGAACAGTGATATCATTCCAAATCACACCAGCTTGGTGGAGAACTTGCAAAAGGTGGTGCTCCCATGCATCTCCCGGCCTTATCTTTCCAGGCGGTCAGGTTCATGGGTTTGCTTTCAAATAGTTTATCACAACTTTACAACTCGTAAGTAGTTATATCAACAGTGGTTTTCTGCTTCATACACTTAGGCATTTTAAAATTGCTCCATAATTCAGAACATTCCAAAATCCAGCAATGAATTGGTCCCAAGTATTGGGACTGGAGAGGGTATAATGCAGTGAGGTATCTGTTGTCTGTGACTTTGACAGCTGTTTCCAGACAAGTGAGAATGGTTTTAATTTAGCTGGACCATGTGAGAAGATCAGTAGGTCCCAAGACCATCTCAGGCCTTGAGAAATTTGAGATAAAAATAGGCTCAAAGACAAAAGAACAATACAGCACAAGAACAGGCCTTTGGCCCATAAGACTGTGCTGACACAAGACATCTTTTAAAGCCTTTTGACCCTTATCCCTCTACTCCCTACCTTTTTATGTATCTGTCAAGATAACTCTTAAATGCTGCTATGATAAAGTCATAGAGTCATAGAGATGTACAGCATGGAAACAGACCCTTTGGTCCAACCCGTCCATGCCGACCAGATATCCCAACCCAATCTAGTCCCACCTGCCAGCACCCAGCCCATATCCCTCCAAACCCTTTCTATTCATGTACCCACCCAAATGCCTCTTAAATGTTGCAATTGTACCAGCCTCCACCATATCCTCTGGCAGCTCATTCCATACACGTACCACCCTCTGTATGAAAATGTTGCTCTGTAGGTCTCTTCTTTATCTTTCCCCTCTTACCCTAAACCTCTGCCCTCTAGTTCTGGACCCCCACGACCCCAGGGAAAAGACTTTGCCTATTTACCGTATCCATACCCCTCATAATTTTGTAAACCTCTATAAGGTCACCCCTCACCCTCCGACCCTCCAGGGAAAATAGCCCCAGCCTGTTCAGCCTCTCCCTATAGCTCAGATCCTCCAACCCTGGCAACATCCTTGTAAATCTTTTCTAAACCCTTTCAAGTTTCACAACATCTTTCCGAAAGGAAGGAGACCAGAAATGCACGCAATGTTCCAACAGTGGCCTAACCAATGTCCTGTACAGCTGCAACATGTCCTCCCAACTCCTGTACTCAATACTCTGACCAATAAAGGAAAGCATACCAAACGCCTTCTTCACTATCCTATCTACCTGCAACTCCATTTCAAGGAACTATGAACCTGCACTCCAAGGTCTCTTTGTTCAGCAACTCTCCCTAGGACCTTGCCATTAAGTGTACAGGTCCTGCTAAGATTTGCTTTCCCAAAATCGCCTCCTCTGGCAGCGCATTCCTGGTACTTACCACCTTCTGTGTAAAGAAATTTCCCTCTCCCACCTCCTTTTATCTTTCCTCCTTTTACCTCAATTATCTTCGTAATTGACATTTCTACCCTCAGAAAAAAGTCTCTCTCCGCTTCTTGTAACTCTTTCGGTTAATTATCAGGTTGTCGCTCAGCCTCTGGTGTTCAAGAGAAAACAAACCAAACTTGTCTAATTTCTCCTCCTGCCTTGGTGCCCTCCAAACCAGGCCAATCCAGATAAAACATTTTTACAACCCACTCCAAAGTCTCCACATCCATCTAGTAGCGTAGCAACTAGAAACTGTACACAATATTCCAAATATGGACCATGACTTGCCAATTTTTATATGCTATACCCTGACCAATGAAGGCAAGCATGTCATTTGGCTTTTTGACCATCTTTTCCACTTTTGTTGCCACTTTCAGGGAACTGCGGACCTCTGCACCTCTATCTCTCTCCATATTCATGCTACTAAGAGTTCTGCCATTTACTGTATACCTCCCTTCTGCAGTAGGCATTCTGAAATGCATCACTTTGCATGTGTCTGGATTAAACTCCATCTGCATTTCTCTGCCCAAGCCTCCAGCCTACCTACCTCCTGCTGAATCCTCTGGCAACCCCCCTTAATATCCACAGTTCCTCCAATCTTTGTGTCATCCACAAACCTACTAATCAGGGCACATTCATTCTCCTCCAAATCATTCTTATATAAAATACAAACAACAAAGGTCCCAGCACCGATCCCTGCTGAAAACCCTGGACACAGGCCTCCAGTCAGAAAAACACCCTCCCCTGCTGTACTCTGTTTTCTGTGACCAAGTCTGTTCTGTACCCAAGGATGGATTGGTTTTATACACAGCAGCCATAAGCTGAGCAGTCCCTGACGGCCATGTTGATGGAGTGACTTGGGTGCTCAGAAGTGGTGTCTATTGAAATAAAATCAAATACCATTTCGGCAGATAGCTGTGAAAATATTTCATGTGGGATTGTTTGTTCTATCAGTTCTGCCGCATGAGAGATAATGTTGACACTCAAAATTAGAATGAAATGGCGAAGGGTTTTGTTTAGGCTACACAGAGTTTGGTGAAAGGAGGCAGTTTGATAATGAGCTTAGATTTCCAAATAACATAATTTTAGTTGTGCATTTCTGGTGTACCTGCTTGGTAGCAGTTGGCATGGTAATGGATTGTTGTTCTTCATAGGTGAAATCATCAGTCGGGCGTGTCATCATCAGGGTCCTAAGAGTATCAATTCTTGATTGCACCCTGGTGAGGAATACCAGGGCGTCCTGGTTTGATCTTGGGTGATGACCTTAAGAGGGCTGGCACCGCTCACTAGACATTTCTCCCCATCTTCTCTTCCATCGAACTCCATCACACTCCAGTGCCACACAAAGGCAGTTCTTCCTTTTGGTTGATTTGCCAAGTTAGCAATTTGACTTCATGAATGAATGGCGAGGGTAATGTACATTAGAATGTAACACTGGTGGAGCAACTGTGTGCTCTTTACAGGCTGGGGGCTGAAAGGTTGCTGCAGAGTCAGCGGAAAGAGAATTGTACATTTGAGTCTGTAATGGCGGAACCGTTGATGCGGACACTTGAGTGGCAAACGTGGCTACAAAGGAGAGTTTCCAGTCTCAGGGACAACATTTTCAAAAGGACAATGTTTAACCAGGACTAAACTACAGGAAAATGAAACAAAGAATATAATCATGCACATACTATACTGCTTGGGAAGTAGATTTAACTTGAAAAATCAAATTCAAAACAACTCTTTTATATAATGCACTTAATGACCGCTCTCTTAAAATTATGGGCGGAAAAGGAAAAATAATTTTTTTTTAGTTAATTATTCAACCACTTTAACCTTGGCAAGTAAGATTAAGGAGAATCCAAAGGGATTCTACAAACACATTAAGGACAAAAGAGGAGCGAATAGGTCCCCTGAAAGATCAGCAAGGCCATCTACATGTGGAACTGCAGGAGATGGGGGAGATACGAAACGAATATTTTGCATCAGTGTTTACTGTGGAGGCGGATATGGAAGATAGAGAACCTGGCAAAATAAATAGCAATGTCTTGAAAAATATCCATATTACAGAGGAGGAAGTGCTGGAAGTCTTAAAATGCATAATGATGGACAAATTTCCAGGACCTGATCAGGTGTACCCCAGAACTCTTTGGAAAGCTAGGGAAATTATTTCTGGGCCCCTTGCTGAGATATTTGTATCATTGATAGCCACAGGTGAGGTGCTAGAAGACTGGAGGTTGGCTAACATGGTGCCACTATTTAAGAACAGTGTTAAGGAAAAGCCAGAGAACGATAGACCAGTGAACCTGACATCAGTGATGTGGAAGTTGTTGGAGGGAATCCTAAGAGACAGGATTTACATGTATTTGGAAAGGCAAGAACTGATTACTGATAGTCAAGAATCCTATGGTTCCAACAGTGCGGAAATAGGCCATTCGGCCAGCTGATCCACACCAACACTCCGAAGAGCATCCCACCCAGACTCACCCCCTACTCTGTATTTCCCATGGCTGACCCACCTAGCCTGCACATCCCTGAACGCTATGGGCAATTGAGCATGGCCAATCCACCTAACTGCATATCTTTGGACCGTGGGAGGAAGTCAGAGCACTCAGAGGAAACCCACGCAGAAATGAGGAGAATGTGTAAACTCCACACAGACAGCCACTCAAGGGTGGAAGTGAACCTAGGTCAGTGGTGCAGTGAGGCAGCAGTGTTAACCACTGAGCCACCATCCTGCCCTAATACAACTTGGCTTTGTTGGTGGGAAATCGTGCCTTACTAATTGAGTTTTTTGCGTGCAATTCTAGTTTGTCTCCTATAGGAATGATATTGTGAAACTTGAAAGGGTCTTGAAAAGATTTATGATGATTTTGCCAGGGTTGAAGAACTTGAGCTGTAGGGAGAGGCTGAATAGACTGGGGTTATTTTCCTTGGAGCTTCGGAGGCTGAGGAGTGACCTTATAGAGGTTTTTAAAATCATGGGTAGGGTAAATTGACAAGGTCTTTTACCTGTGGTGGGGCAATCCAAAACTAGAAGGAATAGGTTTAGGGTGAGAGGGGAAAGATTTAAAAATGACCTAAGGGGCAACTGTTTCATGCAGAGGGTGGTACATTTATGGAATGAGCTGCCAGAGGAAATGGTGGAGGCTGATACAATTATAGCGTTTAAAAGGCATCTGGATAGATATATGAATAGGAAGTATTTCGAGGGATATAAGCGAACTGCTGGCAAATGGGACTAGATTAGGTTGGGATATCTGGTCAGCATGGACGAGTCAGACCGAAGCATCAGTGTCAGTGCTGTACATCTCCCTGACTCTATAAATCTAACTTGATATTGGCAGAAAAATAATTAAGTAACACTGTATCTCCTGATGTGCTGATCCCAACTTGAGTTGACTGAGCGATCTTTGAAAACAAAAGCTGACAATGTCAGCAAGAATGCTACCAATTCTTTCGATATTTGGAAGAATAATTGAAATGTGAAGAACACACTTGATGATTACGCTGAAGTGAGAATGGGGAGCGGTTTGATTAATTGTGATTTGATGCTTTAAAACATCTCTCAGTCCTCAGTTTCTCAGTCAAGTGAATACATGCAAATACAATTTCTTCTAAGCTATGTTTATTCAGTATTGCTGCAGTTTCTTTGACATTACTCTGGGGTTTACTTATTCCAAGCAATAGAAAATTACATTTGGGAGTGACAGAAAGTTTTGTTGCCCTAGCAGAGAGAAACAAAGTAAAATAAAGTATAACCAGTAACTCTGCAAAATGAACATACTTTTGTACTAGAAATCTATCTCTTGGCATACTGAGTTTTTGTATTATTTCCAAGTTTTAGAATAGAATAGCAATTTATTTTCACTTGTATTTATGAAAATGCAGTGAGGTGTCTATCAGTCATCACAATTTGGCACCATTTTAAATACCGAAATTATAAAAAGAAATAATTGAGACAAATTTAGGACAAAGTTCATCTTTAGTTCCCTCCGTGGCTCCTGGGTTTCTGAAGTAGCTACAGCCCCTGAAGCCGCTGAAGTAAGGATTTCCTGACCAGACCCACCACTCTGCCATTGCCAACATCGAAGCCACTGTATCGCTGCCATAGCCAGGAGGGACAGACTGGACCCACCTGTCAACACTTGGCCCATATCCCTCCAAACCCTTCCTATTCATATACCCATCCAAATGCCTTTTAAATGTTGCAATTGTACCAGCCTCCACCACTTCTTCTGGTAGCTCATGTACCACCCTTTGTGTGAAAATGTTGCCCCTTAGGTCTCTTTTGTACCTTTCTCCTCTCACCCTAAACCTATATCTTCTTATTGTGGGCGTGTATGAGTTACTTCTTAATGTATACACATATTTGAGGCAGCAACCTGAGTAGTTAGAATCTTTATGTGGTTGGATTCCCATTAAAATGAATTGATAAAAAGACCTTTACAACTCATTGAAGAAACAGAAATATCACAAGGTCTAAAATAAAGATTTCTAATGTAAGAAGTGACCTCGATCTATCTGATTCACTTTTGAATCAGAGATTAGCTATTGCTCTTCAGACAACCCTGTGCCATCATTGTTGAAATGAAAGGAACTTTGAGAAATAATTCTCTATTCTTGTGATCTGGAATTTTGATCTCCAGAAATTAATTTCCCTGTCTGTAATAATTATTATCAAATTGTCCATTTTGGTTGTCTTGTTTGTGAACGAATATGTGAGGTTTAATGGAGTATAGTTTCAGAGGCATAGTAGTGAATTAGTTATACTTGCTTACCACTTGTTAAAGATTAAGTTTGGTTATGAGAGATAGAGTTAATATTCTGTTGATGATGAAAACTACTTTTAACATGAATAGCAGTCCGTCAGGCAAATTGATCACTTTGGTGCTTTATATGGGTATTTACATGTTGCGATGGCTTGTGGTAGATTGGATAGTAACAGTATTCCTCTTTAAATGCTGACCTCCATGGAAAAAGTCCTCATGCTTCTGAAATATTCCTGCATAGATAAAAAAATCTCCATCCAAGCAACTTCAAACTGAATGATTTTTCTGTTTATTTTTGCTTGTCAGCAAGATAGATTGTTGTATAATGCCAGAAAATAGAAACATTTTCTAATTTCAGTGCCCAGTCACATTATTAATCATTCCCAGATTTTGCTGAGGTAAATTAAAATTCCCTTTCACTCAATTTCAGCCTTAAAACAACGGAGCACATTCTTTTAATTAGCACATTTGGCTCTTGAGACAACATGCCAATGTTCTGCTACATTACAAATAATGTTGCCCTCTGCGGTCTACACTAAATTTGAATGAGGAATTTTATTCCCGACACAAAGAGAAATTATCAACCCAAGCAATAGTCAAATGCAAGCACCAATGCTGAACTGAAATAAAGTAATCTCTCTGATGGCAATCAGGAGCAATGTCAGTAAGGTACTTGACTTTTTATTCACTCTCGGGGCATGGGTAGTGCTGGTGGCCCAGCATTTATTGCCAATCCCGAGTTGGTCTTGAGAAGGTGGTGGTGAGCATAGTGACTGCAGATGTTGGCGAAGGTCGCTCACTACCACTTTCTTAAGGGCAACTAGAAATGGACATTCAAGGTTGACCTCAACAGACACACTTACATCCCATGGATGAATAAGAATTAAGCCATTTCTACTTTGCTTTCCAGAACACTGTCCTCAGGATCTGACCATGTTAAGTTATGAACATTGGAACTGAAGCAAGCCATTTAATCTTGTGTGAGTCTGCATTGCCATTCACTTAGATCATGGCTGATCTGTACCTTAGAGGTAAAAACAATGACTGCAGATGCTGGAAACCAGATTCTGGATTAGTGGTGCTGGAAGAGCACAGCAGTTCAGGCAGCATCCAAGTAGCTTCGAAATCGACGTTTCGGGCAAAAGCCCTTCATCAGGACCTTATTCTATTTACCCATTTTAGCTCCATTTTCCTTAATACCCAAAAAGGCCTTGGCATTCTTGGTTTTGCGCGTCCCAATTGTCCAGCATTACAGACTTTTGGAAGGAGAATTGCAGACTTTTCATTGTTCTTCATGTGGAGAGTGTTCTCTGTTTTAACTCATGAATGACCAAGCTTTCATTATGAGACTGTTCTCTTTATCGAGATTCCCACTGAAGGATTTTCTTTTTCTGCATCTTTCCTATCACATCCTTCAATGCTTTGAGCAATTGTATCAGAGATCTCTCAATCATCTGTCCGAAGGAATACAAACCGTGTAAGGGAATGGGAAGTTTGCTGGAGGTGTGGTGAAGGCAAAAGGCAGGGCAGTGGAATATGGAAGTAGTCCTACTCATTTAGAAACTCAACTTTTGAAACTCAAACTCAGAGATGGGTCAAACTCAACACAGGACTGGACATCTTACAGAAAACAATGGAATGCTTCAAAATGAAATACTAAACATCAGGATAAACAATTAAACACTGAATTGCATGGGACCAACTGTGGATGACATTGTAAATTGCCAAAATATAACACTCATGTTTCTTAAAACAAAATTGTAGGGTATGGGAAAAGAGCAAAAACACCTCAAATGGGATGATGGTTTTCTCAGGATCTTCTTCTAGGTAAATTTAGTAAAGTACAATGTTAGCAAATAAAATTGGAATATTACATGGAACTAGAGAGGGTTACTCCACTTATAGAATAGAATGCCTACAGTGTGAACGCAGGCTATTCAGCCCATTGAGTCCACACCAACCTTCCAATGAGCAGCCCACCCAGACCCACCTCATATTTCCCATAATCCATACATTTCTTATCTACCTAGCCTGCACACTATAAGTAATTTCCCATGATCAATCCACTTAACCTGTACATCTTTGGACTGTGGGACGAAACCCACGCAGATGCAGGGAGAACATGAAAACTCTACAGAGACAGTCACCTGAAGGTAGAATCAAACCTGGGTGACTGGTGCTATGAGGCAGTGGTGCTAACCACTGAGCCATGGTGCTGCTCCAACTTAACTTGTGTAAATACAGTCATTCCTCTGTATCGGCAAGAGGTCCAACCCTGAGAAGTGTTGCAAATGATGAAATTTGTGAGTGTGAAGCCCATTTGAATACAGGTCAAAACATTTTGCCTGTGGACGTTGATTTTTGGTGTAGCTTTTTTTTTAGCAATAGTTAAGCAAATTTGCAATTCATCGTTTCTAGGATACCAATTGTTTACATTTTCATTGATATATAAAGTCCATAAATAACTCACTCTCTTTCTGTAATTATTCCTTTTCATAAACTCTTTTTTTTCAATTCTGGTCTCCCAGCTATAGGAAAAGTATTATTAAACTTGAAAGGATTCAGAAAGGATTTACAAGGGTGTGAGCTATGGGGGTTGGGGGGGGGGTGGCTGAATAGGCTGGGGGTGTTTACCCTGGAGCGTCGGAGGCTGAGGAGTGACATTATAGAGGTTTATAAAATCATGAGGGGCATGGATAGGGTGAATAACCAAGGTCTTTTCCCCAGGGTATGAGGAGTCCAGAACTAGAGGGCATAGGTTTAAGGTGAGAGGAGAAAGATTTAAATGGACCTAAGGGGCAAGCTTTTAATGCAGAGAGTGGTGCGTGTATGGAATGAGCTGCTAGAGGAAGTGGTGGAGGCTGGTACAATTACAACATTCAAACGGCATCTGGATGGGGTATATGAATAGGAAGGGTTGAGAGGAATATGGGCCAAGTGCTGTCAAATAGGAGTAGATTAATTTAGGATATCTGGTCACCATGGACGAATTGGACCGAAGGGTCTGTTTGTCTGCTGTACAATGTTTTGACTCTATAACTCTAAGTTACATGAATTGAGTGGGAAAATGTTATTGCAAAGAAGGTCAAGTGGAACAGGAAAGACACATGGGCAGCCCAACATTTTTGGCCTGTAAATTGCATTTGTCTGCATCATTTCTCATCCTCACTACCAGAATCGAGAGAGAGAAAAAACAGATTCAGCTTACATCCTTAAAGCTCCCTTGGAATAAACTAAGAACCTAAATAGAGCTTGGCAAGGAATCAGCAGTTGTGAACATTCACAAAGAAGTTATAATACAAACTGAGGTTTTAAATTAGTACATCGCGTTCAATATAGACAAGGACAATGTTGGTCTATGAGAGGAACTGTGATCCACTGGAAATACTTAGAATTGAGTTGGAGGAAACATCAATGCTTTATCGGGCTTGAAGTAGCTAAATCCCTGGGCCAGATGAGACGTATCCAAGGCTACTGAGGAAGACAAGAGAGGACATCCATTTTCAAATCCTCTCCAATCACAGGAGAGCTGCCAGATGACTGGAGATCCAGGCCAGAACCCCCCCCCCCCTCAAAATATGTTAAGTAGGTAGCCCAGACCCGAACTTATTTTAAAGCTAATGTGAAGTAGATATTCCAAGAATGATGCAGCTGGTGAATCCACTTCACTTTAATTTATTTAAACACGACAATTGAAATACGAACAAACTAAAATAGACTTTAGAATAACTTAACCATTTGAAAACCCAGCCAACTCAATACCATAACTTAACTAAGGAACTGTTCCAATTCCCATAACATCCCTAAAAGACACCCCTTGGCAAAAGGTAAATTCAAACAAACAGGCAGGAGAGAGTTCAAAGAGAGAAGTCGGTCAGGAATCATCTGCTGAAGCTTGGAACCTTTCTCCGGACTGCAGCAGCTTCTCACTGTTACAGCTAAAAGAAACTAGAAAACATCTGATCTGGGAGAATTGGCCACTCTCCTGCTGGTGTTGAATTAGGCTCCTCCCCGGACATTTCAGCACCTGTGCCTTAACAACCTCTCTTGAGAAAAACCCAAGGACAAAATAACCTTGTTAAAGGGGCAGCATTATCACAGGTACCATAATCAAGAAGGGTATCATTATTCAAGAAGCCAGGAAACTGCAGGCCAGTGACCCGAACAATTGCGGTGGGGAAACTATTGGGAAAAAAATTTTACAGACAGAATTAAGCTCTACTTGGAGATGCAAGGATTAATCAAGGGAAATCAGCATGGCTTTGTAAAGGTGTAACAACTTTGACTGAATTTTTCACGGAGGTGATCAGGTGTGCAGATGAGGGCGGTAGAGTTGATGTAGTCTACATTGACTTCAGTAAGGCTTTTGATGAGATCTCACATGGCAACTGGTTGAGAAGCCCAGGGTCCAATTGGCAAATTGGTTGAGTGGCAGGAAGCACAAGTTGTTGGTTGAAAGGTGTTTTTGTGACTGAAAGCATCTATCCAGTGGCCTACCTCAGGGTTCGGATATGGCAAATAGGAAGTCTTTGGACTACAAGCTAATATTAATGGATTTGTCAGACTGGCTAAAGAGTGGCAAATGGAATTTAATCCTGAAAAGTGTAAGGTGATGGATTTTGGGAGGACTATCAAGGAAAGCGAGTACACACTGAATGGTAGGACTCTAGAAAAGGACCAGGGTGACCTTGCTGTGCATGTTCACAGATCCTTGAAGGCAACAGTACAGGTAGATAAGTTGATTTAGAAGGAAGCTTGTATTTACTGGTCATGGCATTGAATATAAGGAAACAATGATGGAGCAGTATTAATACTAGTTAGGGCCCAGTGGAGTACCAGGCACAGTTCTGGTTGTCATGCCATAGAAGGGTTGTGATTGCATGAGAGAGAACGCTGAGGAGATTGACCGGGATGTTGCCTGGGCTGGAACGGTCCAAGGAAGACTAATAGGTTGGGGTTGATTTTCTTAGAGCAGAGGAGGCTGAGGGAGGACCTGATCAAGGTGTACAATGTTGTGGAGGGGAATAGATATGGTGAATAGGGGAGACATTTTCTCCCATTATTATCCCAGAGGTCAATAACCAGGTGGAACAGTTGTCAGAGGGGGTTCAGATGAGATTTCAGGAAAAAGATTTTTCACCTAGAAGGTTGTGAATTTCTGGAGTTTGCTGCCTACAAGTGTGGTTAGAGGCAGGAACCTTCTAGAGCTATTTAGATGAGCACTTGAAATGTCTTAGCATGCAAAGCTATATACCAAGTGCTGGAAAATAGGATTAGAACAGATGGATCTTTGATAACATAATGGATGCTGACACAATTGGCCAAAGTACCATTTTCCATGCTGCAAAACCCTACAACTTTATTACTCGACAAACGAAAGACAGATATGTTCCTTTTAAATTCATCATAGTTTCATCCTGTGCTGACTCTGACAATACTTTAAAACTTTGCTTGAATTTATATGAAATATGGGGATGTTCTTTAATTCTGCAGATAGAAAGACATGCATTTAGGTGGCATCTTCAGAACAACTCACAGCGCATTTATTTTTTTCAAGTGTAGCCTCTATTGTCATGTAGCAACTGGGCAGCCAATTTGCAAACTGCAAGTTCCCACTAACAGCACTGCAATAATAACCGGATAATCTGTTCTTGTGACGTAGAGTGAGGGATAGGTACTGGTCAGGATAACTCCCCAAGTCTTCTGCGGGATAATGCTCTGGGGTCTTTTATGTGTACTTCAGGGGACAGACAGGGTCTTGACTAACCTATATCTGACTCTTCAGCACTCACTCAGTACTGGAAACTTTACCCTTGATTTTTTTGTTTGAGTCCTGCTCTTGATTTTGAGTCTAAATTCTTCTGACTCAAAGGCAGTTGAACCATGACTGACTTGTTAAATTACAATAATGCCTGTTTGTATAACTGACTGCTTTAACCTTCAGTGAATCATTTTAGAAAACTGTTCCAATTCATTTGTGTTCTTATCTCTTGAATATAGAGCATTTGGAATTCCTCAGTACGTCTTGGATTGAACTTATGAGTTATTTATCTGGATGCACATTCCATTCCATCCTTTTCACTAATTATCTTTGTAACAAATCCATTCTAAACATGTCATGCTAAATTTGTAGGCCTGTAATATTTTCCTTAAGTCTCAGTGTTCGTGGGGGGAAAAAAGTTGTCATTTTGTTAATTTGACATTGTATGGATATTGGATGCAAGTTCACAGGTAACTGAGATCATACTGGACAAGGTAGAATGTATACAAAAACAGATGTATAGTTGCATTAAGGTCAAAAACACTGGGAAGTCATAAATCAACCATCAGCTCTTGTGTTATGCTCAATAAGACTTCCAAAAGATGCTACTTTATGCAAGTTCTATTTTCAGCAAACAACTTTTTTATTATGATTTTAGGTTGGGCTGGTGGGAGCAGAAAAGAAAATCACTTTCCTAACTGAGTCGGTTTTTATATGAAAATTAAAGCCAAAATATTTTTTTAAATCATTCAAGGGATGTAGGTATTGCAAGCTAGATGAGCATTTATTGTCCATCTCTCGTTGCTCCGGCAACTGGGAGGGAACCAAGAACAAAATAGTTCCAAGTTACTTGACTTGATTTAGTTTCATTTATTATTGTCACATGTTCCTAGGTAGAGTGAATAGTTTTGTCTTGCATGCAGTACAGGCAGATCGTACCATACAAACTGCATTTGGGTAATAGAACAGAGCGAGGAATACAGTGTTACAGCTGCAGAGAAGGAGCACAGAGAGCGAGATCAATGTCAAATTTAACATTTGAGAAGTCCATTCAGAAATCTGTTAACAGTGAGGAAGAAGCTGTTCTTGAATCTGTGCGTGTATACAAACTTATATATCTTCTGCCTGATGGAAGAAGGTGGATGAGAGTATTGCTGGGATGAGAGGGGTCTTTGGTGATGTTGGTTGGTTTCCTGAGGCAGTGGGAAGTGTAGACAGAGTCAATGGAATGATGGCTAGTTTGGCTGATGGACTGGGCTGTGTTCACGACTCTCTGTAGCTTCTTGCAGTCTTGGGAAGAGCAGTTGCCAAACCACGCTATGATGCATCTGGATAGAATGCTTTCTATGGTGCATCTGTAAAGTTTGGTTAGAGTCCTTGTGGACAAGTCAGATTTCATGACCGTTGTGTAACATGGGTGGACGAGGACAGATTGCTGGTGATTATCACTCAACTTGGACCATCTGCACCTCACTACCATTGATGCAGACTGCACTCTGCTTCCTGAAACCAATGACCAGATCTTTCATTTTACTGACATTGGTGGAGAGATTATTGTCTTTACACCATGCCACTAAGCACTCAATCTCTTTCCTGTATGCTGTCCCATTGCTGTTTGAGATCTGCCATTCAATAGTAGTGCAACTTGAACTTCCCCTGCTTAGCACTTGCCCAGATGGATGTTCAGAAAGAGGCCATAAGCTCCTTATTCCCTTTGTAGTCACAAGAGATCACTGTGCAGACTGTCTGAAGTTTCCTTGGCATCTTTAGGTGTTTTGCCCCATCAGTCTCACACAGAATTGTTTTACACCTCTAGTTACTATTTCTGTTGTCATGTTCTTTTAAAGAACATACTTTGGCATTTCGGGCTTAAAAATGTCCACAGCACTTTGGGGTTTATTTCCATCACCTCACACATTTCCCCCTCAGGATAAATGAACGGAGATCGATTCACATTTCATTACAAAGAAGTAAAAGGGAAAAAGTATATAAAGTTACATAAACCTCACACACACACAATCATTCTTCTACTCTTGGTCAATTAGCTTTTTGGTTCTAACCATGTCACTTTATGTTCTAATAGGATGCCTGCAATCACATTCAATTTCCCAACTGTGTGGGAGGTTTACAAAGAGGTACACTTGTAGCAACAAACTGAGTTTTCTGGACCCTAAACTTTATCACAATAGTTAACATGTTGTAGTCAGTTTCGTTTATGGTCACTCCGTACCCATCCTGGACATATATAAGTATTTTTTATATATATATATATATATATATATATATCAGACAGCTTTTCTAGCCCTAGCTGATAAAGATGTTGTCCTATGGAAGGTACCGCTCTCAAAGTAGTATCAGTTAGCTCAGTTGGTTAGTTGGCTGGTTTGCAATACAGTGTAACACCAACAGTATGGGTTTAATTCCCACACTGCCTGAGGTTATTATGAAGGACTCTCCTTCTCAATCTCTCCCCTTGCCTGAAGTGTGGTGACACTTAAGTTAAACCACCATCAGTCATCTCTCTCTAATCAGAGAGGAGGAATATGTTGACTTTACCTTTACCTCACCCTCAAACACAGCCCAATTTGCCTGCATTTTTCTACCCCTGAGTGAGTATATAAGGAGTCTAAGATCGCCAGTATCTCTACATTAGTTTCACCAGATTTAAAAGGATTCAATGTGGGCCTCAACCACATCTCCATCCCATTCATCCCTGCCATTACCTTCATCCTTTAGATGAGGAGGCAGTGGACAGACCTTACCTGCGTGTCCCCATCTTGGTGGTGGTATTGCTTTATCATGACACAACACAGCCTTCACTTCCTTCCCTGGTCTGAAGGTGTCAATCAGATAGTTCACTTCCCTGAGCCTTCCTTGGCTGCTCTCTACAGGGTTCACCTGGTGTTGGTGGAACTGCTAACACATAGTGTTAACGGCCCTGTGTTGTCTGCTTTTTGATTCATCACTGTTGGTGGGAGATTTCAGGTGTTCTGGGTCTACTATACAGGATAAAATGCACTCATTATTGTTTTTACACTCTGGGGTTATCGTTCTTGTGCCCAGATGAGATATGCAAGGAAACTTATTTTCTAGAGGGTGGTATGTGCCTGGAACACATTGCCAGTGAAGGTGATAGAAGCAGATATGATAGCAAAGTTTAAGAGGCATTTAGACAGATAAAAGAACAGGCAGGGAATAGAGGGATATGGACCCATGTGCAGACAGATGGGATTAGATTAGAATAACATCATGTTCCTGCTGTACTGTTCCATGTTCTATCCTGACTCTCAGCTACAGTGGGAACCATAGCCTTTTCTGCAATACTCTCTGACTGATTCCTATTCTCTTCACAGGGACTTCAGGAATCTCCTTGATTTTTCCTGTAGCCTCCAGCATTTGGCCCAGGCACAACCTAACTTAAGGCAGTTAAAGCAGACAGACATCTTGAACTCAGCTTTCATCTCAGCACCACCATTTAACCCGGAGAGGGCTCCCAGCACTCTCTCTCTCTGTCTCTTTTTCTCTCTCTCTCTGTCTCCCATGAGTTTTGATCCATCACTGTAACAATGGCTCGCCCACATGAATTGCAGTAAGTGACTCACCACCACCTTCTCAAGGGCAATATCCCATGAAACCATAAACTAAAACACTTCGCTGGGAAGCCACATCCAGGTTGACGATGGTCTCCACTAGGTACTGATCAATGTCAGCCTCTGGAGTCAATGCCCTTTGACCTTTTCCAAAAGTATTTTCAAGACCTGGGCACAGGGCCATACTATATTTGTTGAGCACATCTTCAATCAGGATGGGAATTCTCAATGCTCGCCACAATGACCGAAGGTGAGACCATGACCCAGTGCCGATGGTGCCTGGATGGGGGCTTTGGCGGTCTGAGATCCCAGCAGCTGACTCAACGTGGCGATGGAGGTTCCCCCGACACCTGCAGTGACGACGAGAGCAGGGAAGATCAAGCCAAGCATGGGGAAAGCGTGCCAAAGCTGAGGAGATTGAGTCGTTGTAGGATACGGATTCCCAGAATGGCTAAGTGCTCAAGAAAGACTGCAAACGTTGAACTTTTAGCTTTATGTCTCTATTTTTTGACTTAATCCTTACAAGGTTTAACTTTTAATTTTTTCTTTCTACCTTGTTCTTATGTTTTTGCACCTAGATACTTGTACCTAAGATGGCACTGTGTGGAGACAGTGAAAACTTTTCATTTTACTCCTGTACTTTTGTACTTAAATATAAATTCATTTTTCAAATGGAGAGCACACTTAATCCCCAATAACACGAGACACGTTTGATAAAAGGTAGTCAAGATTATTTCAAGCATGAATCACTATAAATAATGACAGGCTTCATCTTTTATAATGACATAAAGAATAATAGGGGTGGACTAGCAGGTAATCTCACCTCATTCCTTTTTTGAAATCGCTTGCTAGATCTGTTTTTAACTTGTTCAAAAGTTAAAAATCACACAACACCAGGTTGTAGTCCAACAGATTTATTTGGAAGCACTAGCTTTTGGAGCACTGCTCCATCATCAAGTAACTAGTGGGGCAGGATCATAGGACGCAGAATTTATAGCAGAAGAGACTAATAGGGCAGAATCATTTTAACTTGTTCAACATAGGTCCCAGTTTGAATGTAGCTGTGGCTATGCTGATTTTCTTGTGCAACTCTTGTCAGGCACTTTGAACAGTGCAGGAAACACCACTTTAATGTTATGATGGTGAAGGACTAACCTTGTGTAAACATTCCAAAACTTCCTGCTAAGGCTGTGCCTCGACCCAGATTGCTGTCTGCTTTTGCACAATAGACTGCCAGAGATACTGGTGATTGTTTAGCGTGCAAATTAAGATAACGTGGACTAAAGAAAGTTAATGTAATGATATTGAAGAATGATTTGTTAGCAGTTTTGAGCTCTTTAGTGATCTACTTAATTGTTTGAGAGGCTTTGCAGAAAGGGTTCATGCTCTGCTGTAGATAGACAATGGATTCCTATTTGGGAATGTTTTCTGAAAATGTAAACAGGAGGAAAGATTGGAAAGGTGTAACTAGCCTCTAGAGGGTGCCATCACTGAAATCCATACCATTTTATACAAAAGGAAGTGGTTTATCAAAAGATTGCCTAATCCATATGCTATCTTCAACATAGGGAGGTGAACATTTGTCCTCTGCTTTCTTATTTCTTTTCTCCCTCTCTCTAGAATGGGGGCTTCATCTAATTCTTTCCAGTAGCAACCCTATTCGAGGGCCATTTCAGATTTTGGCCAGGATGTGGAGGTGCCGGTGTCGGACTGGGGTAGACAAAATTAAAAATCACACAACACCGGGTCATAGTCCAACAGGTTTATTTGAAAGTCAAGCTTTTGGCGCGCTGCTCCTTTGTCAGATAGCTAGCTCCAAAAGCTTGACTCTCAAAGAAACCTGTTGGACTGTGACCTGGTGTTGTGTGATTTTTAACTTAGATTTTGGTGGCAAGGATAACAGTCCAAAGCTGAATGCTGTCATATCAGGGCAAAACTAGTTGGTTAAGTGTGAAATTAGACACAACTATGTTTTCTAGAAAATAGATTTACTTGCAGAATGCAACATTCCTACCTAACAATCGTAGCAGTCTCTCTTTATAAGTGCTCCAGATACTTAATTAAACAATGCCCTTCACCTACGTTCCCTAGCTCCAAGGAAGAAGCCTTTGCTTCCCATCACCTGTTTCACCAGACGCCACAGCAGCAAAACAACTCAATCCAGGCATAAAAAAAGCACAGCCCCAGTGAACCCCACGCCTGAGCTGCTAGAGAATAAGTTTTTAAAATGAGAAACGAGTCTGAAGAGTGTGAGAAGTTGAACAGCAGTTCAAAAGATCTGCTTGTAGACTAATAAGCCAGAGGTTTGTTGGATGGCAACTAACACTCACCGATGATTATAGGTGCTGCTAGACTCCGGATCTGCAGATTCCAGATTAGAGTGGTACTGGAAAAGCACAGCAGGTCAGGCAGCATCCGAGGGACAGGGACATCGATGTTTTGGGCAAAAGCCCTTCATCAGGAATGTGAAGAGTATGACTTTGCTTCCCCATTGCCAGTTGTGAGACCACGCTGGAGGGATGGCACATTGTCATCAAGATGACCTAAACCCAATAACATAGGTAGGATTATGTGGTGTTTTGGAGAGAATGTATTGAGTGTGCTTTGTAAAGTGCTTTGCATTTATGTTGCACTTGTCATGACCACTGGAGGTCTCAAAATTCTCTACAACCAATCATTTGAGGAAATGTCACTGTTTGATGCAAGAAATATGGTAGCCAATTTTCCCCCATCACATAGCATCACAGAGTTGTTACAGCACAGGAGGAGGCCATTTGGCCTATTGTTGCTTCATGGTTCTATTACCTAAGCCAGTATCTTGCCTTTCCCCCCATTTCTTTGTGTAGCATTTCTATCCAAGTAATCATCCAATGCCCCTCTTGAATGCAACATTTCTAGGCAGTGCCTTCCAAACCCTAATGACTCGCCATGGGATAGTTTTTTTTTAACATCGCTCTTGTTTTGTTTGCACAATACTTTAAATCGCTGCCGATTTGTTCTTCTTTTCTGTATGAGTAGAAACATTTTCCCCCTAGCTATCCTGTCTCGTCTGCTCGTGATTTTAAAAACCACTATCAGATCTCCTCTCAGCCTTCTGTTGTCCAAGGAGAACAATCCCAACTTGTTCAATCTATTCTCATCATTGAAGTTCTTCATCCTTGGAACCGTTCTTGTGACTTGCTCTGTACTCATTTCAATGCATATATAATGTGGCACCCACAACTGTACCAAACACTTAGGATAAGGTCTTAACAAGTGTCTTTAACAATTTCAACGTCGCCTTCTTGCTCCTGTATTCTCTGCCCTATTAATAAAACCAAGAACACTGTATCCTTTATTAACAGCTTTTTCTTCTGGTCTTGCCACTTTCAATGATCTGTGTGCACATACAGTCCTAAAAATCCAGTGTGTTAACGATGAGCTAATCTGTCATTTTATAATGTACATTGGAGAGTAAATATTGTCCAGGATACTGGGGATCATTCCCAGTTCTTCTCTGATACAATGTCATGGGATGTTTCAATTGTCAGATTTAGATTTAGATTAGATTTTATTGTCATGTGTACTCAAGTACAGGGATACAGGTGCATAGTGAAAAGAGTACAATGTCACCATTCCTGATGCCACCTAAGGTACAAAAGTACCTGGTACAAACTCTGAGATACAACAATAGAAAACTAAAGCAGTAAGTTAAAACGTTCAACACTACAGTTCTTCTTAGTATAAAGTAAAAACATTACAGCCCCTTCCTAAGATGTGGCCTAAGTATAGTGTCGCATTTATATGTTGGGCACCTCCAACAGTGAAAAGTTCCCTCAGTGTGGCATTGAAGAGTCAGAATTGATTTTTGTGCTCAAGTGGGTCTTGAACCTCATGATTCAGAGTTAAGTATGTGACCAACCTAGCCATAATTGCCAGTCCAGGTATAGGAGCAGGGAAATGGAAAATTGCCCCATAAATTCATAAATTTTCAATTTGCATTACAGGAGATTAGACTCAGATAGTTCGCAGAACTTGTGTAGTATTTGTTTAAAACAGATATTTTCTACTAACATTCTCCTTGCATTCCTTCTGAAGATGTTGACTCTTTCTGTGCATTGGTTCTCTGCTCGCTTCTGTAACCCTTGATTCTTCGTTATCTGGGAAAATAAACATTGAGGGAAATTTTTTAAGTAAAACTCACATTGGGAAATTGATGGACATTGGTGCACCCTCTTCCCTTGTACTGAAATCATTGAAGAGCAAACCTAGCTAGTCGAAAAAAGCTGACACTCAGTCCTGAGCATCTTCTGCCTGACAGACAGACTAAAATCAAGCACTGAGTTTCAGCAGACTGTGGGATCCATTAAGCTAATATCCACTTGTACCCATTTAGCAGCTATGGGTGGGGCAAAGCCCTTGACTGTATGGTCATAAGACCATAACACATAGGAGCAAATGGAGGCCATTCAGCACGTATTGCACCAATCAATGAGATCGCGGTTCATCTGATAACCCTCAACTCCATTTTCTTGTCTTATTCTATAAGCCTTGATTCCCTTACTGGTTAAAAATTTATCTATCCCAGCCTTGAAGATAATTAATAACCCAGACTGGATAGCCTTCTGCTGGAAAGAATTCCACATATTCACTGTCCGTTGAGAGAAGAAATTCTTCATCATCTAAGCCCTTGAGTGTGCAACGCCTCATTCCTTCTGGTTACACCCGCTGGTTCTAGACTGACCCATAAAGGCAACCAACCGGTTTGCATTAAATCCCCCAGGAATTTTGTATGTTTCAATATGGTTGCCTCTCATTCTTCTATGTTCCAACAAGTTCATGCCCAATCTACTCAACCTCTCCTCACAAGACAGTCCCTCCATACCCAGGACCAGCCCAGTGAACCTTCTCTGGATTGCCGGTCCATCATTCCTTAGATAGGGGTCTCAAAACTGTTCACAGTGTTCCATATGTGGCCTGTCTAGTGCCTTGTATAGTTTTCGGAGGATCTCCCTACATCTGAGACCCGGGTTCAATTCCCGCCTCAGGCGACTGACTGTGTGGAGTTTGCACGTTCTCCCCGTGTCTGCGTGGGTTTCCTCCGGGTGCTCCGGTTTCCTCCCACAGTCCAAAGATGTGCAGGCCAGGTGAATTGGCCATGCTAAATTGCCCATAGTGTTAGGTAAGGGGTAAATGTAGATGTAGGGGTATGGGTGGGTTACGCTTCGGCGGGGCGGTGTGGACTTGTTGGGCCGAAGGGCCTGTTTCCACACTGTAAGTAATCTAATCTAATCTAATCTGGATGGGTTCTTTGGGTGTTGAGAGAAGCTCAAGTTAGACTTATGAGTAGCTGTTAAACTCTATTTATTGTTACATTGTACAAGATGACAGGGCTATGAAGCAACATGCTCTGAGTTGTACATGCGTCAACTTCTTAACAAAACCCTAACACTGGGATGTGAGCACTTTACTCAGAGGATCAATTGTATCATTATAAGACTCTGTCACTTCAGTGTCTGAGTCAGCTGTGGGATTTGGATGTTGGTGGAACTTGCTTCCTCAGCATCATTGATATCAATCTTCAGATTTTCCTGATGTGCATCGCTTATTGTTACAGGTTGTATCTTTCTTACCCAGCACTCTCTAGTTCAGGAATCTCTGTGATTCAGCACCCACAGTACACCTGTTTCACGACATTCTCACCCCTGTCTCATCCCTAATGGTACGACCTTGAAGCTCCCTTTATAAAGTCAGTGCAGAATGACAATAACAGTGCAGAAGGAACAACTGCTGCTTACCACTGGGATAGGGCAGTATGTCAGTGCCTAGCAACCAGTGGGAAGGGATGGGTGCAAAGAAATTGTGCTCAGATCAGGGACAGTATCAGACAGATGACCTCCTGTGGCCTGCCAGATTCTCTGCTTCAGCAAAGGTCCAGCCTTGAGGTTACCAGTTTACGTAGGTATAACCCATGCACAGGGAGCATTTGAAACAGCTTTAACTGAGGATGAAATAATTCAAGCTGTGATAATGAATAGATTTGCATTTTGATAGCCTTTCCTGTTGGATTAGTAAAGCCATAATACATAATTTATCGCCACCATGTCCTCCTGAGACTGTGCTCCCTCGTTGCTGTAATTAGTTTTCTTTCATCGTTAGAATAAAAATGTGAAAGTAATTAACTTGAGCGGGAAAAGTCATAATCATGATGGTTCCTTCAACACGTTCAAAGTGAAATAAATGTTTTATGATATAATTGCAATTTTTTTGGGGAATAGCAGTGAGTATTGCTGTTTAAAAGAAATCACACATTTGAGAAGGGAGTGGTGGAGGGAAATTAAATTTATGTTTGATTAAACAGCTTATTAATGAAAGTAGAAATAGTTAGAAACATCTGGCAATGCTATGTAGATCAAGGGGTGAAATTCATCTCTTTAAAGCAGGGGACTTGATATAATAGGTTGAGATAATAATAGTTTTTTAAGGAGTGCCTTTAATGTTTCTGGATATCCCAGTCCTGTCAATCTGAATGGTCATTCACAGCTTTGAAAGAAGGTTAAAAATCACACAACACCAGGTTATAGTCCAACAGGTTTAATTGGAAGTACACTAGCTTTCGGAGCGACGCTCCTTCATCAGGTGATTGTGGAGGGCTCGATCGTAACACAGAATTTATAGCAAAAATTTGCAGGGTGATGTAACTGAAATTATACATTGAAAAATTGATTGTCTGTTAAGCCTTTCATCTATTAGAATACAGTGATAGTCTCACTTCTTTCATGTGTAAATCACAAAACCCTTTTATTTTAAAGTTGCATTCTCGGGTTAGCTGCTAACAATGGTGATAGCTAGACAATATGTTGAAGGTGGATTAGTGGTGCTGGAAGAGCACAGCAGTTCAGGCAGCATCCAACGAGCAGCCTTAATATGTTGAAGGTGTTAGCCCCCTGTGTTCTCTGTCTAGATTGATGTTTAGATTGATTCTAATCTAAAAAGTGAGATAACAGAGTTTTACATAGATTCATGCAGTTTTTTAAAAGAAAAGGGTTTTGTGATTTACACATGAAAGAGGCAGCATGGTGGCACAGTGGTTAGCACTGCTGCCTCACAGCGCCAGAGACCCGGGTTCAATTCCTGCCTCAGGCGACTGTCTGTGTGGAGTTTGCACATTCTCCCCGTGTCTGCGTGGGTTTCTTCCGGGTGCTCCGGTTTCCTCCCACAGTCCAAAGATGTGCAGGTCAGGTGAATTGGCCGTGCTAAGTTGCCTGTAGTGTTAGGTAAGGGGTAAATGTGGGGGTATGGGTGGGTTGCGGGTCGGTGTGGACTTGTTGGGCCGAAGGGCCTGTTTCCACACTGTAAGTAATCTAATCTAATCTAAGTGAAACTATCACGGTATTCTAACAGATGAAAGGCTTAACAATCAATTTTTCAATGTATAATTTCAGTTACATCACACTGCAACTTTTTGCTATAAATTCTGTGTTACGATCGAGCCCTCCACAATCACCTGATGAAGGAGCGTCGCTCCGAAAGCTAGTGTGCTTCCAATTAAACCTGTTGGACTATAACCTGGTGTTGTGTGATTTTTAACTTTTGTACACCCCAGTCCAACACCGGCATCTCCAAATCATTGAAAGAAGGAGCGAGCTTGAGAGACCAGGAAACCGACTCCTTCTCCGAATTCATAGATATGTTCATAAGCAACATTCAGGACTATGAGGGAACTGGAAAGTATATGGTATTATGTATGTACCTTACCTTTGTTACAACACAGGGATAGCAAGCCACTATAAATCAGACTCGCTAACACTGGTTTTGCAACATAGTGAAATTAAAACATTTGATGATCCTCAAAATTGCCCAGTTGTTCCTAATGAGACTAAGAATTACAGTTATCAGACTCCAACAGAGTCTGATAGTTGTGATTCTTAACTTAAACAGAAATCAACAACTTATTATTAATAACATAACATTAGGAGAGCATGGATAAACAACAAGATAATGAATCTCATATCTTTGATTCAAGCCCAATATTCTTTAACCAGATTCCCCAGTTAGATACCAACAAGCAAACAGACAGACACAATAAACGGACAAATTAAAGAAAAAAAAGAATTGCAATTTGCCAGTTCAACATTTTCGCATCCTTGAGAAATCCTTTAACAATGCTTTGTATCCCAGTCACATGGGATTGTACCTAGCTTGAATCCTGAAGGCACTGATGCATGCAAACAACTTCTGCAAATTGCTAGCGACATTTACTTATGTCTTAGTACATTCTCACCTGCATGGATTTCTTCCACAGGCTCCAATTTCCTTCCACACTCCAAAGGTGTGCAGGTTAGATGGATTGGCCATGCTAAATTGCCCCATTGTGTCCAGGCTAGGTGGATTAGCCATGGGAAATGAAAGGCTAGGGTGGGTCTGGGTAGGATGCTCTTCAGAGGGTCAGTATGGATTTGATGGGCCATATGGCCAGCTTCCACACTGTAGGGAGTCTATAATCCTATGAATTCTTTAAAAGGGGATAAAACTAGAGACAGTAAAATACAAAACAGCTTCGAGTCCAGCAGCATCCACACAATGTGCCTTCTGCTCAAAACCCAGACCAAACCAGTTCAAACTATGGTTTTGCTTTCTGTTTCAACGTTGTCTGTGATTGGCTGGCCAGCACCATTCTGCCATTGATTGACCCATTCAACATCCAACCAGCTGCCGTCTCTGAGCAACATGGTACTAAACCTTTATAGTGTTCTAGAGAAGAATCAACCTGCAATTATCTCTCCAGGCCAGTTCCCATGAATTGTAGGTCACAAAACCAGAAATTGCTGGTGCAGGTTAGCAGGTCTGGCAGCATCTGTGAGGAAATAACACAGAGTTAACATTTCAATTCTGGTGACTCTTCATCTGAACTGCCGAACCCACACAGTTTTTTTAAAAAAATTGTCTGTTTGTTCTCTTCCTTTCCAAAATAAGCTGTTGATCAATGGTTACATTTCAACTTCAATTCACAGTTCCAAACCAGAAATGAGATTGAATAAGAATAAAGTAATGAAGGTTTCAACACCTTGCATAAATTATATACCACCTTTATTTACCACTTGGAAATGCAGACTATTGCTGGGGTTACTCTGTACTCTACATATTGTTAGCTGTAAATAAATCCAGCTGAGGTGTTCAAATCAATGGAATCTACATGTCTCAACTATGTTCTGCTTAAAAAGCACAGAACAATTGTGTTTTATTTAAAGAGCAGACAGAGATCTCTTGGCCTATTGTACCTAAGCTGAACGAACTATTCTGTTAATCTTGCCAGCTTTTTGCCTATTGCCCTGATTTCTTTTAACTATCTACTGACTGCAGGAAATTTATTTTAGGCATAATCTCTTCCACAAGATCATTCATGCATTAATTTCAAAGGGCAATCCTTTTAAAGTAACCTTTGCAAATAGGGAAAAGATAATTTGCAATCTCTGCCTTTAATCCATAAATTGCTGTGTTGTAAACAATCAGAATTGCGAATCGTGGTGCAGGAATGGGTCAAAGTTTAACTAGATAGACTGATCTTATGATTTTGCTTTGAAGTGCACTTTCTGCATAAGGAAACAGGCCAGTTGTTTATCATTTTAAATTATATACTTTCTACATCAGGGAGGCTTTTCTGGATGCACTGTAGCAAACATTAAGCTGAGAGGAAGAACAAAGACCTGAAAACTACAAAACAGTCATCGCGATCCATTTAAACAATGGATGTTGCAACTCTGCCCCGTGCATGAATTCAAATAATAATGGAAGCGTTTAGGAAATGAATCATGACGCTCTGAACATTCAGCCTCCAATGCCCAATTTTGACCACCAAGACTCCAAAGTAAAATGTGACTCACATATTTGGCTCACTGGAGCTTAGCTTGGCTTTTCTAAATTAGCCTCACTTTTGATAGCAAAACGTGAGCTGAATTGTGACTGCTCTGATCCCTTTTCAGTACGATAAATGAGATTTTTCTTGCTGGCTAAGACCACAGCTTATTCATCTGTGACCTTGCATCAATCATGCACCATTGAGTCCAGAAGTACATCATTATCCATTCAGATGAACCATTTGAAAGAGCGAGTAAGTGTGCAGAATTCAGGATCTGACTTATGAACTAATTTGCTTTTGACCTTTGCTGCTACATTCATTTTCACCAAAATGCATGAGTGTAAGTGGTTTGTAATAACATCTGTTCTAATGGCATTCTGTATTCTGAAGGAACGAGCTTTAGTGGAGTTAAACATTTTACATGGAAATGTGTTTAAATGACAGTCACCCTCTGAACGTGTAATCACATGCAAGAACTTGGATTGCACTGAATTCGAACAAATATTTCATATAAATGAAAATGGGAAGCTATTAATTCGGTGAAGTCAGTGCTATTCACATTAATTCACACAAACTATTGCACACGTACTCTCAACAATAAAATGTAAGAATATTACAAGAAAATCACACTGCCCTCTTAATGTTTTATCTGTATATGGCCCTGTTTGTTACTTTTCATCAAAGTTAAATACAGTAATACCCAAACCAGGTCATGTTTTCTTGTTCAAATATTACATTTTCTTGTTAATTTAAAATCTTTACTGAAATGTACAATTTGAGAGCAATGTGATTTCAATAGTGGTATTAACCGACCAATGATCATCCTTTGATCAGTTGGCTACCTTAATTGGTATCAATGTGCCAATGGTTCATTTCACTGTGAGGTGCATAGCATTTGTTGAACTGTGACTCAATGGACAATGAGGAAAATGCAACCTAATGACTCCAATCCATCACTGCTGTGACAAACCAAGAGGAGGGAATATTATTATGAAAAATAAGTGGATATATTTTCACTGGTGTGACTGGACTAAAAGATACTAAGATTGGGGAAAATCAAGTGAGTGCACCATTTGTGCTTCAGATGTGTTTGAAGTTTTCTGTCCTGTGATGAAAGAGTTGTTTATAAAATAATGCAGGAATGATGGAGATCTGTCAAACCCATTTGGCTTGCTCCTAGAGAGAGCTAACTAAATAGTTTCACCATCCAGCTCTTTCCTTATAATCCTGCAAACTGACCCCAACCCCTTCAGGTATTATCCCATTCCTTTTTGTATATTGTTGTTGAATTTTCCTCTAGTAACCTTTCTGGCTGTTCATTTCCAATCTCACAGCATGTACACACACGCACACAAAAAAAATTAATCTTTCCTCTGGTTCTTTTAGCAATTCTGCGAATGAATTTTTTTTAAATGGCCTTAGGTCGATATACACTCTGGTTACTCACACTTCAGTCCCCTTATATTTGTCCAAACTACCCCTTCTGATTTTGGACACATTTACTAAATGGCTCCTTCAGTTAAAGCTGTGTTGTAACTTGATAATTCCAGCTATTTCTTGAGATTAGTCCTTATTTAATACGGAATTTTAAAAATCAACCTGTTCAGACTCACCTCTACAGCAGGTACGACTTGAACCCAGAATGTTTGGTCTAAAGATGGGGAGAGTACAATTGACCCACAGGAGAGAAGCACAGTGACTAGCACTGCTACTTTGCAGCATCAGGGACCCAGGGTTCAATTCCACCCTCAGGCTACTGTCTGTGTGGAGTTTGCACATTTGCCCCATGTCTGCGTATGTTTCCTCCCACAGTCCAAACCTGTGCAGGTTGGGTGGATTGGCCATGCTAAATTGCCCCAGAGTGTCTGGGGGGTGTGCAACTTGGATGGGAAATGCAGGGTTATAGGATAAGAGAGGCAGGGTGAGTCAGGGTGTGATGCTTTTCAGAGCATCAGTGTGGACTTGTTAGACCGAATGGCCTGTTTCCTCACTGGAGGGATTCTATGAGGATCCCTGCTACCTCTTGTTGTTGTTGTTTGTAAATACTGATTGATGTAGCTTCTTGATTAGTTGCTTCTAGATTGCCCCACCCACTGGTGCAGCTTTTTCTCTTAGTCAGAACTGGAATTCCTCATTTTGGATTATCATATGGGGTGGCTTTAACCCACATATTGAACAGGAAATATTCTTGATCGAGAATAAGTCAAGGCTGTTGTGTGTGTGTGTGTGTGTCTGTGTGTGACTGTGTGTGTGTGTGTCTGCGTGTGACCATGTGTATATGTGAGTGTGTCTGTGTGTGTGTCTGTGTGCATGTATCTGTATGTCTGTGTGTGTATGTATATATGAGTTTGTGCATTTGTGTGTCTGTGTGTGTGTGCGTCTGTGTGTGTGTCTCAGTGTGCATGTCTCTGTGTGACTGTGTGTGTGTGTCTGTAGGTCTGGTGTTTGTGTGTGTGTGTGTGTGTATGTGTATATGCATGATGGTGGGCATATGGGGCGGTGTCGTTCATTATTTTGCTGTAGTCCTGGGCACTAACTGTTCCTGTTGCACCTGCTTGATGTTCTTCAAACAGAACTCCTTTAACAACAGTGACCCTGGAGTTCAGGTTTTGGTGCCACTCCCCAGAAAACTGCATTATCTGAAATTGTAAAGCAAGGAATAGTGAAACATAGGGTTCTGGGGAGTGTTGCTGGACAAAGAGACCTTGGAGTGTAGGCGCTTGAAAGTGGAGTTGCAGGTTAATAGGAGAGTGAAGAGGGTGTTTAATATGCTTTCCTTTATTGGTCAGTGCATTAAGTATAGGAATTGGGAGGTCATGTTGAGGTTGTGATTAGGACATTGATTAGGCCAGGACATTGATTAGGCCAGTTTTGGAATACTGTGCTCAATTCACAAAACTTTAAATAATTCTCCCAAGATGGTTAAATTTACGTCTACCCATGTAGAATTAATGGAATTCAGCCATAATAAGCTTAGTTGGAGGTAGCAAGTGTTTGAACCCAAAAAGTGATGACTGAATGAGTTAGATCTGTAAATTAGGGCCAAGTATTATAGTTGTGAGTCATAGAGACCCATCGGTCCAACTCATCCACACCGACCAGATATTCCCCCTGCTATAGGAAATGTTGTGAAACTTAAAAGGGTGCAGAAAAGATTGATGAGGATGTTGCCAGGGTTGGAGGGTTTGAGCTTTGGGGAGAGGCTGAACAGGCTGGGGCTCTTTTCCCTGGAACATCAAAGGCTGAGGGGTGACCTTATAGAGGCTCATACAATCATGAGGGGCATGGATAGGTTGAACAGCCAAGGTTTTTTTCCTAGGGAGGGGAGCCCAGAACTAGATGGCATAGGTTTAAGGTGAGTGGGGAATGATTTAAAAGGGCCAAAGGGAAAAACTTTTCACGTAAAGGATGCTGCATGTATGGAATGAGCTGCCAGAGGAAGTGATGGAGGCTGGTACAATTACAACATTTAAAAGGCATCTGGATGGGTATATGAATAGGAAGGGTTTAGAGGGATATGGCCCAAGTGTTGGCAAATGGGACTCGATCAGTTTGGGATATCTGGTCGGTGTGGATGAGTTGGACCGATGGGTCTCTATGACTCCTAACTATAATACCTGGCCCTAACTTACAGATCTAACTCATTCAGTCATCACTTTTTGGGTTCAAACACTTGCTACCTCCAACTAAGCTTATTACGGCTGAATTCCATTAATTCTACATGGGTAGAAGTAAATTTAACCATCTTGGGAGAATTATTTAAAGTTTTGGGAAAGAAACACTTTGTGAAAAAAAGAACTGGCAAGTACAGTGTAATCAAGTAGGATGGTGATAATAATGCAATGAAGTGATGTGTAAACAAGACTCTTTGTGTTGTTAGGCTATTTTTGAAGAAGATTAGTTGAAAAAAACCTTCCAGAAATGTGAGGAATGGACTCCAATTTTTCTCCAACAAAGCTAGGATCAGTCATTAGACAGAACTTATTCCAGCGGGAAGAAAGCCCTTGTTAGAAACTGTGAGAATTATTATTCACTGAAAAGCAGCATTTGGGACATGTGATTATACTAAATGTGCAAGGTCAGTTAATAATATCAAAGTATGACATTTTTAATTATAAAAAATTGAGCACATCAAGTGAGCATTAAAAGATATAAATAATTTCTCTGCAAAATTTACAACTTCTTCAAATATATCACATTTTCATCCATAACCCTGTCACATCATGCTTTTACTTCTGTCTTCTCCTGTTTCTAAGGTTAATTTTGCAGTGCATTTTTCTCACTGTGAATGTAACAATTGAAGTATTTGACAGACCTGCTGCATGTCTTCCTGGCGGAAGTTTATCTCCCACTAATTAACCTGACTGAAATGTGATGAACTCTGGAAATGATAAATTGGATCTGTTCTGGGACCTCGATGTTTAAAATCAAACGTCAATGAATTAGGTGAAGGGAACAAAGGCCTTGTGACTAAGTTGCTAAATGATACAAAGGTAAGTAAGAAAGTATGTTGTGATAATCATGTAACAAGAACACAGATAGGTTGAGTAAGTGGGCACTAATTTTGCAGATAGTGGAAAAAGTAAATTTATCCATTTTGGCAGAAAGAATTAGAAAACATGTCTAATTTAAATGTTGCACCCCCATTGCAAATACTGCACGTGATTAAGAAGGCTAATGGAGTGCTTTCCTTGATTGTGACAGGAATTGAAAATAAAAGTAAAGATGTCATGCTTCAGTTTAACATGGCATTGGTGAGACCACCTGTTGAATATGATGTGCAGTGTCAATTTTCATATTTAAGGAAAGCTGTCAACACGCTGGGGACAATTCACTAGGTTTATTATCCAGAATGACGGAGTTGTCTTATGAAAAAGAGTGAACAGACTGGGATTGTTTCCTCTGGAGGTGATTTAATTGAAGCTTATAAGATCCAAAATGGCCTTCTCAGGTTGATGCGCAAAGGACGCTTGTTCTGAATCCCGAAGCAGAGAACACTTTTAAAATTTAGGGATCCCCATTACTGGATGGAGATGAGGGTCATTCTTTCCTCTCAGAGAGCCATGTGAATGTGGAACTCTCTGCCTCAGATTGTGGTGGGCACGGTTTGGTTAAATATTTTTAAGGCAGGAATAGATAGAGCTTTTAGTTAAGATCAGAGTGGTGCTGGAAAAGCCCAGCAGGTCAGGCAGCATCTGAGGAGCAGGAAAATCAATGTTTCGGGCAAAAGCCCTTCATCAGGAATAGAGGGAGGGAGCCTCGAGGGTGGAGAGATAAATTGGGGGGGGATGGGGGGGAGCTGGGGAGAAGGTAGCAAAGAATACAATAGGTGAATGAGGGTGGGGGTGGAGGTGATAGGTCAGAAGGGAGGGTGGGGGAAGGTAGCAAAGAGTACAATAGGTGAATTGGGGTGGGGATGGAAGTGATAGGTCAGAGAGGAGGGTGGAGCGGATAGGTGGGAAGGGAGATTGTCAGGTAGGACAGGTCATGAAGACAGTGCTGGAAGGTAGATAGAGTCTTGTCAGGTTATGAGGAGTAAATGGGACCGTGGAATTTAGAAAACAAACAGCTCAACCTTGATCTTATTGAATGACAGACAAGGCTGGGAGGCTAAATGGCATAATTGCTTAGTAATTACACTTCATGGACAACATTATGTTTAATTCAAGAAAATGTTTCATTTCTCATTCCAGAAAGAAGCCCAATTTATAATCAGTGTTTTTATCTGTAAATGGTCAGCACTGTTGTTCCTAATGTTTGTCTCTCAGATCCATAACTTAAACAGGTCACACACTTGGAACACAAGGTGATAGAGTGCTCTACAAAACTAATAAAGTTGCTCTTCATGGAGGCTCCATTTACCTTCTCTATTACTTCTTGTTTGAAACAGAAACAGTAAACAGCAGCTCATTTCTTTCGACACCTACAGAGTGGTCCCCTGAGAAAGGCTGACAGCGTCATTGTGTAAAACATACATGGCAGGAGGGAACAACATCGTCAATGGGGAAGGGAGAAGACTGGAGGAGTGATGATTGATCTTGCTTTGTCACTGCTCTCAAAATAAGCTAAAGGACTACTTGAGGCATTGGTCAGCTGGGAACCAGTGTACGTCACTGATGAGATGAGATATTATGTGAGTTGGGATATGAGCAGAAACATTTTGGATGGGCAAATAAAAAGTTGAAAATGGAAGTATGACCAGGAGATCTTGGGAATAGTCGTCAGAGGTTAAAAAAATCGTTTTCAATGCTTTTTTTGGGAAGTGGACATTTCACCCATTCCTAATTTTCCTGGTGAAGGTGAAAGTAAGCTGCCTTATTGAACTGCTGCAGACCATTTGGTACAGGTGCACTGTATTGCTGTTAGGAAGAGAGGTCCAGGATTTTGTGAAGGATATATAGTTTTATATATATCGATATATTTTAATATATATATATGGAGACAATATAATTCCATAGTAGGCTGATACAGGAATCCCCAGACTATGAAAGTCTGACTTATGAATGCTCATACCTGTGAACATGATCTCAAACAGGGATGTGATTTTACAGACCTGACATCCATGGCTCATTTATGTTGTCTAACATTGTATTCTGATTCGCAACACCTTACTGTTGGTGCTGAACCTCAACGGCTAGTGCAGTGGAGTGCAGATTGGTGCATAAATCGGGTAGATGCTGAGAGTGCTGGACCTGGATGATCTCCATAGCAACTGCCAACTTGTCCATTGGGGCAGCTAGATGCCCGCATGCCTAAGTCAGCAAGGTGCCAAAGGCGTTCTTTCAGTCCTACAACCTTTGTGTCATTTTTCCCAGTGCCTTTGACAACCTACCTGCTGCTTGTACACTTCAATGATGATTTTAATCTCAGATACCCTGAAGTTGTCTCCTGCCCTGGGACTCAGCAGGTGCCTGGTCTAAGGCAGTGCTTGTAGTGCCAGCAACCTGAGCTGGTTCTTCCTCAGCCAGCTCTGGGCAGTGGTGTGATCAAGAACTGGTGTTCCCACCTCTAATCTAGCTAATACAGATTTCTTCCCATAGGGTCATTAATAAACTGAATGGGTTTGTGCGATCAGCATTGGGTTAGCTTTCCAAAAGAATTGAAGTAATTAATTGAATCTAAATTCCACCAGGTGACATGGTTGGATTTGAACCTGTGTCCTCAGAATCTTAACCTAGGTTTCTGGATTGCTAATTAGGAGTACGTTATATTCACGGTCAGTAATGTTAGCCCCAATGCCTAAACTTTGCAATTTTACTTGAGCTCCACCATACACTGCACACCTTGATCCTATAATTATCTTGATTTGTATGGGCTCCTGAAGAGACATAGGCCTGACTTGCTGTGCTTTTCCAGCACCACTCTAATCTAGACTCCTTAAGAGACATGACAGCTTATCAGCAAAATCGTGCAGATGCTGGAAATTTGAAACAAAGAGAAGGCTGGAGAAACTCAGCAGGTCTTGCAGCATCTGAGAGAGAAACAGTTAATGTTTTGAGTCTGGTATAACTCTTCTTCAGAACACCTTAGTACTCGAATTGTTAGCCCTGTTTTTCTGCTCTGCAGTTGCAGACATTCAGGGTATTTTAATATTTCTGCATTTTTATTGCCTTTTTTTAATTGAATTTTACTCTGTACATTTTAGCAGCTAAAAGCTCTCCTCCAATATTGTTCTGCCGTTAAATGTACCATTTTAAGAGTGAAGTGTTCCTGTGTTGTTGAATGCTTTAGAGGATGAAGACAAGCTCATGGGGAGACAAGAGATGCAGAAACAACAATAATTACAGCTCTTTGTCTGAACGCTTTGCTCTTCGGCTATTTCTGTCCATGGACTGTTCACTACTCAACTGGACAGAGCAGATGATTCGATTTGTTTTATTACTCTCACAGGTTACAGGGAAAAGTGCTGACATGCTTTACAGGCAGATCGTACTATACAAATGCATCAGGGTAACAGAACAGAGTGTAGGATACAGTGTCACAGCTACTGAGAAGGTGCAGAAAGAGAGATTAACATTAACATTAAAGAGGTCCATTTAAAAATTCGTCTGTCAGTGAATGTTTTTTCTCCTCCAGAAGTCGGATTATTAGAGAGTCGTATCATTTGCTGCTCAGTAACATGCACAAATTGACAGCAACAGAGGAAAAAAAGTTTGTTTTTCATCTAGGAGGAAGTGAGGATTGCAGATGCTGGAGATCAGAGTCGAGAGTGTGGTGCTGGAAAAGCCCAGCAGGTCAGGCAGCATCCGAGGAGCAGGAGAATCAATGTTTCGGGCAAAAGCCCTTCATCAGGAATAGAGGGAGGGAGCCTCGAGGGTGGAGAGATAAATTGGGGGGGGATGGGGGGGAGCTGGGGAGAAGGTAGCAAAGAATACAATAGGTGAATGAGGGTGGGGGTGGAGGTGATAGGTCAGAGTGGAGGTTGGGGGAAGGTAGCAGAGTACAATAGGTGAATGGGGGTGGGGATGGAGGTGATAGGTCAGAAGGGAGAGTGGGGGAAGGTAGCAAAGAGTACAATGGGTGAATGGGGGTGGGGGATGGAAGTGATAGGTCAGAGAGGGAGATTTGTTTTTCATCTAGGAGGAAGTGAGGATTGCAGATGCTGGAGGTCAGAGTCAAGAGTGTGGTGCTGGAAAAGCACAGCAGGTCAGGCAGCTTCTGAGGAGCAGGAGAATAGACTTTTCGGGCTTAAGCCCTTCATCAGGAAGGTTCCAGATGAAGATTTTATGCCTGAAATGTTGATTCTCCTGCTCCTCGGAAGCTGCCTGACCTGATGTGCTTTTCCAGCATCACGCTTTTGTTTCTTTTCATCTGTCCAAATGAAGACTGTACTGTTATGAAGCTTTAGCCCTCCTGAATCCTGCCAGAATACTGCAGAGGTTATCTACCACACCAGGCACGCTACTGTATGGATATGGATCAAGCTAGCGACAAAAGCAAGGGGGATAATTTTGAATTTAAATTCAATGGAAAATTAAACCGGTAAAAAATCCGACTCTGCGAGTATTCCCTTAGGAAGCTTCAATTAAAACAGAGCATGGAGTAGAGATTCAGGATTTGAGTGGAGATGGGAAAATGAATCCAAAATTCAACCAACATTGTGTTGGTTAGCTTTTGCAATTTTGAAAAAATCTATTTGAGTAGACACAAATATAAAATATGTAGCAAACTAACACCGTTTAGCAATGTAATAGAACAAAAATTTCCTTTTGATGTTCACACTGAAATGTATTGCTTGATGCATTTAAGAGTAGTAATCTGGTACAATTTATTTCATACAGCTAAAAATTGGTTTGTTACTGATGATAAGTTTGCTCAATAAATGTCTAGTCTTCCGCCTGGGAGTAAACTGAATTAAAATCAATGAAAATCATGTTAAGAACGACAGCACGCTCTGTAATAGATTCATTAGAGTATAAAGAAAGAAAGCCTGACATTTCTATAATGACCATTGCATACCATGAGAACTTTACAGCCAATGAATTACATTCGAGGTCACTGTCATAATGTAAGAAATGCAGCCAATTTGCATGCAGCAAGTTCCCACAAGCAACAATTCCAAATCATGTCATGTGCCTTTTTGAGAAGCCAGATGTGGATAGTTGTATTTTTGATTAGTAAGTAAAAGATGAGGAATGCTCACCTTTATTGGCCCGGTGATCTCAAAATGCATGTTCTCATGTGAGCTTTCCACTTTAGTTGTTATTTGGAAATTGGTGAGGCGAAAGCAAACTGTGTGAGTGCAGTGTGATGGCTCAGTGTGTCCTTTCCTTGATGTTTATTTAAAACAATGTGCGGTACAATGGAAACAGGGTATGCCAAGTGGAACTCTAGCAATGACAATACTGTAACAGAGCAAGAGAAGAGAGTGAACCCTGAAAGTAATAAACAGAACCAAATAGCGGTGAACGTTGTATGTTTGGATAGAGATTGGGGAATAGGGTCTGTTAAGAAGGTTAAGGGGACATGTCGAGATGGAGAGTTGGGAAAGAGAATGCGAGTGGTAGCTTCTGAATAGAGAGTGGGGTGGGGGTCTGGAAAGAGAGTTCAAGGGCAAGTCTGGATGGAGAGGGAGTCTTTAGAGAGAGTTGGGGTACAATGTGAATGGAGAGTGTGTGGGCAGTGTGCTGTAAGGAGGGTAGGAGTGTGTTTGGATGGGGTTAAAGGGTATTTAGATGCAGGGGTGAGGGAGGGAGTCTGCAAGGAGAGTGGGGAGGGGGTTTAGATTGAGGGTGAAGAAGACGGTCCATAAGGAGGGTGGGGAAGAGTGTTTGAATGGAGGTTTGGGAGCTTATAAGGAGAGCGGGGCAGAGTGTTTGGGTGGAGGGCGGGGGAGGGGGTCGATAAGGAAGTGGGGAGGAGTGTTTGGGTGGAGGGTGGGGGAGGGGGTCGATAAGGAGGGTGGGGAGAAGTGTTTGGGTGGAGGGTGGAGTAAGGAGTCTATAAGGAGGGTGGGGAGGAGTGTTTGATTGGAGGGTGGGGGAGGGATCTATAAGGAGGGTGGGGAGGAGCATTTGGGTTGAGGGTGGGGTAGCGGGGTCTATAAAGAGAGTAGGGAGGAGTGTTTGGATGGAGAGTTGGGCAGCATTTTGATATAAAGGCAAATGGGGCATGTAAGGAAAGTACCAAAGAGGATCTGGAAGGTGATTAGGACAGACTGTAGTAATGTGAAGCCTAAACTCTGGTGAGTGAACGGTAGAGGTAATTGGTTTTATTAAACACAGTGCACCTGTCTGAGAACTTACATATCAATCCCAGTTTCATCTCGTTCTGACATCACTCTGATATAAAGACCTAAAACAAAAATTAAGAAGAACCAGGAGGGGACATGAGAAGTCGTTGGCGGATAGGATCAAGGAAAACTCTAAGGCTTCCTACAGGTATATCAGAAATGAAAGAATGACTAGAGTAAGATTAGGGCCAATTGAGGACAGTAGTAGGAAGTTGTGTGTGGAATCTGAGGAGATAGGGGAAGTGCTAAATGAATATTTTTCATCAGTATTCGCACTCGAAAAAAACAATGTTGTCAAGGACAATAGTGAGATACAGGCTACTCGACTAGACAGGATTGAGATTCACAAGGACGAGGTGTTAGCAATTCTGGAAAGTGTGAAAATAGATAAATCCCCTGGGTTGGATGGGATTTATCCTAGGATTCTCTGGGAAGGCAGGGAGGAGATTGCCAAGCCTTTGGCTTTGATCTTTATGTCATCATTGTCTACAGGAATAGTGCCAGAAGACGGGAGGATAGCAAATGTTCCCTTGTTCAAGAAGGGGAGTAGAGACAGCCCTGGTAATTATAGACCAGTGAGCCTTACTTTGGTTGTGAGTAAAGTGTTGGGAAAGGTTATAAGAGATAGGATTTATAATCATCGAGAAAGGAAAATGTTGTTTAGGGACAGTCAGCACAGTTTTGTGAAGGCTAGGTTGTACCTCACAAACCTTACTGAGTTCTTTGAGAAGGTGACCAAACAGGTGGATGAGGGTCAAACAGTTGATGTGGTGTATATGGATTTCAGTAAGGTGTTTGATAAGGTTCCCCACGGTAGGCTATTGCACAAAAATATGGAGGCATGGGATTGAGGGTGATTTAGCGGTTTGGATCAGAAATTGGCTAGCTGAAAGAAAACAGAGGGTGGTGGTTGATGGGAAATGTGCATCCTGGAGTTCAGTTACCTAGTGGTGAACTGCAAGGATATGTTTCGGGTCTACTGCTGTTTGTCATTTTTATAAACGACCTGGATGAGGGTGGGTTAGTAAATTTGCAGATGACACTGAAGTCGGTACATTTGTGGATCGTGCCAAAGATGTTGTAGGTTACAGAGGGACATACGTAAGCTGCAGAACTGGGGTGAGAGGTGGCAAATGGAGTTTATTGCAGAAAAGTGTGAGGTGATTCACTTTGAAAGGAGCAACAGGAGTGCAGAGTACTGGGCTAATGGTTGTGCAGATGAGCAGAGAGATCTCGGTGTCCAGGTACATAGATCCCTGAAAGTTGCCATCCAGGTTGATAGGGTTGTTAAGAAGGCATACAGTGTGTTAGCTTGTATTGGTAGAGGGATTGAGTTTTGGAGCCACGAGGTCATGCTGGAGCTGTACAAAACTCTGGTGTGGCCACACTTGGAGTATTGCGTACTGTTCAGGTCACCGCATTATAGGAAGTATGTGGAAGCTTTGGAAAGGATTCAGAGGAGATTTATGAGGATATTGCCAGGTATGGAGGGAAGGCCTAATGAGGAAAGGCTGAGGGACTTGAGGCTGTTTTCATTGGAGAGAAGAAGGTTGAGAGGTGACTTAATTGAGACATATAAGGTAATCAGAGGGTTAGGTAAGGTGCACAGTGAAAGCCTTTTTCCTCAGATGGTGATGACTAGCATTAGGGGGCATAGATTTAAATTGAGGGGGTGATTGATATAGGACAGATGTCAGAAGTAGTTTCTTTACTCAGAGAGTAGTAGGGACATGGAACACACTCCCTGCAACAGTAGTAGACTCACCAACTTTAAGGGCATTTAAATGGTCATTGGATAGTCATATTGAAGAAAATGGAATTGTGTAGGTTAGATAGGCTTCAGATTGGTTTCACAGCATCAAAGGCCAAACAGCCTGTACTGCGATGTAATGTTCTATGTTCTATGATGTAGTTCCTTATGCACATGTTCAGTGTGAGTATCTCTTGTAAACACTGGAGAAAAACCTAGAGACTGGACTAAGGTGGGCTTCTATCTGATAACTGTGTAAAATTCCAAACTATGGTGAAGGAGAGAGAGGGTAAAGCTGAGCTATGCTGGATGTTTCCTCAGTAAATCTGCAGGTGCTGTATGAAGAGACTGATATGGAAGGGTTAATTTGAAACTCCACCCACTTTGACATAGAAACACACTCCCCTTGGATAGTATTGAAGGTAGTTCTGGGAGTTGTGGATGGATGCAATCATGACTTCTAATCCTTGAGTTGTCATCAATATGACACAACCAAGGATCCTCATTTTCAAACTCTCCCCTTAGGTTATTTAGATTAGATTAGATTACCTACAGTATGGAAACAGGCCCTTCGGCCCAACAAATCCACACCAACCCTCTGAAGAGCAACCCACCCAGACCCATTCCCCTCCCCCACATTTACCCCTGACACTATGGGCAATTTTAGCCTGGCCAATTCACCTGCACATCTTTGGATTGTGGGAGGAAACCAGAGTACCCAGAGAAAACCCACACAGACACAGGGGAGAATGTGCAAACTCCACACAGCCAGTCATCTGAGGCAGGAATCAAACCTAGGTCCCTGTGAGGCAGCAGTGCTAACCACTGAGCCACCCCTGGTAGTTAAACCACCACCTTTGTGATGGGAGAGCAGCCCTATGGACTGATAAGTCTATGGTAAGTCTATGGTTTATAGTTGCTACTTACAATAAAGCCTTGTTGTCAAGGTATCCCTTTGCCAAGTCTGTCCTTCACCTATTAATGTTGGTACATGTCTGCGGCTAGTCAACAACTGCTATTGGCTATCACTGTCCTAAAACAGTGTCCCCTAAACTAGATGCAATATTATATGGAAAAGGTTTGATATTGCCTATTTGCTTCTGAATGCATTATATTGATCTTGGAAATTAGCAATTTTCCATCATTTCTGGTGAGGTGGAGGAGAAAGGACTGCCCAGTGCACATAACGGCATTGCATTCAGGATATTAAAGGCCCCATGATTGCAATCGCATACCCTTCAAACCTTTATCAAACTTGTGACCCTGTGAAAGAGACACATGCACTGTGCTACAGTTCCTGTGCGGCCTTGCTGAATAATGTGCATCGATTACCTTTTTTTGCTAGACTAGACACAGCAGGTACATTTCCACTGGATTGCAAGATGGTGGAGGCATGATATAAATGAAACCCACCTCGTTTTGGTGATCACTGACAGAAATGTTTCCATGTTTAAGGTGGGGTGGAACATTTTAGTATCAGATGGCACAGCTTTATCAGTCATCTCCAGATTCTGTGCTCCATAACCATTGGCAACTTACTGCGAAATGTCTACAATATGGCGGCAAGCATATTTACCCAAGTGGACAGCACTCTGCTGTTTCATTCCATTCATTCTTGGGGTGTGAGTATCACTGACTAAGCTAACATTTATTGTCCATCCTGAAATGTCCTAGGAAAAGGTGATGGTTACTTCTTGAGTGGTTACTGTTCTGATGATGGTGGTCATGATGGGGAAAGTATAGGTGCATCCACTGTGCTGTTGGGAAGTAAGTTCCAGGATTTTAGTTCAACGACAGTGAAGGGCATGGTGATATCGTTCCAAATCATGGAGGGGGGAGCCTTGTAGATGATGGTGTTCCCATGCATCTTCTGCCCTTTGCCTCTCTGGGTGATAGGTATTGTGGGTTTGGAAGGTGCAGTCAGAGTTGCTTTAGCATATCTTGTAAATGGTACACACTGTGTGTTGGTGGTGAAGGGAGTGAATGCATGAAGATGATGGAAGAGAGTGCCAATTGACTCTGTGGCCTTTTATCAGAACTGGGAATAGGCAGAGGTTGAGCAAGTGAAAGGGTACAAGGTGAGGAAGAGAACAAAAGGGAAGGTCTGTTTTGGAGCAGAGGGCAGGAGGGACTATGGGAATCCAAGTGACCAGTCGGTTGGTAAGGGATGTAAACACTAAGAACGAGAAGGAAGGCAGATGAACATGGTAGAAAAGACCAATGGAAATCCCATTGGAGAGAGGAGCCAAATTCCTTTGAGTTGTACAGACTCCTCATCTAAATTTCAGCATTTGTTTCATTGCAGTCTCTCAATGGGCAATGTGATTGAGGGCACATTGAGATTCGCTCTTCTGATACTTGCCATGACTTCTATTACATACAACGCTACATCTTTCACTGAGATGATTTTCTATGTGAAACTTAATGCTTATTAGAAAGAAACCCTTGCATTTCATCTCCTTATTCTCTCTTGGAATGTGAGTATTGCTGACAAGGTTGCCCACCCCCAATTGTCCATGAACTGAGTGGATTACAGGACACTTCAGTGGACAGTTAAGAGTCAAGCACATTGCTATGAGTCTGAATCACGCGGGGATCAGTTCAGATGAGGTCGGCAGACTTCCTTTCCTGGAAAGCATTAGTGAACACTGTTTTGTGATAGATAATGATATGGCCAACATTAGTGAGACTACCAATCAATTTTAGGTTTATTTGTTTTTTAATTCCACTGTCTACTATAGCAGGATTTGAACTCAGTCCACAGAGCTTTAATTTGAAGCTTCTGGGTTACTCGTGCAGTGACAATACAATCGCACCACTGTCTACTGCTAAATATGTTGTACATTTTGCGATCATTGACTGTCTCACTGTGCTTTATAGAAAATTAATTGCTTTTAATTTGCAGTCTGGTTTATTGAGGATATAACAGCAGGGTTGAAATGTCGGTGCCAGCACTCATTTGAATCCTTCAGCTATGGTACTGTAAAGAAATAGATGAGATTGTGTCAGCGTTTACATTACTGCATGTAGAAATTGGTCTGCCAAGCATGTAGGAGTTCTCCGTGTAGTTTCTACATTCTATTTGCAATTTGACATTTCTTACAAAGAGTGTGTTTCTTGGAGACTGTTATCAGCCTGACAATTCACAGTTTTGAGAATCGTCTTGCTGACCTGACAGTGCTGTAACCAACACCCGATTGTATTGATGCCAAAGTTGCAGGCAAGTTAATTAACCTTGAGAGCTAAACTAGACAGGAGTGTTCAACGACATCCCTCTGCATATCACCTCATGCATAAGAGGAATATTTAAGTTAAGTCACGTCGCACTGTTTTCACTCTAGAAAATTGCCTTTTTTGAACTTGTAATAAACCAAGTAAGCTCCATGCCAAGATAATCATAAAGTTTCATCCTTTTAGAATGGAAATGATAAGACTGGAAATTACTGTTAGAACTTCACTTCCTGACAGCATTTTAAAAATTACTATGACAATTTAATATTTTATGTTACTGGGGAAAAAAAATCTGAACTTACTTTCCAACTCAATTTCACTGCCAGAGATATGAAAGACAGAAATGAAGCCTTATTTGTCTGTTCAGTGAGCCACGTGATTTTAAAAATTCTTTCATGTGATGTGAGCATTGTGGATAAGCCAGCATTTATTGCCTATCCCTAATTGCCCCTGAGAATTTGTCAGGAGCTGCCTTCTTACCTACTGAAGCCTATCTGGTCCAGTACACCTCCAGAGCTGTTAGGGAGTTCCAGAACGTTCATATTGTGACAATACTATGGCTTTAAGATGTATATTTAATCCTTTTTTATGATGAAAAATTGAGACAGAGGTATTGAGCAAACTGCTCCAAAGCCAGTAAAGTAAACAGCTTGTGAGGCCTTGTTTTTGTTTACAAGGTGCAACAATAGAAGCAGCCTGAATGGGTCGAGTCAAGCTTCCACAGACCCCGGATCCTTTTTTAGTTTTAGCTTTCAGCAGCAGTTGCTGGGGTCTTGAAGCTGGATGTGGAAGCTTTTATTCCTCTCTCTGTTACAGCTAAAAACTGGGATTCTCTTCCTGCTGCTAGAATTGCATGTGAGCCAATCTATTTCACTGAATTTGCCTTTGCCAAGGCTGTGTTTATATTACTATATTAGAACAATTCATTAGTAATAGTTAATATATATTATTTTGTTAAGCATTTTGATATCATTACAGTTAAGCCAATTCTTTTATTTTTATTTTGTCTGTATTTTAATGATAGTGTATGAATAAAGTGTGTTTTGTTTCAAAGCCTGGTAGTTTGACCAATCGAATTGCATCCAAAACACAATGCCTTACACTTTCCTTTAAAATAAGAAAAAGTTAGGGCCTAGACAATTCTCTTAATATATGTTAAGGGGCTTCAGTCTGGTCCATAACAGCATCAATGAGGAATTTACGATGTATTGATGATGTGTGTGGCTTGAAGGGGAATTAGCAAGTGATGGTGATCCCATGTATCTGTGACCCTTGTCCTTTTATGTGGTACATCTCAGGATTAGAAGGTGCTGTCACAGTTTGGTGAATTTCTGTGGTGCATCTTCATTATTGTACACACTGCTACCACTCTGCATGTATGGAGGAGGTGAGTGAATGTTCACAAAATATGGATGGGATGCTGATCGTGTGGAATGCATTATCCTGGATTGTGTTGAGATATCTGAGCATTATTGGAGTTGTCCTCATCCTGGTTTTCCATCACATTTCTGACTCCACTCGATCTTTAAGACCCTACACCTTGATTCAGCAAATAAATTTAGAACATAGAAAAATACAGTGCAGTACAGGCCCTTAGGCCCTCGATGTTGCGCCGACCAAAGCCTACCTAACCTACACTAGCCCAATAACCTCCATATGCTTGTCCAATGCCCGCTTAAATGACCATAAAGAGGGAGAGTCCACCACTGCTACTGGCAGGGCATTCCATGAACTCACAACCCGCTGAGTAAAAAATCTACCCCTAACATCTTTCCTATACCTACCACCCCTTAATTTAAAGCTGTGTCCCCTCGTAACAGCTGACTCCATACGCGGAAAAAGGTTCTCACTGTCAACCCTATCTAAACCCCTAATCATCTTGTACACAATCTTGGAGATTTTGAATTCTATAAGTGTATTTGGTTACATCCATGTGCATATTGAGTTTCTTGGTTTACAGGCCGATATGGAACAGAAGTGAGAACAGAATTGATACAGAAAAAAATCAGGTCCCAGAATGGAACCAGGCTTATTGGATCTTGCATGGAATTTTTGTAATTCATTAATATGGTGGTGTTTACAATAACTCCTAATCTACAAAGGGCTTGGGCATTATCACATTTGATGGTTGAGTATTATTGTCATATGTTCACCTGGGGTGGTGATTGGATTTATTAGTTGTGATGTGACTTAATTAAATATTCCTTTTATACATGAGGTGATATGCAGGGGGATGTAGTTAAATACTCTTGTCTCATTCAGATCTCAAGGTTAGTTAATGTGCCTGCAACTTTGTTATCAATACAATCGGGTGCTGGTTACAGCAATGTCAGGTCAGCTACCTCAAAACTGTGAATTGTCAGCCTGGTAACAGTCTCCAAGAAACACATTCATTGTAAGAATGTCAAGTTGCAAATAGAATGTAGAAACTACACAGAGAACTCCTCCATGCTTGGCAGACCAATTGCCACATGTGTGATATTTCTAGCTTTGCAGCTGGGTGGACAAGTGAGTCTTCTCCTGTCTGAGATTATTCTTATATCTGTGCGTGTTGTCTGCTTTTTTTGTTAGAAGTGTGACTCTAGTGACAATAAGTACTGTATATCTTTCTGCATGTACAAACTAGGGTTGCTTTGCAATATTACAACATGTTCAATATCATTAAACCCAACTTTACATTGAAAATAAGACCTGATAGTGTAAACCTTAAATGATTAACAGGCTGGAACAGTGCTTCTTAACCTGTCAAGGCTCACCTCCATTAACTTTTGCTTCTGGAATGGAAAATAAATCTGTCTGCCTTGTTCTTCATTATGCTGTCTCATCATAACTCTGTGTCTGTTTTATTCATCATACCCTGTGCCAACCACTTTCTGAACTTGATTTGACTTGTAGTCTCTTTCTTTTACATTCTGCACCATGTTGTTTTAATATATTAGTTTTGGTTTCTATCCAGTTGCTATCCCATTTATCTTAGAGGCTAGGTTTTGCAACCATGGTACTCAGTTGCATTTGCTATTGTTCCAGTTCATGATAATATTGGACAACTGATGTCCCAGGATGAAACCAGGCTTTAAAAATCATACATTTAATCTTTTTGTTTGTGGTCAACATGATGTTAGACACTAGAACATATCCACATGAACCAGCAGATGTTCGCCAACACACATACACACATAACCTGAAAACTAAGTTTTAATCTATTTCCTAATACCATCTGTTACAGAGACTCAATTTCAAAGAAATATTACTTCAACTTTATGTTTTGAAACTTGCTGAACTAATAATCTCCAGTCTCTCTTCCTTGAACTGGACAGGCAACTTTATGATTCTTTTTCAAGTCTGAAATCAATAACTTGTTTGCAACTTTGCTGGCCTAAAGATTCTCCATTCTAACAGCTTGAGGACTTCGATCTGAATTCTCCTGGCTTGGAAGCTTCATAGACTACAAACCTCTTCTACTGATGTCGACAAGCAGGAGATTGGAAGAACACAGCAGTCCAGACAGCATCAGGAGGTGGCGAAGTCGACGTTTTGGGTATAACCCTTCTTTAGGACTGGGGGTAGGTTAAGGGGAGCTGCACCTAAAAGAGATGGGGGAGAAAAGGTGGTGAAGTGGGGATAAGTGAGCACAGGCAGAGGGTACGACCTGGTTGGCTGATGGGAGGAATGAATCCAGTTGGTAGCTGGAAGGAAGGGTGGATCAAAGGAATGGAAGGGAGAAGGAGGGGCTGGGAAGGGAGTCGGGGATAGGAAAGGAGGTTATTTGAAATTGAAGAATTCAATGTTGGACTGTAGGCTGGCCAGGCGGAAGATGAGGCATTGTTCCTCCAATTTGATGCCTGATTCATTGTGTCTAATGGAGGATGCCAAGGATGGTCATGTCAGAAAGAGAGTGGGAAGGGGAATTAAACTGGGTGGTAACTGAGAGGTCAGGTCAGCCTCTGCAGGCCCGGCTGAGTTGCTTTGTGAAATGCAATTACATTTGGTCTCCTCGATGTAGAGAAGACCACATCGGGAGCACCGGATACAGTAAACTAGGTTGGAGGGGAGGCAGGTGAACTTCTGTCTCACCTTGAAGGACTGTTTGGGGTCCTGGATGGAGGTGAGGGCCCGGAGGACTCAACATTGAGTTCCCCAATTTCAAATTTGTAACTCATGCGGACCAAACCTGACCCAAACCCTCTGCTCCCAGGAATTGAACCCACTTTCACATGTCAGCACCCAACCAAAATGGACCTGACCCACTTGCTCCTGGAACCCATTCGATATGCCCTCATCCTCACCCCACCCCATCACTAGACTTGGCCTAACAACCACTACCTCTCATGTTGGACATGACCTGATGCCTACCTCCCCACCTTCTGACTATCAACCTAAGACCCCCCCCCAACCCCCCTCCTCACTCCCCCCTCATAAGGAGCAGCAGAATTGTACTACAATGTAATCTGTAACCTCGTGGCCTGGCATATCCCCCACTCAAACACTGCCATCAAGCCAGGGGATCAACCCTGGTTCAATGGAGAATGCAGGAGGGCATGCCAGGAGCAACATCAGGCATACCTAAGAATGACGGGCTAACCTGGTAAGGCTCCAAATCAAGACTACTTGCCTGTCCACCATCTACAATTCAGAAGTGTGATGGAATACTCCCTCTTGTCTGGATGGGTGCAGTTCTAACAACACTCGAAACTTGACATCATCCAGGACAAAACAACCCGCTTGATTAGCACAATATCCACAAGCATCTATTCCCTCCACCAGTGATGCTCAGTAGCAGTTGTGTGTACTATCTACAAGATGCACTGCAGAAATTCACCAAAGATCCTCAGATAGCACATGCCAAACCCACAACCAGTTCCAGCTAGAAGGACAAGGGTATGAGATAATGGGAACATCATTCCCTACAAGTTCCCCTCCAAGCCACTTGCCATCCTGACTTGGAAATATATTGCCATCCCCTTACTATTGCTGGGTCAAAATTCTGGAATTCCCTCCCAAATGGCATTATGGGTCAACCTACAGCAGGTGGACTGCAGTGGTTCAAGAAGGCTGCTCACCCCCACCTTCACAAGGACCACTAGGGATGAGCAATAAATGCTGCCAGGCAGTGACACCCACATACCGTGAACGCATTAAAAAAAAGGCCAAGCAGCATCGTTATTTCTTTTCTTGCTCCATCCGTTCTGCCTTTCAATTTCTCCTGATTTCCTCCGTCTTGTAGGTCTTCCTTTATTCTTGTCCCATCTTGTCCCTCGCCCAAATCCATCTCTAACATTTTCCCATTTCTGATGGAAGGTCATGCTCCAACCTGAAACCCTGTTCCTCTCTTGACAGATACTGCCTGACCTCCTGGATAGTTCTGGCACTTTCTCTTATTGTTATGGCAATGTGTCTTCTGTGTTGACGGTCCTGCTTTCACCTTGACTTAGTTGTAACCTTTGACGCAGTTGACAAATCTTGAAAATATGCCATTTTGATGAAACCATTTCCCAAACCTCTCCAAGGGCACTGTCTGTACACGCAACGACGTCAATGCAACCAGATTTTTAAAAAATGAAGTGCCATATGTTTGAGAAGCTGTTGTTTGTTTCCATGGTGACTGTATAGTGATGTATGTACTTTCAAAACTGAGGGATGATTTACAATCTGTGCTCCTAATGAGGAAGATCGAGGTAAATGCAACTGGAAGACAGGATGACTGTATTTGCAGCCCCATTTGAAAGACTCATGTTTTCTTTGTACATAACACCCTGCTGGGAGTACAACATTGATTGGTTTGCCTTCTAATCTTCTGCTCCAACCAAGTAGAAACAAGAAGTGAGGAGGCCAAATCCCTCTATTGTTATCAATATAAACAGCTGCTTGGAAGCTTTGAGCAACTGAATTCAGAAATGGGCATTCTACAAATTCTATCTCCTCTGGCCCTGCAAGCTCCTTCTGCAGGATCAGATGTTGCAGGGCACTTTGGAAGGAGCCAGATACGCGTGAACAGATGGGAATACATTTGTGCCAGATGCAAATGGGAATAGAGAGGATTGAATATTTATTATTCCTGGGGATGGAAATTCAGGCAATATTGGGAAAGCAAAAAGTGGAGGAAGAGGTTGCAGCTTTATTACCATGCTAAGAGAAAAATGTTCATTTACAAGGATGTTGGCAGGTTTGGAGGATTTGAGTTATAGGGAGAGGCTGGAAGGCTGGGGCTGTTTTCTGGAGCGCAGAGGCTGAGGGTTGACTTTATAGAGGTTTACAAAATTATAAGGGGCACGGCTAGGATAAATAGACAAAATCTTTACCCTGGGGTGGGGGAGTCCAGAACTAGAGGGCATAGGTTTAGGGTGAGAGGGGAAAGATATAAAAGAGACCTAAGGGGCAACTTTTTCACATAGAGGATGTTATGTGTATGGAATGAGCTGCTAGAGGAAGTGGTAGATGCTGTTGCAATTGCAACATTTGCAAGGCATCTGGATGGGTATATGAATAGGTAGGGTTTGGAGGGATATGGGCTGGGTGCTGGCAAGTGGGACTAGATTGGGTTGGGATAATTGGTCGGCATGGACGGGTTGGACCGAAGGATCTGTTTCCATGCTGTACATCTCTATGACTCTATAACTCTATGACTAAAGACAGACACAAATTGTTTTGGAGTTCAGAAACAATGATAAGAAAGAACTGTTGCAACATCTGCTGTATTGTATGAAGACCAAGTAATGCGAAGCTGACAAAGGGGCAGACTTGGCAGTAAATCACGAAGGGTGCAGGAGCTGTAGGTTAATGGCAATAAGAGACATTAACCTTCCCAAGGTTAAATCGATAGTAGGTGGGTTAAGAGCAGGAGAGAAAAGAATTTCTGAAATGTGCTGAATAGAATTCTCTGAGAGTATGTTTTCTGCCTGATGAAGAAGCTGAATTGAGTTCCGGGGAATAAAGTGGGTCATGTGGACGTTGTCATGGTGAGGGAGCATATTGGGAATAGTTATCTCGATTCTGTAAGGTTAAGCTCATGATACAGAAGGTCAAAAAATCATTATGAGTGAAAATAGAAGGAAGGTTACTTTCAGTGAATTTCTGAATGGCCTGACCTAGTGCAATTGGAATATATACCACAGAGGCAGAAATGTGATGGAACAAGTGTGTGGGCTGGGCAGTATAAGGAGGGGAAGGTTTGGGTACAGTCAAGGTACATTGCCGCAAGGGGCAAACGGACCAAATCTGGAACTCCCCGGATGATGAAAGAGTTGGAGAGTAGGACGAAGCAGGAGAATGGGTGCTGTTCTAGATGTCAGCTGGAGGGAGACTCAGGAAGAATGTAAAAAAGAACACAGGAAATGTGAAAAAGTAAGTAATAAGAACAAAGTGACAGTGTGAGGACATTGGTGGTTAAAATAAAAGGAAATCCAAATGTCCCCTGTTTATATTAAGAGAATGAGGGATGTCAAAGGTCAATGGAGCTGATTAAGTTTCGGAATGGACTAATTGAGGCACAAAACATTGCGGAGGTGCTAAATGAATACCTTGCATCATTTTTCAATAAGGAACACGTTTCTGCCAAGCTACCATTAAATGAAAAAGTTGCAGGGTGAAACAGAGAGTAGATAAAGAGGAGCTAGTAGAAAAGCTGGCGATACTTAAAGTAGATAAAACACCAAGACCGAGATGGTTGCTTAGAGAAGCAGGTGTTGAAACTGCCAAGTTACTGGTCAAACGTTTGCACTAGTCTGCCAATGCTGGGGCACTGCCAAAGGGCAAGAGGTTTATAAACAGTGCACATCTATTCAATTAAGCTGAGATGGATACGTATGACACAACGAGGTCAGTCAGTTTAAAATCGGTGATGGGGAAGCTTTTTGAAATAATAATCCAGGATTAAACTGTCATTTGGAAAAACGTGAAGTGATAAAGGAGAGCGGGCACTGACGTGACATGTTGTGTTTGACTAACTTGATAACTTTAATGATGTAACAGAGAGGAAAGTGATGGTTATGAGGAGATGTGGTAGAGGTATTTACAAGCATTGTGTGGATAGAATGAATGCTGGTACCAGTAGTAATGGAGGACCACCAGATTGCATGTATTTGGCAAAACAGGCAAACGTGGGATGAGAGATAACATTGTATTCAATGATTTGTTATGGTTTACTGCTTGTTGTTGGTGAATAAAAGTTCAATAGTTGCTTTCAAAAGGTTAATGAGTAAGTGTTGAATGAGTAAAGGAACTACAAAAAATCTGAGGAGCTTGATCAACTGGATTGTTCTGTGAAAGAGTTGATATAGACACGATGGGCCAAATGGCTTCATTCAGTGCTATCCTTTTCTCTGTGTGTTACTATCCTGAGAGTTGATATTTTCTATGGCTGTTCCAAACACACTTCTGCTGCCAAGCGGTCTGTCAACTTGGCTATAGCTGAGTGAGATGGCTAAGGCACCCTCAGAACAATGAAACCCTGTATCATGTCACAAATGGAGTTAGTGAAGATGAAAAGAATTTATAATGATGTCATCGATGTGCAATTCATTAAATGGAAGAAGACTGAAACGTATCTCCACTTTATTGTCAATAAGTGAACAGTGGAGAAGGTAGAGCGGCAAAGGGCTATCATGACCTCTGACCTAACAGCAACCCTCAAAGCTTCCCATCTATAAAGTCTCCTTCTTCAGTAACTTCAGACTTCATTTCTTATGGGTTAAAGATCAAATGTTACTGGTTGCTCCACAGGGGCTAATATCCTGTTCTACTTGTCAGGCACTGTATTCTGCAGACAGAGTAGAAGGAAAAGGTTTCAATCAATGTCCAAATAATGTGTAGATGCAAACAATCCTCAACATGCAGCCATAATTAATTTGGGTGCATATATAATGAAATGTGCAACTAGATTACTTGAATCTTTTAGGCTGAAGACATGGATGCTTGAAATGTAGGAGCACTACAGGTGAAATCTAGGTACGTAGACCATGGGTGTTGCTGGCTGGGTCAGCATTTATGGCCTATCCCCATTTGCTTTGGAGAAGGTGCCTTCTTGCTACAGTGTAGTCCTTGGGTGTAGGTCAACCCACAGTGCTATGACCAAAGGAATCCCAATGACAGTGAAGGAATAATAACGTGTTGTTCCAAGTCAGGTGGAATATGGCTTGCAGGGATACTGAAAGTGGTGGTGTTCCTATGCATTTCAGGCCCTTGGTCTTTCTAGGTGGTAGACATGAGTTTAAAAGGTACTGCTAAAAGAAGCTTTGTGTTTGCTGCAGTGTAGATGGTACACACTGCTGCCACTGTGCACTGCTGATGAAGGGAGTGAATATTGAAGTTGGTGGATGTGGTGCCAATCAAGCATGTTGCTTTAACCTGGATGATGTTGAGTTTCTTAAGTGTCGTTGGAGCTGCAAATGGGGCGTATTCCAGCAGACTTCTCACTGTGTCTTACAGATGGAGGACAAGCTTTGGGGATTCGGGAAGTCACTTACTCAAACTCCACAAGATCCACTCTTGTTGCCACACTGTTTATATGACTGGTCCACAGCATTAACTTCCACAATTTTGAGGGTGGGGTATCCAGGGATGGTAATGTTATTGAGTGTCAAAGGGTGATGGTTAGATTCTCTCTAGTTGGAGATAGTCATTGTATGGCATGTGTCTGGCATGAAAATTACTAGCCATTACCCACCCCAGCTGGTAGGTTGTCCTGATTTTACTCCTTGTGACGTAGGCTTCATTATTACCTCAAGGCTTTTTAATGGAATTGTGTAAATTTCACACAACACCCCAGATTATAGTCCAACAAATTTATTTGGAAGCACGAGCTTTCAGAGCGCTGCTCCTTCATCAGGTAACTTCATCAGAAGGAGCAGCGCTCCAACAGCTAGTGCTTCCAAATAAACCTTTTGGACTGTAACCTGGTGTTGTGTGATTTTTAATTTTGTCCATCACAGTCCAACACCGGCTCCACCACAGAATAGAATTGAGTTCGATGAAACCAAGAACAATGGCCCCACTTCTGGCCTTACTTAGGATGGACAGTCATTAATGAAACACCTAAGTATGATAGGACTAAGGACAATCCCCTGAGGAATGGAGGGGCTCTCATAGCCTTGTGGTAGTGTCTATACATTGTAGCTAGGAGACCTAGGTTCAAATCCCACCTGTTCCAGAGGTGTGATATAATATCTACCCTGAAGAATATCTGAGTGTGAGGTGATGGTCTTTCAATGATCACAATCATTTTCCTTTCTACTAGGTGCTGGAGTCATTCCCCATTGACCTCAATGTTCTGTGGCACTAATGCTGCCTTGATATCAGGATGAAAATGAGCATCATGGTGAAGACTGGAAGGATGGAGATAGTTGGAAGCAAATTCACTTGCCTTCCCATTAGAGGCAACAAATGCATAAATGATGTACTGGTAGATGTAAGTTCTGCCCTGCCCTGATCTGAAAGGACCTCCGCAATTAATGTTGGGATATGTATGACTTTCTGATGTGCAAACCACTATGTCCATTTAAATTGGAGAGGATTGTCTTGTGGCATTATTGCTGGACTGTTAACCCAGAGACCCAGCTAATATTCTGGGGACCTTAGTTTAAATTCCACACTGGCAGATAGTGGAAGTTGAATTCAATAATTTTTTTTAAAAGTCCAGAGTTAAGAGTTTAATGATGACCCCAAAAACATTGTTGGAAAAACCCACCTAGTTCACTCATGTCCTTTAGGGAAGGAAACTGCCATCCTTACCTGGTCTGGCCAACATGTGACTCCAGACCCATCGCAATGTAGTTGCCCATTGGGCAATGAGGGATGGGCAATAAATGTTGGCCTCGCCAATGATGCCCTTACCTTGTGATTGAATAAAAAAACTGTTACTTCTTGAATCATACAGGAAGACACGAGTTGCCATTCTCAATGTGCAAGCACTGATTCTCTTTTTTTTGTGTCAGAACCTCACTTTGCATTTTGGTGGTGGAGCTGACATTGTTCTTGCAGTGGGGTCCAACCTGTGATCAAACCTACCTCCAAATCCTTAACCTCTGCTCAGTATTTCCCAAAGGGTAGAGGCTTTTGGAGTGAGTAGCGATCATAAGATAAAAGCATGGAGAAAATAAAGATTGACACCTTCACTTGTCAATAAACTGAAGAAACGGATGGAAACAGCCTTTACTCGACAGTGGTTGTGCACATTCTACACCAGGTATAGAGCTGCAAAAATGCCATTGATCACCAATGAGGACTCACACTAAATACATTTAGAATTGAAGCCTTTTAATAAAAATCGTTGTAGCATAAGAAGCAGGAGGAACAGATGGAAAAGCGTATTCATTTGTGATCTAAACATTTTCACTGCAAAATTGAGCTTCTGAAAGGATTATTAACTGTGCAGCGAACAGTAGCCCCCACAATGTAATGTTGTTTGTTTCATTAAATTGCAGAGTACATTGTGTGATTTTATTTTTTCCCCTAGTTCCGTATATTGTTCTTGCTTTGAAAGAATATGCACAGCTGTACATGTGATATTTGGCAGAGAACACAACTCTGTTTATTTGAGTGCTGGCTTTAAAGTTCCCAGTTTCAGCATTAGTTTGATGATATTTAGTACTCCAGGCACAAAGAACACAGTCCTAAAGTTACGAAGATGTTTCTTTCATTCCTTTGACTTGGCAGAATCCAAATTTAGTTTTAATGAGCAAATGGCTGGTGCTTGCTTAATAAGTTGAGGCAGTATATCATGTTCACATCATAGAACCCCTACAATGTGGAAGCATCGAGTTCACCCAGACCCACTCCCTGTACCTGTAACCCTGTATTTCCCATGGCTAACACACCTAGCCTGCGCATCCCTGGACCCTTAACATGGCCAAGCCACTGTACCTGCACATTTTTGAACTGTGGGAGGAAACCCACACAGTCGGAGGGGTGAGGGGGTTGGGGAAGCATGCAAACTCTACACAGACAGTCGGCCAAGTCCCTGGTTCTATGAGGTTGCAGTGCTGGCCCTCGAACCACCATGCCTCCCTCAAAGGCCCTACAAGATGACCATTTTACTCACTGTCTTTGCTGCCAGCATATGTTGCTCGCCAGTTGGCCTTCAATGAATCCACAATGTCAATGCTGCTGAATGCTGTTACTATAAATGGAGACTGGCCATGTTTATCACAGTGTCCTTACAGTGAACAGACTTTGATCTCAACAGTCTTAACTGAACTTGAATGTCGGTTGCAGAGATGGCGTTTTAGCCCACCATTGCTTCTGCCACCTGATTTACCCTTCCCCTATTTTTTCACTCTTCTCCCGTGGTTTGGTAAAGATTCCTCATCAAAGCATCTTGTTTTGTGAAGGTAAGATGTTTCTAGTTGTTCAGCTGGAACGTGCTGGATAGGTACGAAATGACCCAATCACTCAATGGGTACAAGAATCACTGCTGTTTGTTTTCTTCAATGTGCCTTTTTGAAGGTTTATTTTGGGTAACGTGTGATTGGATGCTTCAGGGAGTCCAATATCCTCTGCTAATGTATCTGGGAATAGTTCCTTTCTGCAAAATTCATGAACTTTGCAATTTGGGAGGCCGAACCTTTTCCTATATGGGTGGAAAGGAAGAGGGGGAAGTGAGTTAACCTCAACCATTCTTCAGGAGCTGTTTACGTTGGCATGGATTTGGGAGCAGGTTATCTGCTTGTCTTACAGAAAGCAATGATGCAGGACAGAAAGCCACTGCAGAGGCAATGAGGAGGAAACAATAAAAAAACTGCAAAGAATACGATTAAGCTTTCTTCAATCTTCACCAGCTCCAAATTGGCATTATTGCTATAGATTGAATTCTAAGTGTAATTGAGAAATATTTGCAAATGGGAGCAATTGGGCAACATGCATTACCTAAGAAAAACATAACTTTTGTACCTCAAGCACAACACAATTATTGTGCAACGCGTGCACTTGGTAATGGGGGAGATAGTGGCTTAGTGGTAATATCATTGGGCTAGTAATGTTCAGAAGCCATTGGTTCAAATCCTCCTATAGCAAGTGGTGAAGTTAAAATCCCTTTTTTAAAAAAATAAAACCATTGTGGATTTTTATAAAACCATCTGGTTTACTATCACCCCTTTGGAGAGGAAATTTGCAGTTGGCCTGATCTAGTCCATAGCGATGTGGTTGACACCTAGCTATCTTCTGAAATGGCCAAGATGGTGCAATTAGGGGTGGGCAACAAATATAGGCTTTACCAGCGATGTATCCCGGCACCTTCCCCTGCAACCGTGAGAAATGCAAAACTTGCGCCTGCTTGGCACACCCTCCTCATTCCTGAAGAAGGGCTTATGCCCGAAACGTCGATTCTCCTGCTCCTCGGATACTGCCTGACCTGCTGCGCTTTTCCAGCAACGCATTTTTCAGCGATGTCTACATCCAGTTTGAGTCTAAAAGCATGCCGATAAAATGGGTTTATGGTGTCTGGATAATTCCAGTACTCCAGCTTTTCGAGTTGGGAAAAAAATATCCTTATATCTTATTTTTGCCACAACTTAAATGCAATTGAAAATTTTCAGTAACAGTTTACAATAATACACACAATTTAGTGGGTTAGGTGGGAGAGAGAGAAAGAGAAAAAATACTTCACTTGGTTTTGGAAATCATTTTACTAAAACAATAATGCATTTATACTGATGATGAGATTGTCAACATTTGCTGTCATCTCTTCCCTGAAATTGAAATCAATGTCCAGTTTCCTGTTGATATCCAGTTTAATGCCTATATCAAGAAGCTGAAACCCTGCTCTTCCAAAGGGTGCACAGTTGTAGCCTTTGCAGAAGGCAATCAGTGCAGGATCATTGATTTATGATAAGCTTCAAGTTGTTTTTTTTTACTGTTACAACCTCAAGAAAATGGTAAGCTTTTTCAGCCAAACGTAACAGATTTTAGCGACATAAACGATAGGTCACAGTTATCTGAGAGTAGACTCTCTGGCCTTTCACAATTGGAGTGTCTCATTCTCTGAGAGGAATATTTGAACTCTGCCCTTGAAAATGAGGGGCCAACTGCAAATTGCCTCTCCAAAGAGGTGATAGTAAACCAGATGGTTTTTAAAAAATCAACAATGGCTTTATTAAAAAAAGGAATTCAAATTTCACCACTTACTATGGCAGGACTTAAACCTAAGGCTCCTGGATATTACTAACCCAATGACATTACCACTGAGCCATCACCGCCTCTATTGAGCATGAAGAAAATATTGTATAGTTTAGTAATATTAGTCTGACATTTCAACTTATAGGCCTCACTTCAGATAATTGAATGTGGGCACCTTTTCTCAAGATTAGTGTTGAGCACTATTCTTTACTACAGAGTGAAAAACATGGGCCATAAATAATATAGAAAGATGTCAGTGCTAACAAAATTGTGAGCGTTAACAACACTAGACCATGAACACATTCATTTAATTTTATTCCCTTCCCGCAGAAGTGCATGTTGGCTCGAATTTTACATTTTATACCTGGGCAGTTTTCCGGTGGACATATCATTCCAACTGAAATAGAACTCACCCAGTTTTAATTCCAGTGGTTGTAGGTGATACTTCCTAGGCAATGAAGTCAAAAACAAATCTCTTTATCTCCACTGGTGTGATGAAGATGAGCAACATTATCGGACATTATGTAGCAGAGCAGGAGCATCGTGGTAATGTCACTAGACTAAGAACTCAAAAGCACCATGGTCTGGAGACATCTGTGTGAATCATATCATGGCAGATAGCAAAACTTGAATTCAGTAAAAAAACCTGGATTGTAAAAAAGGTGGTTTGCTGTTTGCAGCTTGGTTGCCACAATTAGACTATAAGATGTAGGAGCATAAATAAGCCATTCAGCCCATTGAATCTGTTCTACCTTTCAACGAGACCATGGTTAATCTGAGAATCTTCAACTCCACTTCGCTGTCTTTTTTCTTTCTTATCACCGTCATTGATTCACAATCTGTCTATGTCAGTCTTGAGTATACTTAATGCACCCCCAGTCTTGACAGCCCTCTGCAGTAAAGAATTTCCTCCTCATCTCTGTCTTAAATGTGCAACTCTTTATTCTGAGATTATCGTCTCAGGTCCTTGACAAAGTAACTCCACAGAGGCTGGAACCCCGTCACCTTTATTTACACGTACATAATACTTGACACAGTACTTGACAAAGCTTTTCACTGTGACTCGGTACACGTGACAATAATTTCAATGCAATTCTATTCAAAACTGGTCTGGCTTCCTCAGAGCCTGCTCTCAGATTAAGTAGAACCTCTGACATTCCTGGTTATATCTGTCAGCCGGGGCTCCATAATTGGGGCTCTTAACCTGGTCCAGTCAGTGAACTCATTCTACGACTTCCACCTGGCTGACTGTGTTCCAATCACTACATTAGACTCCCCCACAAGGGGAAAGTGAGGACTGCAGATGCTGGAGATCAGAGTCGAAAGGTATGGCATGGGAAAAGCACAGTAGGAAGGAGAAACAACTTTTCACAACAACCCTGTCAGGTCTCCCTAAGGATCTTTGATGCTTTAATAAGGTTGCCTCTCATTCTTCTGTTTTCCAAAGAGTACACCATTTTTACAGACAATTGCAGCAATGGTCATGCATTTACGCAAGGGAGTTCTTGGAACATCTCAGAGCAACTGAATTGAATAGCAGCTTATGAGCAGCAGATCCAATGATCCACGATCTATTCAATTTACTAATCTCCAGGGGCTCACTGAATGTCACTGAAGAACCAACCCAAAGAACAAAGTTTTATCTTTGTGGGGTCAGGAGGAACAGGAATGCTTTATGAATCACTCCTCCTGCTCTCCTAGACTTTGAGAAAGTTGAGCTGATTTATTGAATTGTCCCAAGCTCCCTCAGAGCTGGTCAATGAGCAGGCTGCAGGCTGCCTGTATACAAGATGACGTCCTCAAAGTAGAACAGGCCGAATCCCCGTGACAATGGCTAGGCTATGGTGCACCTTTTCCACATGGTATGTGACCAAACTTTAAAGCAGGGCTGGAATAATGCAGAGTCAAAAAATGTGGTGCTGGAAAAACACAGCAGGCCAGGCAGCACCCGAGGAGCAGGAGAGTCAACGTCTCGGGCATTAGCCAGACAAGGGAATCAAGCAATCACTTCAGAAAGATACTATATGCTGCAGAGGGTCTTTCCAAGTCCATCAAATAAGATTGACTATCTTCTTCCATAGGAGAAAGTGAGGGCTGCAGATGCTGGAGAGTCAGAGTCGAAAAGTGTGGCATAAGAAAAAGCACAGCCAGTCAGGCAGCATCCGAGGAGCAGGAGAGTCAATGTTTCGGACATTTCTGATGAAGGCCTCATGCCCGAAACATCGATTTTCGTGCTCCTTGGATGCTGCCTGATCTACTGTGCTTTTCCAGCACCTTTATATCCTCTTTCATATACAACCTATAAATGCAGCACATATCAAAACATGTCTCCCCCATCATTGAACCTCAGCTTCATTGATCATACAGCACAGAAACAGACCCTTGCGTCCAACTCATCCATGCTGACCAGAGATCTGAAATTCATCTAGTTCCATTTGCCAGCATTTGTTCCATATCCCTCTGAACCCTTCTTATTCGTATGCCCATCCAGATGCCTTTTAAATCCTGTAGTTGTACCAGTCTTCAACACTTCCTCTGGCAGCTCATTCTATACATGCACCACCTTTTGGGTGAGAAGTTTGCCCTTAGGTCTCTTTTAAATCTTCCCCCTCTCACCTTAAATCTAAGCCTCTGGATTTTGACACCCCCACCCTGTAAAAAAGACCTCAGCTATTCATTATATCTGTGTTTCTCATGGTTTTATAAACCTCAATAAGGCTGTTCCTTTCCTGTGCAGCCTGCCCCCTTCAGGACTTTGGGTTATTGGAATCCTCGGCCGGGTTCTGCTTTGTTTCGCTCCTGTTCAGGAGCCTCTTTGCAACAGGCCAAATGGCTCCCAAAGTTCAGGCTGACTTCTTTGGCTGCACCACCTCCAGTTCTGTCCAATTCATGAATAGTTGCTTCATTTGGCATTCGAATAGTCCTTGACCACTCCCTCTCCGGGACTGCATCGAGCTAGTCCAATCTTGACTTTCTCCGAGATTGGTGATAATCTTGCCGTCTCTCACTCACAGTGGAATGTGCATTACTCAATGTGGCAGCTTCCTGCTGACTGCACTTTCATCTGATAACACACTGAGTGACTTGCCATCAAATTTACATTGCTCCACACCCTGCGTTAATCCCAGTTTCCGCAAATGTAGGCATGCCATTTCTTGGCTTTAGGACAACTGGCTCTCCTTGTCCCTAGAGACTTGTCCCTCGTTGTTGTGCAGGAAAACGCTGGCAGAGTTTACAATTTATAGCTATTGGCAAAATTGAGGTGAGGTGAGGGGATTTTTAGATGCTGTGAAGTGTACCAGAAACTCCCTGGAAAAGTGGCAGATGTTGATCCAACATGAACTGGCAAAAAAGATTGAAGTAAATAAAAATGTAAGATTTTCCATGGTTAGGAGGATGAGCCCAGGAGTGAACTGAATTGGATAGTTCCCTCTGGGAACTGGCATAGGAGGGAATGGGCCAATGGCATCTTTCAGCACTGTATCATTCCACGAATCTAATGCTTTTATGCTGCTGATAGTGAGCTCTGGGATTGGGAATTGTGCTAAAGCAAAGGAAAAGGGGATCTATTGGTGTCCATTGGTTTGTAATACAGAGTAACACCAACAGTGTGGGTTCAATTCCCAACATTGGCTAAGGTTACCATGTTCTCTGGGTGATCCTCAGGTTAAGCCATCACCAATTGTGTTTCTCTAATGAGACAGTAACACTACAGACTGGTAAGAGTATGGTGACTTAATCTTTACCTTTCTTTAAAATGCAAAGCGATTGGTCTTAATTTTAACCTCCTTAGGGTAACTGAGCAAGTGGATAGTTAAAACAATGAGCTGGTTGCTTATTCAGTTTGCAACTGAACTTCTATGTTTCCATCCAATTTTTACATCCCAATCAGTTTAGAAGGATGAGGGAGGAATCTAATTGAAACTTACAGAATATTGAATGGCCTGGACAGCGTGGATGTTGGGAAGATGTCCCCATTGGTAGGAAAGACCAGAACCCGAGGGCACAGCCTTCGAGTAAAGGGAAGACCCTTTAGAATGGAGATAAGGAGAAACTTCTTCAGCCAGAGATTGGGGAATCTGTGGAACTCATTGCCACGGAAGGCTGTGGAGGCCAGGTCATTGAGGATATTTAAGACTGAGATAGATAGGTTCTTGAGTATCAACAGGATTAAGGGTTACGGGGAGAAAGTGAGAGAATGGGGTTGAGAAACCTATCAGCCATGACTGAATGGTGGAGCAGACTTGATGGGCTGAATAGCCTAATGTCTGCTCCTATGTCTTATAGTCTTTTAATGGAGAACTTTCCTGGTATGGTTAAGTTGGTTGGGTAAGGCAGGTGGCATGACTTTTTTATGCCAGTTGAAATCACTTTACATCAGTAGGATCCCAATTACACATTGGCTGAGGCCTCAATGGGGAAGTTTCCCATTCAACTGCAGCAGACCCAGATTGAGGAAGGCCTCAAACTATCCTTTGTGGCAGCAGAGTTTGCTCCCCAAACTTTTCCCCCATTGTTGCCCCTTTTTTTTATACTCAGCAATTGCTAAGACCCCATAATTGTGAGTGTGAGGGCGAGAGGAAAATTCCTCTGTGGGACTAGGGGAGGGTGGTTATGCCTTTGAAAGTGGAGTGGTTGGAGAAAGAGGGTGTGGGGGAGGGGAGGTAAAAGTATTGGGGGTGTGGTGGTTGAGAGGAGATGCCTATTGGACAGGGGGAATGTGTGTGGGGGTTGGGTAATGTGTTGGAGAGCAGAGCTAGTGATGCCTGTGGAGGGTGTGTGTGTGTGTGAGAGAAAGAGATTGTGTGTGGCTGTATAAGTGGAATTGTCTGTGAGTGTAATTGTGAAAGTTTGTGGGTTTGTGAGATTGTTGCCCCTGGGTGAGGTATTAGGATTATTAAGGCAGAATTCAGGTCTACAAGGTTGGAGAGAGGTTGGACCATGTCCTCTTTGGAGGGTCAGTATGAACTTGATAAGCTGAACGGCCTATTTCCACACTGTAGGGATTCTATGAAAAGCCTGGTCAGGAGCAAGGGTAAAGGGGAGGTGTGGAAAAGAGTGGTGGTGGAATGGGGCCATGAGGAGAGGAAGAGGGTGATAGGGCAGAAAGGAGGTGTTCATAATTATTTCAATGGAGGAGGGAGGCAGGAATGGGAGCATTTTGTCATTGGAGGTGTGTGATTGGGCCTCCCTGGGTGAGTTACCATGGGTTTTGGTCATACTGCATGACATGATTTAAAACCAAAGAATGAATGTTCAGGCATAAAACAGATAGAATTGCAGAGCTTGGTTGTTTTTGAAAAGAAGATATTTGACGATGAAGCTTCCACCTTGCACTCATCAGCTGTAAATGCAAGAATGTATATTGCAGGAGAAAAAGGCATTAAATGGCAAGTCTCCCTAATGAGAATATAGGTCTACCTACAGCAGATGGACTGTGGCACTTTAAGGAGGCAGCTCATCATTAGTATCTCAAGAGCAAAAAGGGAGGAGCAATAAATGCTGAGCCTACCCGGTGATGCCCACGTCTCTTAAGTGAATTAAACAAAGTCAACAGCAATTGGCTAATATCTTATCATGTGGAAAGCAACAGGGAATGATAGGCTTCCAGCAATTCTGGGTAAATTGGAAGGAAAGAAACATAGCTTGAAGATATTCCTTTTGCTTGTCGAGAATAGGCCCCTGCGTATGAATGTATGTCACTTTTAGTAACAGAGTTTGACTGGTTGTCTTAAATTGATTGATAAGGTGGATCTGAGCACATTTGGGATTTCTCAGTAAATACTGTCCAAGTAGAAAGTCACATTTAGAATCACAGAGTCACATGGCATGGAACCAGATCCTTCGGTTCAACTCGTTCTTCTGGTCATGTGCCTGCACTTGCCCATATCCCTCTAAACCCTTCCTATTCATATATCTATCCAAATTTCTTTTAAATGTTGGAATTGTACCAGCCTCCACCACTTCCTCTGGCAGCACACTCCATACGCACCACCCTTTGCATGAAAATGTTGCCCCTTAGCTTCCTTTTAAAATTTGCCCCTCTCACCTTAGACCCAAATCCTCTAGCTTTCGACTCCCCAACCCTGGGAAAAAGACCTTGTCTACTCATCCTATCCATGCCCCTCATGATTATATAAACCTCTATAAGCCTCCAGAGAAAACAGTCCAATGCCTATTCAGCCCCTCCCTATAGCTCAAACCCTCCAAACCTGGCAACATGTCTATAAATTTTTTTCCTGAACCCTTTCCCAGTTTCACAACATCCTTCTGATAGCAAGAAGACTAGAATTTTATTTATTATTCATCCATTGGGTGAGGGCATCACTGGCTAGGACAGCATTTATTGCCCATTGGGTAGCTAAGACTTAAACACATTGCTGTGGGTCACATGTAGGCCAGACTAGGTAAGGATGGCCATTTCCTTCCCTAAAGGGCATTAGCGATGCCAGATAAGTTTTCCCAACAATGGATGCCTGGTCATCATAGATTCTTGATATTTATTGAATTCAAATTCCACCATCTGCCATGGCAGGATTTGAACCTGAGTTCCCAGAACATTACGTGGATTTCTGGTTTCAGAGTCCAGTGATACTACCACTAAGCCATCCCCTAGTGGTGAACTAGCTGCCGTATTCCCAAAATGGCCTCACCAATATCTTGTACAGCCACAGTTTGACACCCCAACTCCAATACTCAATGTTCTGACCAATGAAGGTAAACATACCAAACACTTTCTTCACCACTATGTCTACCTGCAATGTCACTTTAATAAGAGATGTTCTGTTCTGGAGCTTTGTAAGTGCGAGCACATCTATATTCTGCTTATTATGAACAGCTAGAGTGGGAGATTATTTGACTCATTTTGCCTATCTCACGTGGTATTTGAATTTCAATGCTGCCACAATGCCATGTAAATATGATTAGCAACATTTTACTTTTGAGATCAATGTTACTTTAGCCACTTAATTTTCTTTAGGTTAAAACAAAAATCTTTGTCTAGCAGGAAGCTCAAAAATATTTTTGGAATTAAATTGAATTTATTGTCACATGTACAGAGTCCCAGTGAAAAGATTTGTCTTGTGAGCAATACAGGCAGATCACAGAGTTAAGTAACATAGATAAGTAAATAATAGGTAAACAGTGGCAAAAACAAAGACATAGGTACAGGTAAATGTTACATTTTTGTGAGTCCATTCAGTACTCTAACAACAGTAGGATAGAAACTGTTTTGAAACCGGCTGGTGTGTGTGTTCAGGCTTCTGTACCCTCTCCCCGATGGTAGAGGTTGTAGAAAAACATTGGATCTTTGAGATGGATCTTTGAGAATGCTGGCAGCCTTTCCTTGACACTGGGCCTGGGAGATGGATTCTATAGATGGGAGGTTGTCCTTTGTGATTGTCCAGGCTGAGTTCACCACTCTCGCTAACTGTCTCCCATCTTGAATGGTACAGTTGCCATACCAGGTAGTGATACATCCAGACAGAAATCTCTCGATGGCGCACCTATAAAAGTTGGCAAGGGTATTCGCCGTCATGCCAAATCTCCTCAGCTGCCTGAGGAAGACGAGTCGTTGTTGTGCCTTTGTAACCCATGACTACATGAAGAGTCCAAGGAAGCTTGTTGTTGATGACCACTCCCAGGAGCTTGACACTCTCCACTCATTCCACCTTTGTGCTGTTGATGTGTGTGTGTGTGTGTTGGTGGGGGGGGGGGGGGGTGCGCATGAGTACCATCCCACCGAAGGTCAATAATGAGTTCCTTGGATTTGCCAGCATTGAGAGCTAGGTTGTTCTCATTGCACTATTTTCCATGTCTTTTTTAAATAGGGAATTTAAATTTTAAATAGGGTTTTTTAAAAAATAGGGAATCTTCTTGAAACTTGTTCTCATTGGCCACCATAAGTTTGGCAGAACATCACTGGAAGGAAGTCTCTGATAATCTCTTCTCAGAGAAACAACTGGTAACTGGTTAAGAAAGTACCCAGAGGGTATTTGTGCCTCGAAAAATATTTATCATCAAAAAATAGAAGACAAAAATCTTCAAACATACGCCTGGAAAATAACAATTGGCAAATAAGGCTTAAAAAAGCAAAATTGACCAAAAATGGATTAACATGCTCAAAAGCAGCACAGAAGATTATAATCAATCCAAGGTCTAAAAAAACTCAAACTTCGAAATAGCTGCAAATAATTGTTCTAAAAAAATCCTCAAAAATATTCATCATGAAAGGGACATCATTCTGTACCAGATTTAAAAATAAATGTTCTGTTTTGTATCCTGTGATAAGAATTTCCTCCAGCGTTTCAATGTCCTTTTATTCCCCATTATATTATAAATGTGATAAATCGAAAGATGGTTTACAGGGATTATCTCTCGGGGAAATAAGGTCCCAGCAATAGCCTCATGTTAAGCTGCAGAATAAATTCCTTATCTGAATTGTACACAATTTCTTTCAGTTCTCTTTCCACGTCAACAGGCAAATGAAATACTTGTTTCCTTCATTTATTTTTATTCTGGAACAGGGCACACAATCTATAGTTTGAGAGACACCACTCTGAATTAAATGTAGCTTGAGTCATAAAGACTTTAAAATGGAATCTCAGGTAGATAGGATTGTAAAGAAGGCGTTTAGTATGCTTTCCTTTATTGGTCAGAGCATTGAGTATAAGAGTTGAGAAGTCATGTTGTGGCTGTACAAGAGGGAATGGGCCAAGTGCTGGCAAATGGGACTGGATAAATTTAGGATATCTGGTCAGCATGGGCGGGTTGGACCAAAGGGTCTGTTTCTGTGCTGCACATCTCTCTGACTCTAAGTACAGCACGGAAACAGACCCTTTGGTCCAACTTGTCCATGCTGACCAGATATCCTAAATTAATCTAGTTCCATTTACCAGCAATTGGCCCATATCCCTCTAAATCCTTCCTATTCTTGTACCCATCCAGATGCCTTTTAAATGTTGTAATTGTACCAGCCTCCACCACTTCCACTGGCAGCTCATTCCATAAACGTACCACCCTCTGGGTGAAAAGGTTGCCCATTACATCCCTTTTAAGTCTTTCCCCTCTCACCCTGCACCTATGCCATCTAGTTTTGGACTCCCCTACCCTGGGAAGAAAAGACTTTGGTTATTCACCCTATCCATGCCCCTCAGCCTCTGATGCTCCAGCCTATTTAGCCTCTCTGTCTAACTCCTGGCAACATTTTTATAAATCTTTCTTGAACTCTTTCAAGATTAACAGCATTTTTCCTGTAGCAGGGAGACCAGAAATGAATGCAGTAGTCTAGGCAAGGTACAGCCACAGCATGACATCCCAACTCCTGTACATGATGCACTGGCCAATTAAGACAATTGTGTCAAACGCCCTTTTCAGTACCCCTATAGCTGACCAGGAATAATGCCTGCTCTTCACCCCTTGTCATGGATGTATTGGATGGAGTTTTCAGGTTGATGGCCAACTGGTGGAGGCCCCAGTCAATCAGAGGCAGGGATTCTAACATTACAGTCAAGATGTCCATGTTATATGAACTACAGGAGATATTGGTAAGGCCACGTTTGGAGCACTGTGTCCAATTCTGGTCACCCTGCTAATGGAAAAATGTTATTAAATTAGAAGGAGTGCAAAAAAGATTTACAGGCATGGTACCAACTCTGGAAGTTTTGAGTTATAAAGAGAGGCTGAATAGGCTGGAACTTTTCTTCCCGAAGGGTAGGAACCTGAGGGATGACTTTATAGAGGTTTGGAAAATCATGAGGGCCATAGATAAGGTGAATAGCCAAAGGTAGAGGAGTCTTTTCCCCAGGGTAGGGGAGTCCAAAACTAGAGGGCATAGGTTGAAGGTGAGATGTGCAAGATTTAAAAGGATTCTGAGGGGCAACGTTTTCACACAAAGGGTGGTGCGTATATGGACCGAGCAGTCAGAAGAAGTGGTAGAGCGGGTACAATTACAACTTTTCATAGACGTTTGGACAAGTACATGGATAGGAAAGATCTAAAAGGATGCGGACCAAACTCAGGCAAATGGGACTAGCTTTGTTAGGGATAACTGATTGGCATAGACGAGTTGGGCCGAAGGGCCTCTTTCTGAGTTGTATGATTCTATGACTCCATATAATATGCAGCTGAGGTATTTTCTCCAGGGAAATAGAAAGGGTCTAACAAATGTAAAAATCCACTCGTGTGGCAATTAAATGCTAACATTGGTAGTGATTAGAGACTAATTGATTTGATAAATGTGATTAGATCGCAACTTCTCAGTTAATGTTAGTATTACAAGATCTAAAAGGAAAAGCAGCAAGTCTCTTGACAATTTTCCACTACTTGAATCACCATAGCAATTTGCAAAAGACACCAAAGCATGTCTGAACTGTACACCAAAAAAAGCATCTTGCCATTAAAAAACAGTGAAATCCACACTTAGATTCTTTCCTGCTCTTCAACACCTTTACCTGAACATCAACTTCCTTGGTCAGCACATCCTAAGGATGGAGTTGAAGCTGGAAACTCTGGCAGGAACTCTACCCATCACGTTACAGAGACTGCGCTGGTGGGATGTGCCATGGATTGAAGCGATGTCATTTACCACAAAGCACAATTAGAGACACCGGGGTTGAAAAACTATAGAGTGGATTATAGTTCTTTGACCAAACTAAGAACTGAATAAAAACAATGAACAATAATGTTCAGAGTAATTTGGTGGTAAGGAACAAAAGACACATTTTGTCACAGATTTTGTTTTGTCGACATCAGGACAATTCTCACACACTCACACAGACCCTCCCTGTTACACATGCGCTCTCTCAAACACACACACACCCACACCCACACTCACATGCACACCCTCTCAAAGTCACATACTCTGTCACACTCGTGCACACATTCTATCAAGCATGCACACACACTCACACGCTCACACATTTTTTCCCTCTCCACACACATACACTCACACATTCTCTCCCTCTCTCCGCCCCCTCACACATACAAACACACACACCACACACACATTCTATCAAGCATGCACACACACTCACACACACACACTCACACACTCACACATTTTCTCCCTCTCTCTGCACCCCCACACATACACACACACTCACACATTCTCTCTCTCTGCCCCCCCACACATACACACACTCACACACATACATTCAAGCCCTCTTTCCGCCCCCCACACATACCCACACTCACACACATGCACCACACACACACAAACACACACATTCTCTCCCTCTCTCTGCTCCCCCACGCATACACGCACTCACACATTCTCTCCCTCTCTCCCCACCGACACATACACACAAACACACTCACACACATGCACCACACACACACAAACACACACATTCTCTCCCTCTCTCCGCCCCCCCACACATACACACACCACACACACATACACTCACACATTCTCTCCCTCTCTCCACCCCCTCACACATACACACATTCATACACCCACACCACACACACACTCACACATTCTCTCCCTCTCTCTACCCCCCACACATTCACACATTCTCTCCCTCTCTCCGCCCCCCACACATACACACACTCACACACACATTCACACATTCTCTCTCTCTCTCTGCCCCCCACACATACACACACTCACACATACACACACACATTCTCTCCCTCTCTCCGCACCCCACACATTCACACACTCACACACGCACATTCACACATTCTCTCCCTCTCTCTGCCCCCCACACATACACACACTCACACATACATACACACATTCTCTCCCTCTCTCCGCACCCCACACATGCACACACTCACACATACACACACATTCTCTCCCTCTCTCCGCCCCCCCACACATGCACATACACACTCACACCTTCTCTCCTTCTCTCCGCCACCCACACATACACACACGTACTCCACACACACACACAAACACATTCTCTCCCTCTCTCCCCCCCACACTTACACACACTCACACATACACACACATTCTCTCCCTCTCTCCGCACCCCACACATACACACACTCACACACACACACATACACACACATTCTCTCCCTCTCTCCGCCCCCCCATACATACACTCACACACTCACACATTCTCTCCTTCTCTCCGCCACCCACACATACACACTCACACACACACCACACAAACACACACAAACACACACATTCTCTCCCTCTCTCCGCCACTCCACACATACACACTCACACACACACCACACACACACACACTCACACATTCTCTCCCTCTCTCTGCCTCCACACACATACACACACTCACACACATACACACACTCACACATTCTCTCCCTCTCTCCGTGTCCCACACATACACACACTCACACACACACACACACTCACACATATTCTCTCCCTCTCTCCATTCCTCCCACACATACACACACTCACACATTCTTTCCCTCTCTCCGCACCCCACACATACACACACCCACACACACACTCACACATTCTTCCCACTCTCCGCGCCCCTAGACATACACACACTCACTCACACAAACACACACAGTCTCTCTCTCTCTCTCTCTCTCTCTCTCATGTGCATACACACACACACACACACATATAAGTCTATGGGGTGAATTTGCATTTACAGATTTGTATTTGCAGGTACCTTCTATTTTGTTAAAAAAATGCACAATGTGTTGGCAGTCAGTCCATGTGACACTTTATAAATTCCTACTTTGGAAATAGAACCAGTCTGACTCAAGTTTGGGGTACAGACAGACTGTAACCTCACACCTTTAATGAATTGTTTGAGCTGAGATGTCACTTTTTTTTTAATAAAACCTTAAATTATCTTGGGACAGTGACTTGAAAGAAGTTCTGGGATTTACATATTAATGGACTGAAACCTGCATCCCCATTCTAGGTGATAAACAGCAGTCTTAGTTTGTTCAATACACCGCATCAGTTGTATGACACTTCGATCTTTTACTATAAATTCTGTGTTCTATGATCCTGTCCCACTCGCTATCTGACGAAGAAGCAGCACTCTGAAAGCTTGTACTTCCAAATAAACCCGTTGGACTATAACCTGGTGTGTGGTTTTTAACATTTATAGTAAGAGAGGAGGTTGCTGACTGGTTAGCAAGTGGACTCTACCCATCAGGGTCCATTTGACAACCAATCAACATTCTCCTCTTATACTGGGCTTCCCCTTGAATTGGTACTCTTGTGAGTTGTCAAGATGAGTGCAAGGCTAAAAACTTTGAAAACTGAGCCTTTCTTAGAGATATTCAAGCTAACATTTATATGCCCAACTTCTTCAATGTTGAAGATGGAAAATCAGTCGAAGATTTGTTTGTTGCAGCGGTCAGGCAGAATTTCCTACTGATCATTTATGAAACTGTGCACTTTCTATTTGTGAAACTAGTGAGTCATGCAGACAACAATGACGAAGTAAACATAATGGAAGAAGCTAGAATTAGAACTGGTTGGTGATGATTCTCCATGGCAGATTCACCGCCAATGATTAGCCACTGCCGGTCATTTGACCTCTGGAGAATATTCACCACCAGAAATATATATATGTACTGATTGTTTTCCCTCCCGCCTGTTCTTTCACGCTTCTCAGTCCCCTTTATCTATACAACTACATATTGATGAAAAAGAGGTAAAATAAATATCATTTTATTGGTTTATATATAAAAATGAGTTACAAACTTTAACCAGAAAAAGGAAATATAGTTTCAAAATCTTGATAATGGCAGTAAAATTTCACATTAATATTAAACAATGAAATTTCAGTCCATTTGATAGTTATGCGCTATTCCTCTGAGATGTTCCAATCTAGTATTGGTTGTAGTTCTTGAGGCAAAAAACCTGTGAGCTTCAACGTAGGTATCAAGGTCAGTCAGTGGCACAAAAGCAATTATCATTTTTGCTTTTTAAGCATAATCAGGACTGGTGTTGTATTGACGAGTTGCTCCAACTGCAGCAATACATCTATGCATACATTTTTTAAACATTTAAAAAAATTCTATTAACAAAAATAGATGGTTATTAAAACAAGTAAACACTACCACCAATATTCAAAATATACAACTTATTTGCGGTGGCGAATCGTCTTCAGTGGCCAATGGGCGGTGGCTAAGCGTCCTTGGTGGTCAAAGAGCAGTGGCTAATCGTCGGCGGTGAATCTGCTGTGGTGGATGGTCCCATCCCGAATTAGAACATATATATCTTAGAGGGTTGTGCAGCTGGAGGCGATTGCAGGGATTGGGAGGGATAGGAGCTTGAAAGGATTGACTTAGACAAAGAGGTAGAGAGTACCTCAATCTAAGTTTGCTGATGATTCAATACCGTATAGGAATGCAAGATAGGAGGACACATAGGTGCAGCAGGGCATGGAACGATACTCATGGGTAACAATGTTGCTGATGCATGCGGTACCTCACTCATTGATCTGAGTTCACTGGATCAAGTACAGTAATAAGTCACTGTAATATTTTGTCAATGGTCAACAATTACATTTGCTGTGCTGCTCTGAATGAGAGATTTTCTAAACAGCAATTGCTGCAAAGGTTGTTTGTCAATATTAAATAATTGGGAAATTCTGAATGCCTTGACAAGATTGATAGTTTGTTTTATTAACGATGGGAACCATGTATTTTGTTAAAGTGTGATTCTGAAATTGGCCCATTGTTAAAGTGGATATTTACTGTAATAAAAACCACTTCAATATGTACATTATACCATTAAAAATTAATTAACAGAAAGCAACTGAGTATTACTTAATGCTGTGCTTTGATTCATAAATGACAAATCATTTCCACAATTTCTTTCTATTTCTGGTTCACTATTCACTTGGGAGTCCTTCACTTTTACAATAAACAGGCAGAGTTGCTGGAAATGTTATTCAATTGTGGATTGTGGTAGCTTATCGAAATAGTTGTGGATGATTTGATGGGCAGAAATAGTTAGAACATTATCTGTGGATCTGCTACGCCAGTTTTCTCCTCATTTTGCTCTCTATTAGTCCAATTTTCTCTCATGATCCTGTACAGGCATCGAGTAAGTGCCCACCAATCTTCATTTAATCAACAACAGCAACTTAAATTTATATAGCACCCTTGATCCAATTAAACCTCTCAAGACGCTTCACAGGAATATGATGAAAGAAAATATGGCATCTCACCACAGGAGAAGAGTTTTGTTTAGCTGTCCAAAAGCTTGGTCAAAGTGCTAGATTGTAAGGAATGTCTTAAAGGAGGAAAGTGAGATACAGAGACATTGGGTGGAAGAGGGGTTGATAGTTTGAGAGCTTGGGCCATAGACCACTGAAAGCACAGACAACAATGTTAGGCCAAATATAATTGGGAATGCACTAAAAGATGCAGATATCTCAGAAGATTGGAGGAGATTGCAGGGATCAGGAGGGAACAGGGCTCTGGAAGGATTGATTTCAATAAAGAGGGAGAAAAAGCACTGCATCTAAGTTTGGTGATGAATCAATGCTGTGCAGGAATGCAAGATGGGAGGAGGACACAGAGGTTCAGCAAAGAGGTAAAGTCCAGTTTGGTGACTGGGCAACAAAGTAGCTGATGGAGCATAATGTGGGGAGGCATGAGGTAATTCACTTTGCTCGTAAGAGTGATAAGATTCCCTACAGTGTGGAAACAGGCTCTTCGGCCCAACAAGTCCACATCAACCCTCTGAACAGTAACCCACCTAGACCCATTTTCCCTCTGACTAATGCACCTAACACTACAGGCAATTCAGCATGGCCAATTCACCTGAGCTGCACATCTTTGGACTGTGGGAGGAAAGAAGGGCTGAAGAAGGGCTGATGCCCAAAACGTCGATTCTCCTGTTCCTTGGATGCTGCCTGACCTGCTGCGCTTTTCCAGCAACACATTTTCAGCACTGTGGGAGGAAACCAGAGCACACCCACACAGACACGGGGAGAATGTGCAAACTCCACACAGACAGTCACCCAAGGCTGGAATCAAGCCTAGGTCCCTGGTGCTGTGAGGCAGCAGTGCTAACCACTGAGCCAATGGAATACCTTTTTTTTTAAGAAAATGAGCAGAACTTTATTGATATTCCAGAGGATGGAGTGTACTTGCACAAAGGAAACAAAATATTAGCAGGCAGTCACAGGACTCTACTATCAAAACAAAGGGCTCATTGGTCTTTATTTCAGTACTAGGATATAGAAGTCTTGTGAAATTGCATGGGACTTTGTTGAGCTCACACCTCAAGTCCTGTTTAGAATTTTTGTCTCTAAAGTCAAGGGAGGATATGCAAATTCTACAAATACTGAGCTAAGTCCGTTTTTCTATGAAGCTGCTCTAGTTGTGATGAAGAGCAGTTGATAATAACTTAAGCTCAGGTCAGGGCACAAATGTAAGAAGCAGGTTCGCCCTTCCACATAGCGATCTGTCCTTTCTGGTTTTCTCCCACCCTCCTTGTATAACCTGGTGTTGTGTGATTTTTAACTTTGTACGCCCCAGTCCAACACTGGCATCTCCAATTCCTTGTACAAACAGCAGGGTTACATTTGCTGCCCATCCCCCCCACCCCCACTCCCACCCCCACCCCCACCTCATGCAGACTGTTTTCTAGAGCCTATAGAATTTTGGAAGAACATAACCTACATTCTCACAAATTGCGTGACCACCTCCTTCAGGATTGGTGGTAGAAGTTGTGGATTTGCGAGGTGTGTGGTTGGAAGAAATTTTGGTAAGTTGCTGAAGTGCTTTCTGGTATTGGTACACATTTGGGTCAGTGTGGAAGATGATGAATAGTGAAGGAGGTGGTTGCTATTGGAGATACACTCATCCAGGAATGTGGAGAGTATTCAACTTTGCTGCTGAGTTGTTCCTTATAGATGGTGAGATGGGAATCAGGAGGTGAGTTACTCACTACAGAGTTCGTAGTCTCTGACCTGCTCTTGCAGCCACAGTATTCCTATGGCTGGTCCAGTGTTTGGTCAATGGTAACTCCCACGATGCCGCGAGTGGAGAATTTGGTGATAGTGATGCAATTGACTGTCAAGAGCCGATGGTTAGATTCTCTTTTGTGGAGATAGTCATTACCTGGCATTTGTGTGGTGTGAGAGTTAATTGCCATTGTCAGATCAAATCTGGATATTGTCCAGGTCTTACTGCATTTGGATGTTTTGCTTGAAGTTTTGGCACAACTGCGTGAGCTGCCCTGCTCGGTGTCCTTCCTGCTGCTGAACGTTTTGTTGCATTATAATCACAGGTCATAAAAAGTTGAGTACATGCACTAGCAAATGCATCCTTTTTATGTTCAAAACCATTTTACCATCAGGTGAGGAGCAGGGAAAAGGGAGAATCGTCCCACACCTCCTCACCTAATTGCAGCACTTGCATTTGAATCGTTGCAGCTACAGGGAAGGTTCACTTGGCTGGGCTTAGAGCATTGATCCGTGATGAGAAACTGAGTAAGTTGAGTCGATATTCTCTGCAGATTAAGGAAAATGAGAGTGGATCTCATTGAAACATACAAGATTCTGAAGGGGTTTAACACAGTCAATACTGAGAAGTTGTCCTTTCTACTTCAGGTGTCTATGGAGGCACAGCCTCAAATAAGGGATCAATCATTTAGGACCCAGATGAAGAAAGGTTTCTTTGCTCAAAAAACTAGGATTCTTTGTAATTCTTTATCTCAGAGTGCAGTAATACCCAAACATTGAGTACGTTTAAGGCTGGAATAGACAGTCCTATGGTCACTTAGGGATGTAGGGAAGGGAGTTGAAGTCCAAGGTCAGCCCTCATGTTGTTGACTGGTAGATCAGACTCAATGGCCATACTTCTGCACTTTCTTCTTATGTTTTAACTGAGGCCCAGTGACAACTGTTCAGCCAGTATGGTGCTCTTCACAACAATGGGCACATATGAATTTCCTCAGCTGGTGGCAGAACAACATAGAATCGTTAAAGTGTGGACACAGAGCATTTGACCCATCAAGTCCACAATGACCATCCCACTCAGTCCCACCCCTAGAATCCTATATTGCCTACAGCCAATCCACCACACATCTTTGGACTGTGGGAAGAAGGTAGAGCACCCAGTGGTAATCCATGCAGCCACAGGAAGATAGTATAAGGTCCACACAGACAGTTGCCTGAGGCTGGAATTGAACCTGGGTCCCTGGTGCTGTGAGGTAGTAGTGCTAATCACTGTGCCACCAGGCAAGGAGAGGAGAAACGATGGAGAAATAGTAGACTGAGCAGACAGCAGAGGATTGCGACAAGTTGTACACACCTCCCATCACCTACCTTCACACTGACTGACATAGGTAGCTTTAGTCTGACAATGACTGCAGAAAATGTCTTATTTAGAATTTGGATCAGGTGGCAACTGGTTTATAAGCCATCCATCCTCTGCAAGGATGGTTGTAGTTACCGTTCGATACAGATTTGGGACCATTAGTGACCACTGCAACTTCAAATTCTCTTCCATTGATTTCTTCTCTTCTATTGACTGCTCTGATATCCCACATGGAAGGGGATCTGAAACAGGATGCAGGATACAACAGCTCAGAAATGCAATAAGCTGCGAGGAGGATACCAAGAGACCTCAGGAGGCCAGTGGCTGGTGATATGAACAGATATACAGCAGGTCAAATGTAACAGAGAGAAGCGTGAAATGGTGCATTTGCAAAGGACGCATGAGGAGAGGCAATACAATATTAAAGAAGATGCAGGAACAGAGAGCCATGTGGGCAGGACTCTGTGCTCTTCAGGCAGTTCCCAAGGATGCACACTGAGAATCACATCAATTGCACACGGACAACCATCAGCTCAGTGAATGACATGCTCTGGTCTGCCCAACGTCCAGTGAAAGAGTTGTTCTCAATTAAGTGATGGAGAGGCAATGGTCTAGTGATATTATCACTGAACTGTTAATTCAGAGACCCAGGTGATGTTCTGGGGACCTGTGTTTGAATCCTGCCATGGCAGATGGTGGAATTTACATTCAATAAAAGTGTGGAATTCAGAGTCTAATGGTGACCATGAAACTATTGTCAATTGTTGAAAAGACCCATCTGGTTCACTAATGTCCTTTAGGGAGGGAAACTGCCAACCTTAGCTGATCTGGCTGCATGTGACTCTAGACTCACAGCATTGTGGTTGACTCTTAACTGCCCTCTGGACAATTAGAGATGGGTGATAAATGCTGGTTGAGCCAGTGACACCCTCATCCCATGAATGAATTTTTTAAAAAAGGCATATTTCAAGGTCCAGGACTATGGGTCGAGGGGAAAGGAGTGGAATCCTTCAGCTAATTCTTTCAATAAGTTGACATGGGGTGAATGGTCTCCATCTGTACTATATGCTTACAGAGCAAACCTTTCACAGGCTGAAATCAATAATAACCTGAACTGGAAAAAGGCATTCATGAGGTAGTCTGTGAGCTGAAAATCAAAACATATGTTCAGCATGGAAGTAAATCCTGTTCCTGCTGTCTCTCTTTCTCCGTTAGCTCTTCTTGTGCTGCACTTGTTATAATCAGCTTCTGTCATTTGCAGCACAGAATCTATCTCCCTTAACTATGGATCTGTGGAAGTATAGTCCATGTGGAATACTGCTGGTTTAAGTGAGCTGGATAATTAACTTTCACACCACCCAAATAACAACACCATTAGCCCCTAAACTGCCCCACTGAATTACCTCATTACCTGTTAAAATCATTTTTCCTTCGCATTGATGTTTTTAGTGAGTAAGAAAGCATCGGGCAGATTTCCAAAATAAATCCTTGGTTAGTTTTTTTTCTCTGTAATATAGGAGGTTAGCGGGTGATCACATCAAAGTCTTCAAGATAATAACAGGAAAAGAAAGGGTAGATAAAGATAAATTATTTCCACTGGTTGGAGATTCTAGGACAAGGAGGCATAGTTGAAATATTAGGCCAGACCATTCAGGAGAGTTGATAGGAATTGCTTCTATGCATGCAGTGAAGGTAATGGCATAGTGGTATTATTGAGTGGATTATTAAGTCAAAGACCCAGGTAAGGTTCTGGGTTCAAATCCTGCCATGGCAGATGTTGGAATTGGAATTCGATAAAAACCTGGAATTAAGGGTCTAATGATGACTGTGAATTGATTGTTGGGGAAGAACCATCACTGTTCTTTAGTGAAGGAAATCTGTCATTCTGGTCTACATGTGATTCAAGACCCACAGCAATGTGGTTGACTCTGAACTGCTCTCTGGGCAATTAGTACTGACCTAGCCAGTGATGCCCTCATTCTGTAAATAAATTGAATAAAAAGGGTGGTAGAGGTTAGGAACTTTCTTCCATAGACAGCAGTTTATCCTGAGCCGGTTGTTAACTTTAAATCTGAGATAGCTACATTTCTGTTACCATGAGGGGGCATAATTTTAAGGTGATTTGCCAAAGGTTTCAGGGAGATGTCAGAGGTAGGTTCTTTATGCAGAGAGTGGTGGGTGCGTGGAATGCACTGCCAGCAATGTAGTAGAGTCAGATACATTAAGGACATTAAAGCAACTCTTAGATAGGCACATGGTTGATAGTAAAATGTAAGGTATGTAGGTTAGTTTGATATTAGAGTAAAATAAAAGATTGGCACAACATCAAGGGTCGAAGGACCTGTACTATGCTGTATTGTTCCACGTAAATCTATGTTAAGCAAAGGCATTAAGGGATATGGGCCAAAGGCAGATATATGGAGTTAGGCCACAGATCAGCCATGATTTCATTGAATGGTGGAACAGGCTTGAGGGGCTGAATGGCCTACCCCTGGTCCTATGTTATTAATAACAAATGTTCAAAGATTTCCTTCTGCAGTATTCCCCAAGGAAAGGCATTTTGTGGATCATTCTACTTAATCCTGTGGGATAGTCACTGGAATAAATAGCCTGTGCAGCTTTTCATACTGTGTCTGTTAACATTTAGCATTCTGTGGATTACAGGGTCCCACAACATCATGCGCAGTGAAGGGACACAAAATGTGTGTGGCATATCCAGCAAAACCCTTCACCCTCAACTACTCTGTGGTGACTGGAGGTGTCTGGATCTAGGCCGATGGCTAAGCTAGAAGCGAGAGTTGTTCCAAAGACCACCTAACTTCATTGTTTTATTTTTCTGGCTTCATATTGTGTGTTTTGATTTATTTTCTGTGTCTAAGATGCCACCGGGGACAACAACACTTTTCACTGTAGTTGTAATAAATACACATGACAAGAAATAAATCAAAGCCAAAAATCGCTTGTGGGATGTGAGCTGGACCAACATTTATTGCCTGTCCCTAGTTGCCCTTGTGAAGGCACTGGTGAGCTGTCTTTTTGAACCACTGCAGTCCATATGACCTACAATGCCCTGAGGGATGGAATTCTAGGGTTTGGACCCAGTGATAGGGTTAGAGTGAGATGTTACCTGATCAGGCCACACTGGTTGGTACAGCACGGGACTGGAAGCAGGAGATTTTGTGGTGATTCTCAATGAGGGAAACGTGGGGGAGATTTTGTTTCTCATAGACTTTAGAAAGTGTCCCTAGTCTAGTCCAACAGGGGTCAGAGATTTGTAAATTTTGGGGGAACAGTCTCAGGGAAGTGATTTTCCATGAATCTGCTCATTGATGGCTAGGGATTCAAGGCATCAATTAAGGATGGCAGACAGGTTTTCAAAGCTAGGTAGCCAGTAGGAGTGGGTTAAGTGTCAAAGATTAGCCACACTGAAGAAAACAAGAGAGGGTTGAGGCTCCTTTTAAGATGCCCTCTTTCTCTAATTTATTCAGGTCTAAATAAAGGGAAAAATGGTCCAGATCCAGGTTGACATTGTGGAGGAGGTAAAGTGAGTCCTTTGCAAAGTGAGTCTACCTGAAGCCAGGGGCACGAAACCTTGAGCTGTGCCTTCCACTCCCTCTCCACTGCAAACCCACCCCCCCCCTCCCCCACCCCCGGGGCTGCTTTGAGGCCACATCCTGGCATTTACGCTGCTTCCTGACACCATCAGCAAACTAAAGAACCCAACTAGAAAATTCTGCATGGTCTCTGACAAGTGGCCTTGAGAAGGTCTATGAGGTGGTCAACCAGCTACCAGGCATTTGACCCTGTTGCTGCCTCCCATGTTGCCTCTGTGAGGGTTTGCACTGGTTGGATGATGAAGCTGGGCCATCAGTGGTATGAATGGGTACACCTGTCTGTGAGCATGCTCCCTGACTCTACGCCCTCCCCTAACTCAAATGTCAGCCTAGAATGCCAACACCTGCTGTGTAACAGCTCACCCAATGAGCACAAATGGGGAAAAAAGGATGAATTACCCGTGAATGAATCGTAATGTTTCCCAAACAACCACTCCTGGTACCTTACCTCCTCTATCAACATGTGGTGCTGGGTAAGAGGTGTTGGCGATAGTTCATTGCCACCAATCTTCCCCTGTCTTTGCTTTATCTTGGGCCTACCTAGTAGTTCTTGACAGATGATACACACCCCCATAAAATATCTACAGAAGAGGTTCTCTGCCTTTTGATAACGAGGACATTTATTGCATGACAGCAATAGATAGAACTACATTTGGCCAGGCATGATGACAGGATGTGTTCAGTTTCCCCAGCATACAAAACAAAATCCAAAGAACTGCAGCTGCTGGAAATCAGAAACAAAATCAGGAATTGCTGGAGAAACTCAGCAGGCCTGACAACATCTGTGCAGAGAGAAACAGAGCTAATGTTTCAGGTCCAGTTCTGAGGAAGGATCACTGGACCCTAAACATTAACTCTACTTTCTCTCCACAGGTGCTGCCAGACCTGCTGAGAAATTTTTCCAGCAATTTCTGATTTGTTCCAGCATTCTCTATGTTTGTTTCAGTATTCTGGCATCTGCCAAATGTTGCCTTTATAATGATGAGGACCTCAGGGAGCTGGTCCAGATACATTTGCACCCTTTGACAGCTGGAGTAGTCTTCCTAATCTTCACCTATAGACCAGCAGTGAAGTAGGTAGAGTCAACATACCATGAATATTAACTCCTTTAGAACCATTACCTTACACAACACAAATCAAGTAGAAACAAAATACCAATAATATATGAAGCACTTGATATAGTGTGGCTATTATCTGCTGGCAACTTGACAAACACAGTAGGAAGTTTTCATCAAATCCCTATTTCCAGTGAAATCGCAAATATGCTTGTTTGCCAGAATAACAACTTCTTCTGATGTCTCTTGATGTTAATCACACATAACAGACAGATACTTTGGCAGTATCAGATGAAAGCTGTATTTAAATTAAAAATCTACCAATGGGAAAGAATTGCACTCCTCAGAGAGGTTTTGGGAGACTTAAAATGAGGAGGCAGTGCCTGATATAAAAATCAAAATATAAACAAGGAACAGACAGAGCATCTTTCCCTTTAGAAAGTCTGTGACAAAAAGCCTGCTAAATTCAGGCATAGAGACAAAGTATTTGAAATTATGTCCCGTTCCTTTTTATTGTAATGCTGTTCCTAATGTGAATCTTGTAAGAAGTGTTCCACAAGTTGATTACTTAGTACTATTGTCACTAGACTATTAACCCTGAGACCCAGGTAATGTTGTGGGGACCCAGGTTCAAAGCTTGCCAAGGTAGATAGTGGGATCTGAATTCAATGAGTATCTGTGACTAAGGGTCTAATGGTGACGTTGAAACTGGTGACAGTTGTTGGGGAAGAATCCACATGTTTCACTAATGTCCTGTAGGGAAGGAAATCACTGTCCTAACCTACTCATGTCCCTGAATTAAAATCAGGACTCATCGTCTGTTCTGTTGGAGACCTCCATCACAGTCCCACTTTCCACTGAAATCAGTTCCCATGGTTATGAGGGTAGGGACGGGGGTGTTAGAAGATGGGACCACATTAACTTGAAGCAAGTCTCTAACTTCTCTGAGAGTGAAAGCTCAATGATCAGCCCTCATTGCCCTCCAGATCTTGTTCCTATTAAAGCATCCTTAGTGGGCTCCTGAGGTGATATGTCCAGCTATATTTTCTCTCCTCAGGTGTTCTGCAAGGATTGTTGAGTATCGATGCACTCCCTCCACACCCAGAGTCCTTCCCACCAAAACACAAGTGAGATGGAGTTCGCTGTTCAATTTGCCCAACTGCCAGCACTCAATAGCCTTACCAAACTAGATGACTTTTATATTAGCCACCTGCCTCCCCCTTTTAAGTCTCAACAAACCTGTCCAACGAATGTAATTCATTCCCTTTGGTATATACAGCTTTCATCTAATGCTGCTAAGGTGTCAGTCCATTATGAGTAAGCAACGCCATAGACATCAGAAGAAGTAGTAGCTCTCTCTCATGAGACGTCATGGCTGGTGATGGTTTAACCTGAGGGTCACTGTGCCTCGGACAAGGGGAGAGGTTGAGAAAGAGAGGCCTTTATGGTAACCTCAGCAGGTGTGGGAATCGAACCCACGCTGTTGGCATCAACTCTGCATCACAAAGTAGCTGTCCAGCCAACAGAACTAACCAATAGTGCCCCCTCTCCCTGAATAGTACAAACCCCAGCCTATCTGGCAGCATTTAACATTTCAAATAGCAGAAGGACAGAGACTCAATCCCATCATATTTCCAAAGGCTGTGATGCTGGACAGGAAACTCCTGCCCACAGTTTAGAAAAGGTTTTTGTTTCTAATGTTGCACAAGATGAGAACTCTTTTCCTCACTATTGAGTCGTTCCCCTGTTCCCTTAGGTACCATGACCCTTATGGCCTGCTCATTCCAGTCAAAATCAAGATATTGATTTATCTGTGCAGAGAATGAAACAATGGATTCCTCAACTTTTTGAGCTGTAATGAATCCTTGCTTCGTGTCCTTGACATTCCTTCCTCATCTAAGCCTGGAACTGAAAAACAATGACATGTTTTAATAAAGTGCTTCATGACTGTTATTCTAGCTGCTGCCTGTGATTATAGATTTGAAAAAAGAAACAGATCACAGCACGCATTTAATTTTCTGGCGGGGTAATATCATTACATTCTTTAGAAATTGTCTGAACTCACTCGATTCTGCACAGTTTCCCCTCACTACATTCATGTTACTACAGCCTCATATAAAAGTGTTCATTTCATCTTGGAAATTTCACAACGATTCGCATGAGGCTATAGGTTTCACATTATTGGCAGGGATTTATATCAGAAACAGTAAACCTGTATACAAGGTTAAGAAACTGTGGAATTATATACCCCAAGATCAGATCTTCCCTGTAGACATGGAGGGGAGGAGGGGGCATTAAAGGGCCAGGAAAAGTCAGGGGGAGTGGGGTGGTGTTGGATCAGTTGACGGTGTCAGGTTTACCGTATCATGTGGCACCTGAGTGGGTAGAGGGAGTGCTCTGAGTTTTATGTTTTTATTTTAAATAGAGTCAAACAACATTATTTTCAAGTTCAGAAATCACACTACGCCAGGTTATAGTCCAATGGGTTTATTTGAAAACACTAGCTTTCGGAGCACAGCTCCTTCATCAGGTGCTAGTGAGAGAGGAAGACGTTAGGCACAGAATTTAGAAGGAAAAGATCAAGGGGTCATACAACTCATGCAAATGAATTAAACACACCTAAGATGGCTCTTAAGTCTTTGATCAGTTAGAATTGAGGTTCAGGTTTCGACTGGTTAATATGCAAATCCCAGAATTTCTTTCAAGTCACTGCCCCAAGACACCTTGAGGCTTTATCAATCATTCAAAACCTGCACCTCCATTCTAACTGATTAAAGATTTAAGAGCCATCTTAAATGTGTTTAATTTGTTCTCATGAGTTGCCCAGGAGAACTGAATGTAAATCACACGCTTTTACTGCCTCACAGCCAAATTCAACCTTGTTGAAAACTTTCTGATGATTAAATCCACTTGGGAACAATATATTGGGGGAAAATCTTCCTCTTTCATTTTGTTTCTGGATATAGCAGACTAAAGGAAAGTATTTGGAAAACTGGAAGTGACCAAGTGCAAGATGGTTGAGCAGTTTAAGAGGTAAAATAAATTTGAATCAATATGACATGGGTGAGGCAAGCAATCAAATATTCTCAGGTTAAACTCTTGAAGTATGCAAATAGTGGGCCCACCATCAGCTCCAGATCCTTCCTGCAACATTTAAAAAAAAATCATCTCTTATTACCCAGTTAAGAGTTGACCACTTAGCTATGGGTCTGGAGTCATATGTAGGCTACACCAGGTAAACATGGCAGTTTCTTTCCCTAAAGGGCATTAGTGAACTGATGGGTTTTTCCTGACAATGGACTTATTATTAGACTCTTAATTCCAGACTTCTATTGAATTCGAATTCCACCATCTGCCATGGCAAGATTTGAATCGAGAACATTACCTGGGTCTCTGACCTGCTGTGCGTTTCCAGCACTATACTGTTGTCTCTGGATTAACAGTCCAGTGATAATACCATTAGGCCATCACCTCCTTGTTGCAGTGTATTTACCACCTCTGGCTTCGCAATCAGCAGGGCTAATCCTCAGAGCCTTTACGCTGAGGTGTTGCTGATGTTATAGTGTGAATGTAGCTGATGCAAAAAGCCAACACCAAATTAGGTCTGACATTGACTCAAGTCACAAGATATTATGGCTTTGATAACAGGTATTTGAAACTGTGTTTCATTCTAATTACAAACTTGGAAGGGATCAAGCTTGTGGAAGTGTTTGTGGTCTGGAGGCAAGATTCTATTGCAGATATTATTGTTTGGTTTCCTATCAGGCAGCCGCAAATTGACTGCAAATCATTTCATTTGGCACACACACAGGGCGGGGACCAGACTTAGCTGACCACACATTTCCAGCTCATCCTCCTACTTCCTGCTAAGCAACTATGGCTCACCCCATAGTGACACCGACTTGGTGACTTTAAATTGAAGTGATAGACAAGTACAGAAACAGACATTACTAGAGAGACTCAGCAGTTCTGGCAGCATCTGTGGAGAGAATGCAGAGTTAATGTTTTAGGTCCAGTCACTCCTCACCAGAAGCATCCTGAAAAAGGGTTATTGAACCTGAAATGTTAACTCCATTCCTTTCTTCACAAACGCTGCCAGACCTGCTGAGTTTTTCCTGCAATTTCTGTTTTTTTGGTTCCGATTTCCAGCACCCACAGTTCTTTGGTTTCGGGATACACAAGTGTTGAGTACTTATTTTATGCCTGAGTTCTTCATTTTTGACATTGCGTTCAAAATGAATCATTTCTTCATAAAATCAAAATGAAATTGATGTCGACATTTTGGGTTTGAACACGTAAATCTGAGCATCACTTCACTAAAACTCAACCCAATTGATATTCCCAGTGTGAACACAATTCAGACATGCTTACTAGCCTTCCAGGACCCTGTAGTGATAGAACTTTATCCTTTTGCGAGACACTTCCTGTTTCTTCATCTTTTAGTTTGATATTGGCACTTCTCTCTTCTCTCTCTCATCCTGCCATCAATTCAATCTGACACTCTTACCTGCATTCACTCAGTTTCAGTTTCTACTCCAGTCTATGCTGCTAATTCCTCTCATTGTCCCCCTAGCCTTGCTCTGCAGTAAGCAGGCAGGGAGGCAATTGATAAGTTGGCTTTTGTTTTGAGAGCAGAGGGGCTAGGAATTCTCATCGCAGTTGTACAGAACCTTGGTGAGATCTGGAGTATCGTTTGCAGATTTGGTCTCCTTATCTAAGAAAAGATATACTTGTCAGGTAGGGAGTGCAGTGAAGGTTCACCATATTAAACCCTGCGCTAACACGTTTGTCGTTTGAGGAGGGATCAGCTTGACTGGGCTTCTGTTCACTGGAGTTTAAAAGAATGAGAGAGGTTCTTATTGACATATATAAAGTTCTGACAGGACTGGAGAGGCTGGATGCAGGAATGGTGTTTCCCCTGGGCTATGATTCCAATAAATGGAGCCGTATTCTCAGGATATGGGGGTAGACCATTTCAGACTCAGATGAGGAGAAATTTCTTCACTCCAGTTCACTAATGCCCTTCAGGACTGGAAACCATCATCCTTACCTGGTCTGGTCCAGACCCACAGCAATGTGGTTGACTCTAAACTGTCCTCTGGCAATGGGCAATAAATATTGGACGGTGGTGAACCTATAGAATTATGGAAGCCATATCGCTGAACATATTTAGGAAAGAAATGAATACTTGGCTGGAGACTAAAAGTTTCAAGGGTTATGGTGAGAGATCAGGAGTATGACATTGAGACAGAGGGTCAGTTTGGATTGTATTGGATGGCAGAACAGACTAGATGAGCCAAATAGCCTACTCCTGCTCCTACTTTGTGTTTCTACCTAAGTTAATACCAGTTTAAAGCTTAAGAGACAAACAGTGGGAAAATTGAGAGGGGAGGGGATGGATAGGTAGTGGGCCAGAGTTAGAGCAACAGATGTTCAGGTGGAGGTCAAGTTTTAAGGAGGTTGCAATGATCAATTAGGGGAAAGTTATGGAGAGCTGTGGGTTATGAAGCTCATTGAGACAAGAAGTCAAATGGTAGGGAAAAAATCATGAAGTTAACACCGAATGTGCCTTGTTTACTTCAATTCTTTACACATAGGGTCATATGACCATTAGACATAGGCACAGAAGCAAGTCATTCAGCCCATTGAGTCTGCTCTGCTATTCAATGAGACATGGCTGATCTGATAATCCTGAAATCTATCTTTTCTCCATTACCCTTGACTCCCTTACTGATTAAAGATCTGTCTGTCTCAGCTTTGAGTATAATTAATGACCCGGAAAGTGCAGCCCTCTGTGGTAAAGAGTTGTTATGGATTCATTACCTCACAGGAAAAGAAATTCCTCCTTGTTTCTGTCTCAAAAGGGGAGTGTTAGTGTTCTTCTCCTATTGTACTTTTTCTACTTGCCTATTTTTCTCTATTCCTTCAAGAGACATGGACTTTGCTGGTTGGGCCAACATTTATTATCTCTCCCTAGTGTCCCTTGAGAAGGTGGTGGTGAGCTGTCTTCTTGGATCGTTGCAGTCTATGGGGACTGCGTACACCCATGGTGTGTAGATTGGAGGAGGACTTACCTGGTGGTGCCTTGTACAACCATAGAAATACAGAAATCCTGCAAAGAGGGCACAGTGGCTCAGTGGTTAGCACTGCTGCCTCACATCACCAGGGCCTTGGATTCAATTCCATTCTCAGGTGACTGTCTGTGTGGAGTTTGCACATTCTTCCCCCAGTCTGTGTGGGTTTGCTCCAGTTTCCTCCCACAGTCCAGGTAGGGTGGATTGGCCATGCTAAATCACCCATAGTGTCCTGGGGCGTGTATGTTAAGTGGATTAGCCATGGGAAATGAAGGGTTACAGGAATAGGGTAGGAGGGGTGGGTATGGGTGGGATGCTCTCCAGAGGGGCAGTGTCGACTCGATGGGCCGAATTGCCTGCTTCCACACTGTAGGGAGTCTTTGATGAAGGTAGCTTACAGAAAGAAGAACTGCACTGAGCTAAGACTGGTTACGTTATGACAGGGATACACCATTCTGTTACATATTTTTAGAAACGTTCCCTATTGTATCATACAATTCTGCTAATTAAGAAAATACAACTTTGACTGGCAGCCAATTCCCAAACTGTCAAAATTCTCTTGACATTTTTGAGTAAGAGGATCAAGCAGGTCTTGACATCGTTCCAGTAAGTATTTTCATTGGTAAAGTTACAATGCCATTTAAATCAGATGCAGTTAATTATACTTAGTCCATCTAATTTACCCAGATATTTTTAGTGCAGGGTGTCTCCATTTTCTCCATGTCTGACTTACGAATGCTAATACGTACAAATGTGATCCCAGGCCGGGGTGTAACTTTTATAGATCCAACATATGAACATTTCCTGTGCTTACAAACAGCTCCTTTCCATTGTTCTCCACTGGACTCTGATTTGTGTACAAATCAACTTGCTAATGGACACCAGAGTGGAGCTTGTCCACTACATGGCGACTGCCTGCATTTGCAATTAATTTTAAATATTGAAATGTATTCGCTTCCATCACTACCTTTGGGCTGGCAGAGGTAGTGATGGAGACGTGTACAATATCGTTATTTAACAAATATTTGGACAGGTATATTGGATGGGATGGGTATGGAGGGATATGGAGCAAACATAGGCTAATGGGATTAGATTAATTGTGAAAACTGGGAGCCATGAACAAGTTGGGCCGAAGGGCCTGTTTCCATTCTGCAGACTTCTGTGACTCTAACTGAAACAATTCCCATTTTAATGCACTGATCCATAAAATATGACTGAATTCTCACGTGGCCCATATATGATAATGTACCATCTTCTTATTAATAATGTTTTATCAGTGATGGGTAAACAAACAAGACAAAGGATGACATGCACTGCTCTATTCACCAAGTAACAAGCCATTGTGTGTTGATGATCAGTGTTTACATCATCTCTTTCAATTCTCTGCCCGAGAATAGGTTCCACTTGCAGCTTTGCTGTGTTTATCAAAGATCAAGTGGGTCTTGTTTTGGTCCTGAAACCTATCAGCCGGAACAGGGGTCAAACTTCATGTTGATACCAATCTGGTCCACACTAGCTCTCCAAACCATTGAACAGCAATCCCCCAGCACCTCCCAATGTAAAGAGTATATCTATTTATTTTTGTACCTTTTAAAACTGAGAGATGAGATATAACTGTTTTGTAACTTGGCTGCATAATTTGAAAGGAAGGAATCTGACACCCATTGTAAATCCTATTTGTGTGACTGTGGGTTTCAGTATTATGCAGATGTACTGGAGTTGAGTGGTTGTTTACAACTGAAACTGATTGGTGTGGACTAGGGATCAATTACCAATGACAAAAGACCTCACATGCCAATGACTATGTGATTGATCATCAGATAACTGAACAGTGTGGGTTTTTTTTTGATTAGATTACTTACAGTGTGGAAACAGGCCCTTCGGCCCAACAAGTCCACACCGCCCCGCCGAAGCGCAACCCACCCATACCCCTACATCTACCCCTTACCTAACACTACGGGCAATTTAGCATGGCCAAATCACCTGACCTGCACATCTTTGGACTGTGGGAGGAAACCGGAGCACCCGGAGGAAACCCATGCAGACACGGGGAGAATGTGCAAACTCCACACAGTCAGTCACCCGAGGCGGGAATTGAACCCGGGTCTCTGGCGCTGTGAGGCAGCAGTGCTAACAACTGTGCCACCGTGCCACCCTTACTGTGCTGAGCAAGATAGAGAGAAGCTCGTTCATTAGAGACTGCAATTTCCCTTCCCACATGGTTAAAGATGCCCTCCAACACATCTCGTCCACATCCCGCACCTCCACCCTCAGACCCCAACCGTAACAAGGACAGAACGCCCCTGCTGCTCACCTTCCACCTTACCAACCTGCGCATTAGCCAAATCATCCGCCGACATTTCCGCCACCTCCAAAAAGACCCCACCACCAGGGATATATTTCCCTCCCCACCCCTTTCCGCCTTCCGCAAAGACCGTTCCCTCCATGACTACCTGGTCAGGTCCACGCCCCCCTCCAACCCACCCTCCCATCCTGGCACTTTCCCCTGCCACCGCAGGAACTGTAAAACCTGCGCCCACACCTCCTCCCTCACCTCTATCCAAGGCCCTAAAGGAGCCTTTCACATCCATCAAAGTTTTACTTGCACATCCACTAATATCATTTATTGTATCCGTTGCTCCTGATGCGGTCTCCTCTACATTGGGAGACTGGGCGCCTCCTAGCAGAGCGCTTTAGGGAACATCTCCGGGACACCCGCACCAATCAACCACACCGCCCCATGGCCCAACATTTCAACTCCCCCTCCCACTCTGCCGAGGACATGGAGGTCCTGGGCCTCCTTCACTGCCACTCCCTCACCACCAGACTTGAGGAAGAATGCCTCATCTTCCGCCTCAGAACACTTCAACCCCAGGGCATCAATGTGGACTTCAACAGTTTCCTCATTTCCCCTTCCCCCACCTCACCCTAGTTTCAAACTTCCAGCTCAGCACTGTCCCCATGACTTGTCCGGACTTGTCCTACCTGCCTATCTCCTTTTCCACCTATCCACTCCACCCTCTCCTCCCTGACCTATCACCTTCATCCTGTCCCCCACTCACCCATTGTACTCCATGCTACTTTCTCCCCACCCCCACCCTCCTCTAGCTTATCTCTCCACGCTTCAGGCTCACTGCCTTTATTCCTGATGAAGGGCTTTTGCCCGAAACGTCGATTGCGCAGCTCTTTGGATGCTGCCTGAACTGCTGTGCTCTTCCAGCACCACTAATCCAGAAGAGAAGCCAGCTGGTCTGCAGAAGGCAAAAAGTCTCTCTTTCTCTCTCATGCAGTTCTCTGCAGTATGTTATGGACCAGGCCATATCCCTCAAAACATTTCAAAAAAGTAATCCAGACCCTAATGTTTCCTGTTGCTTAAAGCAGGTATAGAGTGGATATTCCAGGAGGGATACAGCTGGTCCAACCACTCAGTTTTAAACAAAACAGAATTTATTTACACACAAACAAAAGAGAACAGAATATAGAATCACATAACTTATCTGAAAAACCAGTCAACGCTACTGCACCTTAATGATGCTCTTCCAAATACTTGCAACATACCCCAAAAGAGCCTCTTGTCAAGAAGAAGATAAAATCAAACACAGGTTCTTACAGAAGAGATGTTAGAGATTTAGCATGCGACCTTTTTCCATTGTAGCTGTTTTTTTTAGATTCCACAGCTTAAGTTGACCAGCAGCCCCGAAGAGCCAGACTGCTAAAACCAAAACAAACCAGAGAGAAGCTGAGCTGGCCGCTCCCCTTTCTTTGTATAAGTGTTTTTTAAAAACTTCTTCAAGTAGATAAACCCAGACGAAGCAGAACCTCTGCGTTTACGACCCGTCTGAAAAAAAAACCCAAGGACAACATAATCTTGTTAAAGGAGCAGCATTGTCACAGGTAAGCCACTTAAAGAAAGGCCCATGTATCTTCCCTCAGCAGATGCTGTAAGTTGTGACTCTGAATAGGTAAGTCAGAAATTGTTTGTAAGTGAGTCAGCCACCCTGTGCCTCCCACAAACTAGTGGAAACATTCAGAAATAGGGAGCTTGAGGGGAAACTTTGTTCGTGAGATCTGTTGGGTTAGTTCTTGCTGATCCAAATACTACAGGACTTTCTTTTAGCTTTCACTCCACCCATATTTGTCTCCCATTTATATTTTCCTGTCTGTGTATGACAAGCGGCGTTTAGATTAGATTAGATTACTTACAGTGTGGAAACAGGCCCTTCGGCCCAACAAGTCCACACCGAACCGCCGAAGCGCAACCGACCCAGACCCATTCCTCTACATTTATCCCTTCACTTAACATTACGGGCAATTTAGCATAGCCAATTCACCTGACCTGCACATTTTTGGTCTGTGGGAGAAAACCAGAGCACCTGGAGGAAACCCACGCAGACATGGGGAGAATGTGCAAACTCCACACAGTCAGTCGCCTGAGGCGGGAATTGAACCCGGGTCTCTGGTGCTGTTTACAAGTGGTTTTAGAGTTATCTTTAGTAGAATTGTATGCCATCTCTTTATAACTGTGTATAAAGGCAAATTCCTCACTGTTTTACCAGACTACATTCTCATTAGAGAGAGATGACTGCTGGTAGTTTAACCTGAGAGTCACCATGCCTCAGGCAAGGGGTAAGGTTGAGAGCAGGAATTGAACCCACACTGCTGGCATCAGTCTGCCATAACAAACTTGGCTATCCAACCAACTGAGCGAACCAAACCCCTTTCTATAGCCAGAATCCAATTAGCTACATTAAATCATAGGTTTTATAAAATACAGCAACGTTGTCTATGCTTCCTATCAACCTGGGTCAGAAAACCAGTTAGTTTGGTGATTTTGTATATCCCTTTTAAAAATCTTTAACTTCTACGTTCAGGTCGCAGTATCGAGGCTTGATTTTCAGCCTGATACCCCCGAGAGTTGTTTCCCCTTTGACTCCCTCCACCCAGGTAGTCTGTGACAACGCGTGGTTTTACATGTTGTAGCCTAGAGCTATTGATAATGATGATATGGGTTCCAATTTCTTCCCAGCTCATGGCTGACCAGAAACCTGTCCTGACATTGTTGGCATGTGTTGGAAAATGTTGCTTGGTCGATTCTGAGTCGCGAATGTGGTGCTGAAAAAGAACAGCTGGTCAGGCAGCATCCGAGGAGCAGGGGAGTTGCCGTTATGAAAAGCTTATGCCCAAAACACCGATTCTCCTGCTCATCGGATGCTGCCTGACCAGCTGTTCTTTTCCAGCACCACACTCTCGACTCTAATCTCCAGCATCTGCAGTCCTCACTCTCTCCTACTCAACTTGTTCAGCCGCAATATGAACACGCTTTGCCTTGACCATCCTGGAGTAGACAGACACTTTCACTACGCCACCAGACTTCCTGAACTTATAACAGCAATTAAAGTATTGTCAGTGGGATTATCTGCATGAAGCTGTGGGTCTTGGTCTAGCTGCTCAACACGAGAACGTATGACTTAAATCCCAGCAAGCAAGTCAAGAAAGCCATGGCAGTGTGAAAGCAAAAAAAGTTGAAGCCAAACTTCCAATGTTTCCATAGTTACTTTTCAAAACCTGTTTTAAATCCATCGTGTAATCCTGCTGAAATTCTAAGTTCCCTTGTACTGCTTGTATTTTTGTCCCTCTACTGAGAAAACCAAGAGGAAGTATTCCTTTCGCGAGGCTGAATGTGACTTGGCCACTGCTGGGTTGACATTGTAGATATCAACCCCCCTCAACACTGGCCTGAGAACAGCATGAAGCTTAAAAACACAATGCAATGCAGATTTTCATGCCCATTATCTGTGTCATATGAATGCCCTCCTTTCTCCATTAAACTTTAGGCCCTCATGTCTAGTCATAGAAAACAGGCAAAAATGCAAGAATTAATGACATGCCACCCCCTTTCCCTTGGCATCAGTGGAGGCTGTATCTCAAGTTGATGTCTGTCCTCATGCCTGTTGGCTTTGAACTGCACCAGCAGAGTTGGCCAACTCAGGAAGTGTGTTTGCCATAGACGCTAATGCCCTTCATTGTTTTCCCTCATTGCAGGGCTAGTTCTAGGGCAATACTTTCCAAGTAAACATTGTCAGCTGCTGATGATAAGCAAATCCCTAGATTAAACTTCGATTGAACTTTTTCAGCGTCTGACTTGAGACACCCTGAGGATGAAACAAGACAAAGAGAGGAAAGTAATCCGATGCAGCCAGAATGTCGAGACGGGGCTGGAGTGGGGAAGTACTGGCTGACTCGCTAAGTGAGTGTCACCCCTTGGAGGCTGAGCACTGAAAGAGTCCTCATACTGTCGTAAACCAAGCAGGGGATGATGGAGAAATGGGTGATTTCCTGCAACGGTTGTGTTGCTCATGTCTGTGAGGGAGTGATGGAGGCTTATTGATATGATCCCCCAAGGGAAGTAAAGATGCTTTTATGAGCACTTTTTTAAACCAGGTTTCTAAGAGTGCTGCAAGACATGCTTAACTTAAAAAAAATCAACTTATTTAAGATATATTTCACACTATCTGAAGCAGCCAAAGCAATTAAACTCTACTGAGTGCTTCCCTCACTTGCCTGTACAATGTTTAGCTGGTGAGTGAGGTGCAGTTTGCCTGCAGGGAATACAGGCTGAAGCTCCCTCTCCAATATCACTATTTGCACGTCCTATACCAAGTCATTCAAAAAGACAGCTCCCTACTACCTTCTCAAGGAGCAAGGGGCAATGAGCAAATAAAATCACCAGAGGAGCATAGGACACTTCCCTCATCAGAGAGAACGACAACCAGTGGTGAGTTTAACCTGAGGGTGTCCACATCTCAGGTGAGAAGTATAGTAATGTCAGCCCTGTTGGCATCAGTCTACATTGCAAACCAGCCATCCATCCAAATGAGCTAAGCAATGGTCAGGGATGGGAAATAAATCCCTCACGTCATAAGAAACTAGGACACGGGTAATGTGATATTGAAGAATCCACCAGAATGTTTATTCCAGCTTGCTGTTCTTCACAAGCATTAGAACTGCAGACACAGAGTGCCGGGTTCAAATTACACTATTCAAATACAAACAGCCTTATGTTTCCAGCAGCATCTCACGCTTCGAGTGGCCTCAGTGAAACTGAAAACTATGACCTTGACACCCTCAAACCACATGTTACGATGATTGTATGATGAGCATGTCTCTTCAAAATATACTGCATACAAGCAAAAATAGAATATTGTATACAATTCTGGTCGCTATTCTATAGGAAGAATGTTCTTGAACTTGAGAGGGTGCAGAAAAGTTTTATGAGGATATTGCCAGGACTGAAGATGAGCTATAGGGCAAGATTGAATAGGCTGGGGTTTTTTGACCCTGGAGCATCGAAGGCTGTTGCGGTGACCTTATTGAAGTTTATCAAATGATGATGAGGGACATAGATAGGGTGAATAGCCAAGGTCTTTTTCCTGGGGTGGGGTGTCCAAATCTCGAGGGCATAGGTTTAAGGTGAGGGGGGAAGATTTAATGAAAAACCTGAGGGGTAACTTTTTCACGCAGAGGGTGGTGCATGTATGGAAGGAGCTGCTAGAGGAAGTGGTGGAGGCTGGTACAATTATAGCGTTTAAAAGGCATCTGGATGGGCATGTGAATAGGAAGGGTTAAGAGGGATATGAGTCAAGTGTTGGCATATGCGACCAACTCAGATTGATATGTCTGGTCAGCATGGACAAGTTGGACCGAAGGGTCTGCTTCTGTGCTGTAGGACTATATGACTCTGTGGGAATATGCTTTCTGCATTGTACCTTTGTCACAGAATCAGTGTGGAAGGAAGCTTTTCAGTCCATAATGACTGTATTGGGTAATCAAATGAGCATCATTACCTAGTGCCAACCTCTTGCTTTCTTCCCATACCCTTTCATTATACTGTATATACTCGAGCAATAGTTGATCTCATGTAAAAGTTGGCCCCCTATTTTTGGCCAAAATAGCCTGGGGTTTTCCATATATCTTGCTTAAAAGTCAACCCTAGTTCTTCACAGATAATAGATCAAAGTTTATGAGTCAGTGTGCCGGCCGTCATGTCCTGCTCTAGCTGTCCAGTCTGCCGGTTGTTGCACGCTGCTCCTGGTCTTCCAGTCCATTGGCTGTTGCGTTCCACTCTGGGTTTTCAGAATTACCATAACTTATTTCTTTCTGTTTACTAGTTTCAAGATCCTCGTTTCGAGATCAGTTGGGCTTCTGCTAACAATGCGGTTTGAATTTTGACAGGCATGAATTTCAGCCCCTCAAAAGTAGTATCCATGTAATAATCAACCCCAGAAATTTAACTTCAAAAAGTAGTCAAAAAAATGTTGACTATTACTTGAGTGTATACGGTAATTCTAATCAAATAAATTCCAGTGCTTCAATCCAAAGAATATCTCCTTTAAAACTAAACATGCTTGATTTATATATACATTTATGCCATGAGCAATAAAGAGAGTTGAAGTCTAAAACCCATCGGAACTTATATCAGCTGCGATATTTCCTGAATAGACCAGCAATTTGCCTTGATAAGAAATGATTTAATATTAGAATTTGGTTAAGCCTCATGAAACCTAAGGAGAAAATTTAAATAATTGGCCAGCCTGGGCATTGGTTTGCTAGTGACACTTTAAATGCTCATTGGATATGCTTTGTGTTGTGGAGTTCATGAACTTAATGTGACAGTTTATTGATATTTCACAAATAGAGTTAACTGCCATCACTGTGATGGTAACTGTTGACAAACCCTGTCAATGGAAAAGTACCAATGAGTGCTATCAGAAATCCCAATATCATAGATATATGTGCAAGATTGAGGCTGAATCTGAAGCCTGTCAGAATTAACACTTGGTCATCACTCTCTTTCACAGCTTTCGTGCAATTTTGTGTCGGAAGAGTTTGAGAACAAGTAGACAGTTTAAGAGCTGTCATTATTAAAGTGTGTTTATTTCCTTTTAGTCCAGATCTTACTCCTAAAAATTTAACAATCTCAATACCTTGGCTCTGCCCTTTTCTTGCCAGCAGTTTAAATCATAGAATCCTTACAGTATGGATGCAGTCCATTTGGCCCATCCAGTCCACACCAACCTCCCCAAGGACCATTCCATCCCTCTCTATCCTATCCCTGTAACCCTGAATTTCCCATTGCTAACCCAACTACCCTGCACACAATTTGGCATGGGCAATCTACCTTGCATATCTTTGGACTGTAGGAGGAAAGCAGGGTACCCAGAGGAAACCCGCGCAGACACAGGGAGAATATACAAATTCCACACAGACAGTCGTCCAAGGATGGAATGGAAGCCTGGGTCCCTGGCGCTGCAGGGTAGCAATGCTAACCACTGAACCACAGTGCAAGAGCTCTTATGTTATAAGGGTTGATCAGCCCAATTATCTGGTTTGCAATCCAGAGTGATGCTAACAGCATGGGTTCAATTCCCACACTGGCTGACGTTACAATGAAGGACTCTCCTTCCCAACTTCTTCCTTTGCCTGAGGCATGGTGACCCTGAGGTTAAACCATTACCAGTTATCTCTGTCTAATGAGGGAACTTCTCTATGATCTTTTACAGTTAGACTAACAGTGCTGGAATGGAACTTTTTATCAATTCACACTGTTAGTGGGGAATAAAATCTGTGGTATCTCAACAGTATGTGAACCCAATAGTACAGGATTGATTCACTTCTCGCGTTCCATGTGATTCTGCATATTAGGGCAACACTGTGGCTCCGTGGTTAGCCAGGGACAAGGGTTCGATTCCTGCCTAGGGTGACTGTCTGTGTGGAGTTTGCACACTCATAACGTGTCTGTGTGGGTTTCCTCCCACAGCCCAAAGGTGTGCAGGTTCGGTGGATTGGCCATGCTAAATTGCCCCATTGTGTTCAGGGATATGCATGCTAGTTGGATTAGCCATGGGAAATATGAGGTGTGGTCTGGATTAAATGCTCTTCAGAGAGTAATTGCAGACTTAATGGGTCAAATTCCTGCACTGTAAGGATTCTATTCTGGGTATAGTCTCCTCAAGTGACTATTAGTTTCAGTGAAGTGATGATGGAGGGCACTAACATTTTCATCACTATGACTGCAGCAGAACCTGGGTTTTTATGCTTAATCCCAGGAGAAGCTAGCTTTCTGAACAATGAGTTATGAACCTATCCTTTAACTTATTCACCATGGTACCTCTGTATACGCTGTATGTATACTTCAGTTCTCGTTTGTCCAGCTCTAGCAGCGGAATGATAACCAGATCTCAGCCAATGATACTTCACTTCTTCCAACAACATACTCAGAAATTACGACAAAATTGGAATTCTGTGCCATTGTGGTTTCGCAATAAACAAGAAATTCAACAATCGGGCCTTTAATTTTGTGAAATTTCCAACGCTCTCAATGGAGTGATTATTATCAAACAAAATTTGACACCAAGCCATGCAAGGAGAAAGCTATATTTGGAAATTGCCATCACTGATTACAAAACGAACATTTATGTAATACAGAGACTATGAGAATCATTAATTATCAACCAAATTCACTGACAATGTTTGTATACTCTCCATAGTCCAATGTTGACATAGAAACAGCATAGAGCATGAATCTTTGAATGCTATTTGAGAAAACTTTCGACATAGGGTATACATGAATCCACTTTCCCACCGAAGTTTTTGGCAACCAAATTAGGGCATTGGATTTAGTTGGTTGTGGTCTTAACTCCCTGAAAATGATGGATTTTAGCTGCGTGAGAAGACAAAGATTTAGAAATTTCAAACCTGACTCCAAACTGTCTTGAGTCGAAGAGTGTGGTGCGAAAAAAGCACAGCCCATCAGGCAGATCCAAGGAGTGGGAGAATTGACGTTTTGAGCATAGGCCCTTCATCAGGAATGAGGCTTTTACTCGAAACGTTGATTTTCCTGCTCCTTGGATGCTGCCTGACCTGCTGTGCTTTTTTAGCACTACACTCTTCGACTCTGATCTCCAACACCTGCAGTGCTCACTTTCTCCAAAGTGTCTTGATCCTGCCTGGTTATGGTTGTGATGGAAGGAGTTGGGGGCGCGGAGGCAATGGGGGCGTTAGGTCATGTGCGAAAACCATACTCAGGAGACAGGTTAATTAATAACAGCATTTCAGGAGGCTGCTTTTCACTCTCAATTAACATCAACCAGGTTTTGCAGGCCTTGCAACACCCGGAAGGGAAAAGGATATGAGGAAGGCTGCATCCAAATCATAATCCTTGTTGTGGCACTGCATTTGAGGCTGAGGAAAAAGATATCAGGCCCAGTCCATCAAGCTCATCTGATTCTGGCTCAACAGTCACTAATCCCTCACACCTTCCCATCTCTCATCCCCCTGTAGTGTCTCTGGAGAGTTTTCTTACAAACTAGAATGCACACTCCAGCCTTGATCCCAGTCAAAGCCCAAGTGTTCCTTCTGCAATGAGCAGTGAGATCAGGAGATCATTGCGCCTATGTGCAGGGTCCTAGGAAGAGCTACCAACTACTATCACCATTTCACTCATTTCCTTTCATCTTGGAAATATTTTCTTTTCAAATATATGTGCCGCGGCTCCTGATGGAAACACGCCCAAACCACAATCCCTCCCAATGGCCCCGGACTGAGATCCTTTCCTACATGCAGTCAGTCTCAATACCATACTATCCCATGCCATAGAGTCATAGAGATATACAGCATGGAGACAATCCCTTTGTTCCAACTCATTCATGCCGACCAGATATCCTAACTTAACCTAGTCCCATTTCAAAGACACCTGGAGGGGTATTTGAATAGGAAGGACTTAGAGGGTATATGGGTCAGCATTTGGCCCATATCCCTCCAAACCCTTCTCATTCATTTACTGTTCCAGATGCTTTTTAAATGTTGTAATTGTACCAGCCTCCACCACTTCCTCTGGCAGCTCATTCCATAGTATTTGTTCAATATAATGAGATAAATATGAAAATGTTTTGCAGCTTTGTAGTTGACTTGAAGAACACTTTGTGCTATTGTATAGTTAGCTAATTTAGACACATGGATTCACAATTGAATAGAAATATAACATTGAGACTGGATTTGACACATACTTTTGTGGTAACATAAATTACTTCATTGTCACTGTAAGCCTTGTTCAAATGTCAACAATACACAGTTGCCAACTAATATGCAGCAAGGTCTCGTAAGCAGTAGCAGTAAATCTAGCTTCATGAGGTATTTTCGATCATTTAAGTGCAGCAGCTTTATAGCTGATCCATCCTCTGATGGCTCAGCACTGCCTTATTGAAGTGTTGACCCGGGTCAATGTGCTCAAATTTCTGGAGTGGTATTTGAGCCTTAGAGACAAAGCAATGCCACTATCAAACACCAGTCATTTACACTGCTTGGCGTTGAGTGGTGCAGTCATTGCAATCAAAGATTTGGTTAAAGGCGACTATCAGGAATTACCATTCTTATTTCCCCAAGTATAATCCATAAAATATTCAGCACAAAAGAGCAGTTTGGTCCCAGCTTCAGATGAATCATGGAACTGTAAAAAGGAGGTAATTTGTTATGACTCTGTTAAGACTGTTAACATTTACGAGAAATTCAAACATTTGTTTCAACCAAAAGGACTACATCACAAGTTTGTGAGTATTTTTTAAAGCTAAAGGTGAACTTTATTTTACATAAAATCAAATTAACAAATCAAATTGAGTTGGCATGACAGCTTACACCCAGTTCTGAGGAACGGTCATGCAACCTGAAACGTTAACTCTGATTTCTCTCCACAATACTGCCAGACCTGCTGAGCTTTTCCAGCAATTTCTGTTTTTGTTTCCTTCGGTTTTTATTTGCCCATATATGTCAGTTTGTTCAGTTTACTTCTTAAATCCACATGGAATTCCCCCATACGATACTTTTGCAATAAACAAATATAGTACAGAGCAGGAGAGAGAGAGAACCTGCACAGTTATCGCCTTTGCTGTTTGAATTCGTGTATCACTGGACACCGGAGTGCATCTGGGAAAATTAACAAACAGTGAAATTCACAACTAATCTTGGAGGAACTGTTGGGCGAAGTTCACAGCACAGAATCAGATAAGTAAATTGTGGTTTTAAGTCTGTCCAAGAGAAAGGCTGCAGTAGTGAGTATAGTGGATTCTTTCTTGATTATATTTTTTTGGAGATAAGTCTCTTGATTAAACTTAAAATATAAGCCATAGCTATTAATTTAATCTGGTGCAGTGTTTTGAAGAGGAACAAGACGATGTTTTTTTTCTGGGTCTGTAGATTGTGAAGGAGCAAAAATGGCCTTTGCAGTGATATGTACTCCTTGTCAGATGTGAGAGTTTAAAGAGAGTTTAAGGGTTACTGCGGATTATATCTGCCATAAATGCTGTTGGATGCGAATCTTATCAGGTCGAGTGGATCGGTTGGGGAGACAGATAGAAGTGATGAGGAATTTGCAACAGCAACAGTATGTGATAGATGGCAGTTATAGGAAGGGGGGAAAGTCTCAGATACAGTCACATAGATAGGTTAACTCCAGGAAGGGTGAGAGAGGTCGGCACCTAGTGCAGGAGTCTTTTGTAGATATACCCATTTCAAACAGGTATGCTGTTTTGCAAAATGTAGGGGGTGATGGATTCTCAGGGGAATGTAGCACGAACAGCCAAGTTTCTGGTATTGAGACTGGCTCTAACGCAACGAGGGGTACATTGGCTTCCAAGAGATCAATTGTGTTAGGGGATTCTGTAGTCCGAGATACAGACAGACGTTTCTGTGGCAAGATTATAAAAAGCAGAATGGTGTATTGTTTCTCTGGTGCCAGGATCAAGGATGTCTCAGAGAGGGTGCAGAATGTTCTCACAGGGGAGATGGGCCAGCAGGAGGTCATTGTCCACATTGGAACCAACAACATTGGAAAGGAAAAGGTTGAGATTCTGAAGGGAGATTCCAGAGAGTTAGGCAGAAATTTAAAAAGAAGGTCCTCGAGGGTAGTAATATCTAGATTACTCCCAGTGCTACAACCTAGTGAGGGCAGGAATAGGAGGATAGAGCAGATGAATGCATGGCTGAGGAGCTGGTGTATGGGAGAAGGATTTACATTTTTGGATCATTGGAATCTCTTTTGGGGTAGAAGTGACCTGTACAAGAAGGATGGATGCAGCTAAATTGGAAGGGGACTAATATACTGGCAGGGATATTTGCTAGAACTGCTTGATAGGATTTAAACTAGTAAGGTGGGGGGGTGGGACCCAGGGAGATAGTGAGGAAAGAGCTCAATCTGAGACAGGTACAGCTGAGAACAGAAATGAGTCCAATAGTCAGGGCAGGCAGGGACAAGATAGGACTAATAAATTAAACTGCTGTGGTTCTGTTCGCTGAGCTGGGAATTTGTGTTGCAGACGTTTTGTCCCCTGTCTAGGTGACATCCTCAGTGCTTGGGAGCCTCCTGTGAAGCACTTCTGTGATCTTTCCTCCGGCATTTATAGTGGTTTGTCTCTGCCACTTCCGGTTGTCAGTTCCAGCTGTCCGCTGCAGTGGCTGGTATATTGGGTCCAGGTCGATGTGTTTGTTGATTGAATCTGTGCCTCTAGGAATTCCCTGGCTGTTCTCTGTTTGGCTTGTCCTATAATAGTAGTGTTGTCCCAGTTGAACTCATGTTGCTTGTCATCTGTGTGTGTGGCTACTAAGGATAGCGGATTGTGTCATTTCGTGGCTAGTTGGTGTTCATGGATACGGATTGTAAGCTGTCTTCCTGTTTGTCCTATGTAGTGTTTTGTGCAGTCCTTGGATGGGATTTTGTACACTACATTGGTTTTGCTCATGTTGGGTATTGGGTCCTTCGTCCTGGTGAGTTGTTATCTGAGAGTGGCTGTTGGTTTGTGTGCTGTTATGAGTCTTAGTGGTCACAGTAGTCTGGCTGTCAGTTCAGAAATGTTCTTGGTGTATGGTAGTGTGGCTAGTCCTTTGGGTTGTGGCATGTCCTCATTCCGTTGTCTTTCCCTTAGGTATCTGTTGATGAAATTGCGGGGTATCCGTTTTTGGCGAATACATTGCAGAGGTGTTCGTCTTCCTCTTTTTGCAGTTCAACATAGAAGCGCTTCACAGGAGGCTCTCAAGCACTGAGGATGTCACCTAGACAGGGGACGAAACGTCTGCAACACAAATTTCCAGCTCAGCGAACAGAACCACAATTACGAGCACCCGAGCTACAAATCTTCTCACAAACTTTGAAATTAAACTGCCTTTATTTCAATGCAAGGGGCCTAACAGGGAAGGCAGATGAACTCAGGGCATGGTTAGGAACATGGGACTGGGATATAGCAATTACGGAAACATGGCTCAGGGATGGGCAGGACTGGCAGCTTAATGTTCCAGCATACAAATGCTACAGGAAGGATAGAAAGGGAGGCAAGAGAGGAGGGGGAGTGGCATTTTTGATAAGGGATAGCATTACAGCTGTGCTGAGGGAGGATATTCCCGAAAATACATCCATGGAAGTTATTTGGGTGGAACTGAGAAATAAGAAAGGGATGATCACCTTATTGGGATTGTATTATAGAACCCCCAATAGTCAAAGGGAAATTGAGAAACAAACTTGTAAGGAGATATCAGCTATCCGTAAGAATAATAGGGTGGTTATGGTAGGGGATTTTAACTTTCTGAAAATCGACTGGGACTGCTATAGTGTTAAAGGTTTAGATGGAGAGGAATTTCTTAAGTGTGTACAAGACAATTTTCTGATTTAGTATGTGGATGTACCTACTAGAGAAGGTGCAAAACTTGACCTACTCTTGGGAAATAAGGCAGGGCAGGTGATTGAGGTGTCAGTGGGGGATCACTTTGGGGCCAGTGACCATAATTCTATTTGTTTGAAAATAGTGATGGAAAAGGATAGACCAGATCTAAAAGTTGAAGTCCTAAATTGTAGAAAGGCCAATTTTGATAGTATTAGGCAAGAACTTTCGAAAGCTAATTGGAGGCAGATGTTCGCAGGTAAAGGGATGGCTGGAAAATGGGAAGCCTTCAGAAATGAGATAACGAGAATCCAGAGAAAGTATATTCCTGTCAGGGAGAAAGGGAAGGCTGATATGTATAGGGAATGCTGGATGACTAAAGAAATTGAGGGTTTGTTTAAGAAAAAGAAGGAAGCATATGTCAGGTATAGACAGGATAGATCGAGTGAATCCTTAGAAGAGTATAAAGGCAGTAGGAGTGTACTTAAGAGGGAAATCAGGAGGGCAAAATGGGGACATGAGATAGCTTTGGCAAATAGAATTAAGAAGAATCCAAAGGGTTTTACAAATATATTAAGGACAAAGGGGTAACTAGGGAGAGAATAGGGCCCCTCAAAGATCAGCAAGGCGGCCTTTGTGTGGAGCCACAGAAAATGGGGGAGATACTAAATGAATATTTTCATCAGTATTTACTGTGGAAAAGGATATGGAAGATATAGACTGTAGGGAAATAGATGGTGACATCTTGCAAAATGTCCAGATTACAGAGGAGGAAGTGCTGGATGTCTTGAAATGGTTAAAAGTAGATAAATTCCCAGGATCTGATCAGGTGTACCCAAGAACTCTGTGGGAAGCTAGAGAAGTGATTGCTGGGCCTCTTGCTGAGATATTTGTTTCATCGATAGTCACAGATGAGGTGCCGGAAGACTGGAGGTTGGCAAACGTGGTGCCACTGTTTAAGAAGGGCAGTAAAGACATTCCAGGGAATTATAGACAGGTGAACCTGATCTCGGTGGTGGGCAATTTGTTGGAGGGAATCCTAAGGGACAGGATTTACATGTATTTGGAAAGGCAAGGACTAATTTGGGATAGTCAACATGGCTTTGTGCGTGGGAAATCATGTCTCACAAACTTCATTGAGTTTTTTGAAGAAGTAACAAAGAAGATTGATGAAGGCCCAGTGGTAGATGCGATCTATTCAGATTTCAGTAAGGCATTCGACAAGGTTCCCCATGGGAGACTGATTAGCAAGGTTAGATCTCACGGAATACAGGGAGAACAAGCCATTTGGATATAGAACTGGCTCAAAGGTAGAAGACAGAGGGTGGTGGTGGAGGGTTGTTTTTCAGACTGGAGGACTGTGACCAGTGGAGTGCCACAAGGACCAATGCTGGGCCCTCTACTTTTTGTCATTTACATAAATGATTTGGATGCGAACATAACAGGTACAATTAGTAAGTTTGCAGATGACACCAAAATTGGAGGTGTGGTGGACAGTGAAGAGGGTTACCTCAGATTACAATAGGATCTGGACCAAATGGGCCAATGGGCTGAGAAGTGGCAGATGGAGTTTAATTCAGATAAATGCCATGTGCTGCATTTTGGGAAAGCAAATCTTAGCAGGACTCATACACTTAATGCTAAGGGTCCTAGGGAGTGTTGCTGAACAAAGAGACCTTGGAGTGCAGGTTCATAGCTCCTTGAAAGTGGAGTCACAGGTAGATAGGATAGTGAAAAAGGCGTTTGATATGCTTTCCTTTATTGGTCAGAGTATTGAATACAGGAGTTGGGAGGTCATGTTGCGGCTGTATAGGACATTGGTTAAGCCACTGTTGGAATATTGCGTGCAATTATGGTCTCCTTCCTATCGGAAAGATGTTGCGAAACCTGAAAGGGTTCAGAAAAGACTTACAAGGATGTTGTCAGGGTTGGAGGATCTGAGCTATAGGGAGAGGCTGAACAGGCTGGGGCTGTTTTCCTTGGAGCGTCGGAGGCTGAGGAGTGACCTTACAGAGGTTTACAAAATTATGAGGGGCAAGTATAGGATAGGTAGACAAAGTCTTTTCCCTGGGGTCGGGGAGTCCAGAACTAGAGGGCATAGGTTTTAGATCTAAAAGAGACCTAAGGGGGATTGTTTACACGCAGAGGGTGGTGTGTGTATGGAATGAGCTGCCAGAGGCTGGTACAATTGCAACATTTAAGAGGCATTTGGATGGGTATATGAATAGGAAGGGTTTGGAGGGATATGGGCCGGGTGCTGGCAGGTGGGACTAGATTGGGTTGGGATATCTGGTCAGCATGGACGGGTTGGATCGAAGGGTCTGTTTCCATGCTGTACATCTCTATGACTCTATGACTCTAAATATGCCACAGTTCTCTGAGACCTACATTAAACTATTTTCAGTCCCAGCTATTGTGAGAAATGAATCATTTATTCACCATCCTTTGATCTGGTTGCCTCAGTTCCTTGTCATGGTTAATTTTTCAATAAATCTGATAATTTTCTTTGCCACAAGTCTTGAGGAGGACCACTGTACTTTCTTCCATGAGTTTAACACTAGATGGGTTTCTGACTTCTGTTCCAACATGAAACTGAAATTGAGATTAAGCCACTTTCTGCAGCATGAATGATGTTGACTGTGAACAGCAGAAGTTTAACTCCCAATCATTTACTTGAACTACCTGTGAACTGTAACCTTCACATACCTATTCCAAATAGCAGCTACTAATTGGTGTGGTACTTTCTTAGCTGAATCCTGTTAACTAGTGGTATTTGGTACCTGTACAGGTGTGGAACATGATACAGGGGGTTTGAAATAGTACACTGGCATCAAACCTCCTTTGTCTTTGCTTGTTCTCAGGCTTGCCTACCGATTAGAGGATACACCACTGTAGCACATCAACAGAAGAGGCTATCCTAAGAGCTCAAGAAGATTTATTACGTGATGGTAACAAACACTGCTTCATTTGGTCAGGCATAATTGCTAGAACCTCAGGAAGATGGTACAAATACATCTGCTCCCCCCAAAAGCTGGACTCAAGGTCTGCGTATCCATTTACAGATTGTAAGTGACATGAGCAGAATGGGTGGAGCCAATGCAACATTACATCACCATGTAACAATGAACATTAACAGTAACGTTAATAAGGCGTGTCACTTTGGCTCAGTGGTTAGCACCATTGCCTCACAGTGCCAGGGACCCGGGTTTGATTCCTGCTTCGGGTGACTGTCTGTGTGGAGTTTGCACATTGTCCCCATGTCTGTGTGGCTTTCTTCTGGATGCTCTGGTTTCCTCCCACAATCCAAAAGATGTATAGCTTCGGTGAATTGGTCATGCTAGGTTGCCCATAGTGTTCAGGGATGTGTAGGTTAGGTGCATTACTCTGGGGTGAATGTAGGGGAATGAGTCTGGGTGGGTTACTTTTCAGAGGGTTGGTGTGGACTTGTTGTGCTGAAGGGCCTGTTTCCATACTATAAGGATTCTATATGTATACTAACCCCTTCAGAACATTGACCCTCTGCAACATTTGGATGGCTCAGCATCTCCTTTATATAGCCTCAACCATGGGTGCCATGGTGACTCAGTGGTTAACACCGCTGCCTCGCAGCACCAGGGACCCAAGTTTAATTCCAGCCTCGGATGACTGTGTGGAGTTTGCACATTGTCCCCATGGGTTTCCTCTGGATGCTCTGGTTTCCTCCCACAGTCCAAAGTTGTGCAGGTTTGGAGGATTGACCATGCTTGATTGCCTGTTGTGTCCAGGGAACATTAACATCAAATGTCTTTTGTCTTTGCTTTTTCTCAGACCTACCTACTGATTCCTATCCAGCAATTGATGGGTTAACCATGGAAAATGCGGGATTATGGGGGTTGGGTCTGGGTGGGGTGCTCTTTGGGAGCTCTTGATGGGCTGAATGGCCTGCTTCCACTCTGTGGCATTCTATGATTCTAACCAGTTTCAATCCATCCTGGAGTGTAGGTTTCCAAACCTTAGGCTTGGGTTTTTGTTTCGATAGAATCTAGAAGTGTCAGTTTTCTTTCTATGTTTGTTTTTCTTTTTCCAATTTCAGTTTCTGTTTCCAGCTAGGGGCTTACATTGTTTAAACCTCTTCCCTGACTCTTCTATATTGACCTTTAGAGTGTAATAACATTCCAGCTTCTTTACAGTGCGCTAATACAATTTCCTACAGTTGAAATGTGAACTCTTGAAATTAAAAAGTTAATCTAAAACTAAAAGGTACAGTATCTTCTAAAACACATGAAGCATGGACTATGTATTTGCTTCACCCTAAGCAAAGATATAATAGCTGACAGATTGTTGGAAGCAGACTTCCTTACCGACACAAAACAATAAGCAGTTCCCAAATGGACTGAGTTGAACATAAAATGAAATCCTCTCTCTACATAAATGATGCACTTCAACAAATGCTAGTCAAGGGCTTTGTGTTGTGCATAATTACTTCAGTTTGAGCCTTTCTTTTATTTCCTACTGTTTAACAATGTGATTTGGACAGTAGCAGAAGTTGTCAGAATTTTAAGGCTGGAATGACTCTATTCAACTCCATTGGACGTGACTAAGAGAAATAAATGTGAGTCATAAGGAATTCATTAATCTGCCTTCCTTTCTCCTCAAAGGAACACTGAACAACACTTTGAAGGGAGGGATCATTTTGTTGTATGTTGTTTTGCATCTTGTGTGCTTTAAAATTGGGCATATCCTGCTTAAAGCATCCAACATCATGCCACATTTTTCAGTTTGCAGAAATCACTGGAAGGGAGGACAGTATAATCACCAGGGAAGTGAAATTGAGAAATTTGCTGGAAATTTGGCTGACATATCCCCTAGTATTGATGGACTTAGAATCATAGAATCCCTAGAATGTGGAAAGAGTTGAGAGTGTGTTGCTGGAAAAGCACAGCAGGTCAAGCGGCATCCGAGGAGCAGGAAAATTGATTCTTCGGGCCAGAGCCCTTAATCCTGGACGTAGTTTAAGGATAACCATAAGATAAAAGGTAAGCCTTAGGACTGACATGAGGAGAAACTTCTTTAACGTCGCTTTTCCTGCTCCTCGGATGCTGCCTGACCTGAAGTGCTTTTCCAGCAAAACACTCTCAACTCTGATCTCCAGCATCTGCAGTCCTCACTGTCTCCCAGAATGTGGGAGGCCTGGTGGATGCACTGCATGTGGGTTTCCAGAAGGCATTTGATAAGGTTCAACAGCAAAGGTTATTGCAGGAAATAAAACCACACAGAGCAGAGGCTGTCATATTGGCATGGATATAATATTGGCTAGTTGACAGGAAACAGAATGTAAGTATAAAAAGATCATGTTCTGGTTGGCAAGATGTATTGAGTGGTGTGCCACAGGGTTTGGTGCTGGGGCCTCGAATCTTTATGGTTTATGGAAATGGATTAAAGGATTGAAGGTATGGTCACAAATTTGCAGATGGCACAGAAATAGCTCAGAAGATTGGGTGTGAAGAGGACATAAGGAGACTTCAAAGGCATACAGATAAATTAAATGAAAGGTCCAATATCTAGCAAATGAATATAATATATGAAGGTGTGAAATTATCCACTTTGAATGGAAAACTGAAGAAAAAGAATTTTATGTATAGATTAGATTCCCTAAAGTATGGAAACAGGCCCTTCAGCCCACACCAACTCTCCGAAGAGTAACCCACCCAGACCCATTCCCCTACCCTGACTGTGGGCAATTTAGCATGACTAATTCACCTTACCTGCACATCTTTAGACTGTGGGAGGAAACCGGAGGACTGGAGGAAACTCTCGTGGACACGGGGAGAATGCGCAAACTTTACACAGACAGTTACCTGAGGTGGGAATCAAACCCAGGTCCCTGGCACTGTGCAGCTGCAGTGCAAACTACTGAGCCACCGTACCATCTCAATGGGGAGGGATTGCAGAGCTTTAAGATGCAGAAAGATCTAGGTGACCTAGTATATGAGTTACAAAAGGTTAGTGCACAAGTATGACAAGCAATTAAGCAAGTTAATAACATGTAATCACTGATTGTAAGGGAAATTAAATAACAGGAGATAATGCTTCAGTTATACAGGGCATTGGTGAGATTCCAATTAGAGTATTCTATAAAAGATTAGTTACCTCATTTCACAAAGAATATAAATATATCAGAAGCAGTTCAGGGAAGATTAACTAGAGTAATATTTGGAATGGACAGGTTATCTTATGTGCGAAAGTGAGGACTGCGGATGCTGGAGATCAGAGTCGAGAGTATGGTGCTGGAAAAGCACAGCAGGACAGGGGAGCAGGAGAATCGACATTTTGGGCAAAAGCCCTTCATCAGGGATCTTCATCAGATCATCTTATGTGAAGAACTTGGACAGGCTGGACTTGTATCGACTGGAGTTTGGAAAAGTAAGAGGTGACTTGACCGAAACATGTAAAATCCTAACAGCTTTGAGAGGACGTGTGTTTCCTTTTGTTTTTGAATAATGAGGAATGAAGAATCACTGTTTCAAAAATAGAAAATCAATCATTTAATACAGAGAAAAGGAGATTTCTTTTTTGTAGAGTGTCATCTGTCTTTGGAATTCAAAAAGTGATTAGGGTCATGAATATTTTAAAGGCAGAGGTGGTTAGATCCTTGATAAGCAAAGAGGTGAAAGAATATTGGGGATAGGTGGGAATGTGGTGTACTCAGATCAGCTGTGATCTTATTGAATGGCAATGCAGACTCAAGCAAGTGAGTGGTCTACTCCAGCTCCTAATTCTATTTTTTTTGTCCATGCTGTACTCACTCAAAGTCAGAAGTTGCATGACACAAGGCTATAGTCCAACAGGTTTATTTGAAAGTACAAGCTTTCGGAGAGCAGCCCCTTCTTCCTGACAAAGGAGCAGTGCTCCGAAAACTTGTGATTTCAAATAAACCAGTTGGACTCTAACCTGGTGTCGTGTGACTTCTGATTTAGTTCTCCAACACCGGCACCTCCACGTGGTAAGTGGGTAGTAAGTGCAAAGTGTTTGGATTTTTTTAGTTAGAAGTCATAGAGCGACCCATATATGAGACTGACCATCATTTGAGTATATACTCAAATGATGGTCAGTCTCATATATGGGTCGCTCTATGACTTCTAACTAAAAAAATCCAAACACTTTGCACTTACTACCCACTTACCACCAAAATCAAACTCTTCCTGGTACCAAACCTACTTGATAGTGATAGAGCAGCACATCACTGAAGGCAGCTTTCGGCTCCTCGTGCCTGCACATATATCTTTGGTTGTTTTTGTGCTAATGTTAGAAGCTATCTTGGCAGGTACAGTCGCTGTCCTGACTGCGATAGAAAGGTGATGGGAAAGGTTGGATTTTATCCCCACCAAAGTGTTACTTGTATAAAAGTCCAATCCTTACTTTTTGACTGATAATTTAGTCTTAGAAACCCAATTCTGCTTGAATACATATGATACTCTCTGGAGGCAGAGGATTTACTGTACTTACTTGTCTAACTCAACACTCTGAGAATGGGACCAGTCAAATTGAATACCGTTGCAACTGGGTTTTTGAATTGATAATGACCATGGGGCTAACACAGAGAAGGTCAGACTTGTTAATGTAAAACCTGAATCATAACTCCCTTGTCTCATTGAAATGCATTACTCACAGCTGGGGCAGCACGTGACTAAGTGGTTAGCACAGTAACAGTGGTTTGATTCCATCCTCAGGAACTGTGCAGAGTTTGAATGTTCTCCTGTGTCTGCATGGGTTTCCTCCAGGTGCTCTGGTTTCCTCCCACAGTGTGCAGGTTAGGTGGATTGGCCATGCTCAGTTGCCCACAGTATCCATGGGAAATTAGCCACAGGGATAGGGGAGGGAGTGGCTGTGTCTGGATGGGATTTTCTTCGGGGGGCAGGGGGGTTAGCGTGGACTTGATGGGCTGAATGGCCTGCCTCCACACTGTAGGGATTCTTTGGTATGATTTTCATGCCAGACTGGACTAAACAGAAATAGCAGGAGAAACTCAGCAGATCTGGCAGCACCCCTGGAGAGAGAAACAGAGTTAATGTTTTGAGTTCTGTGACCCTGCTTCCTCAGGACTCAAAATGGTCAGTCTGCTTTTTCTCCACAGATGCTGCCAGACCTGCTGAGTTTCTCCTGCAATTTCTGTTCAGATCTCCAGTATCCAACACCTCTGCTGTGAAGTGCTTTGAAACATTAGTCCATGAAAGTCATTATGAAATTGCAAATGGTTGTGTCTTGTCTCATGATGGTAGTAACTGCAATTGAGTTCATTGATGTGCTGTGGTAAGTGGAGAGAAAACAGAGTGACCATTTTGAGTCCTGTAGATGAAGGGTCACAGAACTTGAGACATTAACTCTATCTCCCTCTCCACGGATGCTGCCAGATCTGCTGAGTTTTTCCTGCAATTTCTATTATTGTTTGGTTCAGTCAGGTGACAGAATCAGACCATTGAATCCCTACAGTGTAGAAGCAGGCCATTCAGCCCATTAAGTCCACATTAACCCTCCGCAGAGCATCCCACCCAGACATGTTTTGACTCTTTGTTTTATTTCAAACTGAACTAGTTGACATCGTTGTTTCTGAGTTAATTGGCCACACAGGGACAGCAGCAGTAACACATGGCATAACAAAGATAAACATGGCTGTGGGAAGGAATTATGGGAGACGAAGGCTTTGGCACCTGTTCTTCACTGTCGTTGCCAGAGGAACATTTGGGTTTAAATCTTGTTTTGCGCACACACTGTCCTTATTGGGCAGAAGGGCTTAATATCATGGTTACACTGTTCAAATTCCTTTGGACAATGCAATTGGCCAAGCCTCTGGGTCCTATGCTGTAAGACTTTTTTTTGCATCATAGCAAAGTTTCCTGTAAAATCTGTGACTGACCTTTTTCTGAAGAAATGTGTATTTCCAAAAGAATATTCATTATGCAGCAAGGACGTGGAACTGCTCCCTGAGATTTCTAACCTCTAAACTCTAGAATTCCCTAAGTTATTCAATCTTGCTGCCTCTATGTGTTCCCTTAAAATACTTCTGAAAACTTATTTTGTTTTCTGCAAAAGACATGTACTGTTTCAGTATATCGGCCACAGTTTGCAATATCTCATATGTGACATCGCATCAAATTTTGTTTATCTCTGTTGTGCAGTGCCTCGAGACGTTTTTACATGAAAATCATTACGAAATTGCAAGTGGTTGTGTCTTCTCTTTGTCTGAACCTAGCTCTCAGACATGGTCTCATAACGTTGGCATCCACAGTTGAGTTCATTGATGTGCAGAGGTAAACAATCTCACGGAATGAAAGAGGAATATTGCCATAATTTCATGTTATTGCTGTTCTCCAGACGTACCTGAGGATATGCATGTCATGCACTTTATCATTTCTAGGGATTTTCAAATCAACCTCTTCAGAATTGTTATTGTACACCTCTGGAACAGGAAGGATTTGAACCCAGGTGTACTGGCTTAGAGGCAGGGACACTGCATCACAAGAACCTTTTTATAGTTCAATGATTTCTCTGTTCCTCGAATTCTGTCCATTTGGTCATTCTTGATCTGAATTGCAGTGCCATTGGCATCTGTGCCTTTAGTTACCTAAGCCCTGAGCTCTGAAGTTCCTTTCCTAAACCTCTCCTTATCCCTATTTCTCTTTCCTTTTTCGATATGCTCCTTAGAACATGCTTCTTTCAGCAACTTTTTGGTCACTTGCCCCAGTGTCTTCTTTGGTGACTCAATATCAAACTCTATTCTCTAATACTCCAGTGAAGACCACTATATAAATGTAATGTCATTGTTGATCCATGTTGATTTGAAACACTTTAACCACTTGCGCTGCACAAGTGATTTGCACCTTCAGTATGTGCACAATAGCTTTGACCATTTTGTTTTAGGGTAATTAGATTCCCTACAGTGTGAAAACAGGCCCTTCGGCCTACCAAGTCCACACCGACCCTCCGAAGAGTAACCCGCCCAGACCTATTTCCCTCTGACTAATTCTACTCTCCAAATCTTGTATTAGATGTGAGATCATGTGAAAGCATCACTTTCTTTTCTCCTGAAATAAATATGGAAATAAATCACAGGAACTGTAAGCGATAACTTGTAGAGAGCAGTTAGAATGTAGGTGGGTTATTGGAAGCATCATTAAATTAAGAACATGGTTGCTAATTAAATATTATAGTCTGTAACTTAGAAGGACAGGGAAATCAGAAGGGGAAGTGGGCTAACTGTATTAATACAGGTAATATAATGATGGCAGGACGTAAACCAAGGTAAGATACAGACAGACTGCTGCTTCACAGCACCGGGTTCGATGCCACTCTCGGGGAACTGTCTGTGTGGAGTTTGCACATTCTCCCTGTGTCTGCGTGGGTTTCCTTGGGGTGCTCCAGTTTCCCCCCACAGTCCAAAGATGTGTGGGTTAGGTGGATTGGCCGTGCTAAATTGTCCAGAGCGTCCAGAGATGTGTAGGCTAGCTGGATTAGCCATGGAAAATGCATAGTTACAGGGAGAGGTTACAGGGTGGGTCTGGGTGAGGATTCTCCTCAGAGGGTCGGTGTGGGGCCGAATAGCCTGCTTCCACACTGTAGGGATTCTCTGAGAGTTCAGAGAGCTGAATTTTCTACTTCCTGGTGGGGAGAGTTGGCAGGCCAGCAAGGTGATCAATTGGGCACAATGCCAAAAACCCTGTTTCCAGCCGTGACCAGTCTTCCCTGCCACAACTTTGCAGTTAGTGGGGCAGGTTCAGAGAGGGTGAGCCACCCGCCAGTGCACCAGTGGAGGCACGTACCAGCTGATTAATTGCCAGTTAAGAGCCACTTTGTACCCCGGCTGCAACTATTCCTGCAGTCAGTGGAGGCTGGCACGAGTCCAGGAGCTCTCTGATGTCAGGTATGTGGTGAGTACCTTCAGTGTATGCCCCCTGGACAAACCAGAGCCCCCTCTCTCCCTACCCCAGGTCTAACCTTCCACATTTCTGCCCTTGTTTGACCTGTGTGTGCAGTCCACACAATGTCCCACCCTATTCACAGAGTCTGCCACCCATGCCCATGGATCGGCCCCTAACTCCATTGATGATCTCCATTCAGGATTGAATGCTATCCCAGCAGTGGCCACTGCTCCCAGTGGCACTGTTGGGACCAGGCTGCCGCCAGTCATTTGATTGGTTGTTAAAAGTGGCTTTAGGGCCAGCTGATTGAATGAGGTGAAGATGCGGGTGTTGGACTGGGGTGGATGAGGTCAGATTTCACACAACACCAGGTCATAGATCAACAGGTTTATTTAAAACCTCAAGCTTTCAGGGCACTGCTCCTTCATCAGGTGAAGTGAGGGCAATAGAATGAGGGCAGATTTGTCTCTAACATTTACACTGTGGAGGTGGGGACCATGATGCAACTTAAATTTACAGCCCAAACGGATTGAGCTAGAAATGAAAAGCCTGTCAAGCCAGCTCTGTCATTGACCATGACCATGGCTGATCTCTTATCTCAACACCATCCTCCCACTTCCTTCTCAAACCCCTTCACTCCATCTATATCAAGAAATCAATTGCCCCCTTAGATATTTTCAGTGAGTTTGCCTCCATGGCTTTCTGCGGTGGAGAATTCCACGAGTTTGCCACCTTCTGAGTGGAACTAACATCAAAGGCAAACCCAAAATATATCAAAGCTGAAGAGGTGACAAGGACAATTAAAATAGCAGCGACGCTAAATTATACAGATAACATGAAAGAGTAGTTGTTCAACCTGGTGCCTGTCTCCATTAGTGGGATATAAATGTGAAAACTCCAAGATGTGGGGTGGGCTTTGCTTTTTTTTTATTATTCAGCTCTGTAGCTCATTTCCTGATGGCATAACTTCCCAGGGCATGGATTTGATCTCCACATGCATTCTGAAATAAACGAGCGTGTGCTGAAGACAGAATGAACTCGGATTTAATTTCGCAGCACCCCCTATTGAGCTTCTCAGTGGGTCCTACTGCTGTAGTGAAAGGTAAAGCTATTTTCATGAATCATGCAAGAAAAGATTAAAGGCAGGAGAAAACAAAGTTTAAGCATTAACTTTTTACAATTTTTTAAAGTGAAGCTGTTCATTTTTTTTAACGTGAATTTTCTGATTATTTAGATTTTTTGTGCAATTTTGTTAACTGCTGTTGATAGAGAAATTATTCATTTTTTTCTGACATATGACATTTACAGATCCTTTTTTTTGTTTGTGTGTTTTTGTTAAAAATTTAAATGGGACCTAAAGGGGCACCTTTTTATCACAGAGTTTGGTCCGTGTGTGGAATGAGCTGCCAGAGGAAGTGGTGGAGGCTGGTACAATTGCAACATTGAAAAGGCACCTGAATGAAGAGGAAGGCTTTCAAGGGATATGGGTCAAATGGGGCTAGATTAATGTAGAATATCTGGGCGGCATGGATGAGTTGGACCAAAGGGTTTGTTTCTATACATTCCTATTATTATGACTCTATCTTGAAACAAGGTTTTTTTTATTCTTTGAATCTGAGAATCCCTACAGTGTGGAAACAGGCCCTTTGGCCCAACAAGTCCACACTGACCGTTATGAAGATGTGGGTGTACCTGTAAGAGAGTTAAAAGTAACAGAACTACTGGACACAGCACCAAGTGATCTCAATAAGGCAACAATGTTACATTGGGTCAAACAACTCGATTAGTTCATTGCCTGGAGACAAAAACAAATTCAAATTCAGCCAATCAGTTTAAATTATACCTCGAAAAAATACCAATTTCCAATCAAATTTGAATTGAGTATATTGACAATCTTAAAAGCCAATGACACAATTTGATGCTCTGAGGCATAAGACTGGGGGATTATTGAACAATTGAGAGGAGAACTGCCAAGTCCTGGCTTGTAACAGACTGCTTGAAAAAAAATCTCTCTTAAAAGTACATTTTCGATCAGTAACCTGTGATGCAGAAATTCCTAACAAGAAGAAAAGAAGACACATGAATATCCGAAGACAAGAACCAAAAGCTCTCTGGTTTTGACATAAGAAGTGTTGTTTTGTAAATCTATTGTGAGTTATATCGGACTCACATTATAGAAGGGAAGGTAACAGATAGGTTAGAGAAAGAAATTGTAAATAGTGATTAGTTAATTATTCTCTGTTATACTTTAAGAAATAAAGTTGTTAATTTTTAATTTACATAGTTCTTGGCCACTCAAATTTTTACAGATTATTGCATGTGATACATCTTTTCTGAGTTGCTGGTTGTAAATTAAGCAGGAGGGTTTACCCCATGTCATAACACTGACCCTCCGAAGAGTATCCCACCCAAACCCAATTCCCATTATTCTTCATTTAGCCCTGACTAATGCACCTAACCTACATGTTATGGGAAATCTAGCATGGCCAATTCACCTAACCTGCACATCTTTGGATTGTGGGAGGAAACCTGAGCACCTGGAGGAAACCCACGCAGATACTGGGAGAATGTGCAAACTCTACACAGATAGTCACCCAACACTGGAATCAAACCGGGGTCCCTGGCACTGTGAGGCAGCAGTGCTAACCACCATGCCACCACAAGCAATGTATTATTCCAAGCAACATGGGCTTCGCTGGCAAAGCCAGTGTTAGTTGCCCATCAGTAATTGCCTTTGAATGGATTGGTGCGCTCAACAATTTCAGGAGGCTTTTAAGAGACAACCCCATTGTTGTAGGTCAGATCGGGGTAAGGACTTCAGGTTTCCTTCCCTAAAGTGGGATTGGTGAACCAGATGGGTTTTATCAATAATACCCCAAGAGTCTCAGCACGTCTGAATAGTGTGGACCTGGGAGAAGATGTTTCCATTAGTAGGAGAGACTAGGACCTGAGAGTAGAACCTCAGAGAGAAGGGATGATTCTTTGGAGCTGAGCTGAAAAGCCAGAGGGTGTGAATCTGTGGAACTCATTATTGCAGAAGGCTGTGGAGGCCGAGTCATTGAGTGTCTTTAAGACAGATACGTTCTTGATTTGTAATCAAAGGTTGCAGGGAGAAGGCAGGAGAATGGGGTTGAGAAACATTTTAACCATGATTGAGAATTGAGAAACATTTCAACCAGTGGCAGAGCAGACTCGATGGGCTGAATGGCCTATATCTGCTCTTATATCTTGTGTTTCTATGACCTGGCAATATCTGTGGAAAGAACACAGAGTTAATGGTTTGAGTCTAGAGAGTTTCTCCAGCAATCTCTCTTTTAGTTTCAGATTCTGCAATTCTTTGCTTTATTTGGGTTTTTAGAATAATTGCTAAATCTTCAACTGAAGCTGGCTTTATAATTCAGGTTTATAAATCGCATTTCAATTCCACCAGTTGCCCAAGGTGGGATTCGAAACCACACCTCCCAAACATTAGCCCGAACATTAGCCTGGATTACCAGCCCAGTGACCTTTATGATACTGCCACCTCCCCATGAATCTTGAACGTCTGCCACTGAGGAGCTGCTGGGCAAACATTTTACATCAAAAATGTCTGAGGTTACTTTGAAGTGCAGAAACGAGGATTTGTGGAACAAAATAAGCATGAATTCTGCCAATAGTTGGTCAAAATGCTTTCACCATGTCAAAACATTTGCTCATTAGTCATCACTAATAATGCAGAAAAATGGAAAGAACGTACTTGGAAAAGGATCATTTGAAGATAAACCACAACAAAAAGAAAAACAATCCCTCAGGGAAAGTGAAACAAATATCTTCCTGCCGCTGAGTTAAAACAAGCTCAGAAAATTTCAAATTATAAGAATGTACATTCTGTTAAGTTGCCTCTTCTACTATTTGTGGAGAAAGTGAGGACTGCAGATGCTGGCGATCAGAGCTGAAAATGTGTTGCTGGAAAAGCGCAGCAGGTCAGGCAGCATCCAAGGAGCTGGAGAATCGACGTTTCGGGCATGAGCCCTTCTTCAGGAATTGGCGTTTAGCATTCCTGAAGAAGGGCTCATGCCCAAAGCGTCGATTCTCTTGCTCCTTGGATGCTGCCTGACCTGCTGCACTTTTCCAGCAACACATTTTCAGCTCTTCTACTATTTGTGTCAGCTTCAGTTTGACAAGGACCCCTCTACTTCCCCATTTTACATTACAGGGCATTGAAAATCACTTTTCACAAAAGGACACATGGAAATTTTGCCTTATTTCTTTTTGATTTGATTTATTATTGTCACATGTACTCAGCCACAGTGAAAAGTTTTGTCTTGCGTGCAGTATAGGCAGATCATGTCATATAGAATGCATTAGGGTAATAGAACAGAACGAGGAACACAGTGTTACAGCTGCAGAGAAGGAGCACAGAGAGTGAGAACAACATTAAATTTAAAATTTGAGAGGCTCATTCTGATCCTCTATTCCTGATGAAGGGCTTTTGCTCGAAACGTTGATTTTCCTGCTCCTCGGATGCTGCCTGACCTGCCGTGCTTTTCCAGCACCACTCTAATCCAGATTCTGGTTTCCAGCATCTGCAGTCCTTGTTTTTACCCAGGTCCATTCAGAAGTTTACTAACAACAGGGGAGAAGCTGTTCTTGAACCTGTTGGTACGTGTGCTTAAGCTTTTGTATCTTCTACCCGATGGAAGAGATTGGAAGAGAGTATAACCAGAGTGGGAGGGATCTTTGCTTTCCCGAGAGAGTGGGGAGTCTAGATAGAGTCAATGGATGGAAAGCTGGTTTGTGTGATGGACTGGGCTGTGTTCACAACTCTCTGTAATTTCCTACGGTTCTGGGCAGAGGACCAGAGTTGCCACACCAAGCTGTGATGTGTCTGGATAGAATACTTTCTATGGTGCATCTATAAAAATAGGACAAAGTTCATTTGAAGTCAAGAGCATCCTTTTGCAATTCCCATGATATAGAAAAAAAGCCCAAAGTTTAACAACCAGGCAAGAGAAGGTCAGCTTTTATTTTCAGACTGTATACCCGTGGGATATTAATGACATTGGCACATGCACTGCCTTAATGGTCCATCTATTGAAATCAGGGAACAGAAAATCAAGGGTATCCCTGAGCAGAATTTATGTTATAAGCGTTTACTCATTAATGCATCCATCACATGCTGTAGTTGATTAGAAAGAATGGCACGTTAATCGTTCACACATCATAGTTGAGCATTCTGAATAAGTATTAGAAAAATCAATTCATATTTTGGCAAACATTCATTATTGGCACTCATACAATTTACATCTTCATTCTAACATGGATTGGCAGTCTACACTACATTCTAGAGCTGCAAATGGTGGCAGTGTAGTCCAGATCTCATGTGGCGTTTTAACAGTGTATCATAGGCATCCACGGCCAAGAGAACACCGAATGTACAGGTACCATGGTGGGGTAACCATACTGGATGGAGTCATTGGGAGAAGCACAATCTATAGGTACGCTGCAACAATCCAAGACAAGGTTACAGTCAAGAAAGTAACAATGGCAGTTCACCAAAGTTCCCATGTTGAACAAAGTTACATGCAGACTTCAAACAAATCCTGCTCTCGAGATCTTATGACCTCATGCCCCCAACCTGCCCCCTGTACACAAAGACCTGTGAGCCTGGAATCATCTGATTCAATTCAATGAAAACTGACAGCAGTAACTAGAGACCCTGAGTAGAGGTCACTCTTGATTGAGGGCAACCACATTATGCTGTAATTATAAACTTATGTCCTACAGCTCTACATCATTGCCACCTCTCTCCACTCCCTTCACTACTTCCATTTTGTAATGATGCTTGTCTGATGTGCACTATGTATGACCACAAGGCTTTTTCCAGCTAGCTATGTGAAAGTCATTGGCTTGGTCTTTGCCAAATACTCCCAACATGAACCATCCCCACTTCCAGTACTTAGAACCATAGAATCCTTACAGTGTAGAAAGAGGTCATTCAGCCCATTGAGTCTGCACCAACCCTCCAAACAGCATTCAACCAGTGCTAACCACTTTGCCACCATACTTGCCCAATGACTGAGTCTCAAACCTTGAAGCTCTAACTGCCTCTGAGCTGAACTTCTGAGCACATATCTTCATTTTCATCGGGACCTCCTCTTTCCATGTCTCCTCCCTCCTTACGTGCCTCCACTCATCTGCTGCTAAGATCCTCATCTTTGCTTTTGTGACATCTGGAATACCTGAAGCCAGTTTCTGGCCAGTCTGCCCGTTAGAATCCTTTGCTGCACATGCTCACAGACTCTGTTCCTCTGTTGTACCTGGGCTTGCTCACCAACACTGACCTCTGGTCCAGAAACACCTTGATTTTCAAGTTCTCTTCCTTGTTTCCAAATTCTCACCATGGCCTTCAGCTCCCCCAGCTCTTCAATGTCCAGCTGACCAACAGACACCTCACCAACATCACCCCGCCCCCCCCCCCCCCACTGCCCCACCCCCAAATCTTTGTTCTCATTCAATTCTAACATTTTGCCACTTTCACTGTTTCCTTCACTCAATTATTGGTGGCTGTAATATCCGATAACTGAGCCCTGGGCTTTAGACTTCACAGCCTAAAGGGCCCTACCTTCTAGAACACAGAATATAGAACATTATAGCGCAGTACAGGCCCTTTGGCCCTCAATGTTGCACTGATCTGTGAAACCAGTCTGAAGCTCATCTAACCTACACTATTCCAGTCTCTCCTCTCTTTTCCCCTTTCGGAGGGCCCTTATAACCTATCTCTTTCACCCATGGTTATTTATCCTAATATAATCTTATATGGGACAGCATCAAATTGGTGTTATATCAGCTTGCAGTTTTTCACGACATTAAGGGCACGACATAAGTTGTTGTTGCTCTTATTGTAGTTGCCTCTAATTGCAGCCCACAGCTGTTTGCTTCTGGTTTATGTTCATTCACAAGATGTGGGTATCACCTGCAAAGTCAGCAATTATGGTCCATCCTTAATCGCTTTTCAGAAGGTGATGTTGAACCCACTGTAATCCACGTTGGGTAGGTAGACCCACAATGCTCTCAGTTCCAGGAATTTGACCCAGCAATGCTAGATTAGATTAGATTACTTACAGTGTGGAAACAGGCCCTTCAGCCCAACAAGTCCACACCGCCCCGCCGAAGCGCAACCCACCCATACCCCTAACCTAACACTACGGGCAATTTAGCATGGCCAATTCACCTGACCTGCACATCTTTGGACTGTGGGAGGAAACCGGAGCACCCGGAGGAAACCCACGCAGACACGGGGAGAACGTGCAAACTCCACATAGTCAGTCGCCTGAGGCGGGAATTGAACCCGGGTCCCTGGCGATGTGAGGCAGCAATGCTAACCACTGTGCCACTGTGCCACCGTGCCGCCCAAATGGTGCTGAAGGAATGGTGATTTTGTTCTTAGGTGTGCAGTTTGGAGGAGAACTTGCAATCAATGATACCTGCTACCCTTGTCCTTGTTGGTTGGAAAAGCCATGGATTTGGAAGTTGCTGTCGGAAGTGTTTGGGTGAGCTGCCAATTGGAAGCATGACTTGTAATCCTGTCTCATTTACTGGTCTGCTAAATGAGAGAGAGAGTAATGGCTCATTATTTAGTGGATTTTCAGACAATATACAAACCAAATTTGCTTTGTTCATTCCAAAAATCCATTTTGCGACTCCCCAGCAAACTATGAAGAACAAACCTACAACAATCTTTTAAGAGAGGAGCTGGTTAGATGTGGGACAATCAGGGAGTCAAATGGTGCAGTTTATTGGGTCAAAAATTAAAGCAGTGAAATTATTAAAGTCAAGGGAACTGTGCGCACTGAAAATAATATTAATCCTGATCTATTCCGTGCAGGTATAATATTAAAAGAAAAGTCATTTAGTGCCAAAAACAGAGACAATTATGTTTGATGAAGTGTACTTGCATCTGAGTCAGCATCCATAACCTTGAAAGGTAAAATGATTGTTTTCTGTCGTAACAAGATCATTAACACATTTAATTGAAATTGTTTGATGAGAAATTTTAAAAGTAATTTACTCAGCTGCACTAACAACAGCACAAAGAGAGATTCTGTGGTCTTTATAAATTGTGGTGTATTCTGCTTGCCAATTGTACTGTTGAAGTATGTCGTACTTGAACCTCTCAGACATTATAAGTCTGACAGTTCACGCTTGCACCCACAATACCCACTTCCTGGGCACACATTTCTAATTTGGGTCAGAGTTTTGATCTGCTTTTCAGTGTAACAACAGTCACTGAGGCCGTATTAATTCAATGAGCAGCACTTGGACACACAGCTGGAATGCGACTCTGTTTTGTGAATGGATTTCTGTTTGTTCTTTCCAATGATTTGAATGTGGGACTTGAAAAATAAAGAACACTGTAGAAGCCGAGAAAATAGATGCAGGAGTAGGCCATTTCAGCCTTTCCAGCCTGTTTTACCATTCGCCATGATCATGGCTGATCAACCAACTCAGTCCCTGCTCCTGCTTTCTTCCCACACCTTTTGATCCCTTTAGCCCTAACAACAATATCAAACTCCATCCAGAAAACATTCAATGTTTTGGCCTCAACCGTTTTCTGTGCTCAAAAATTCTACAGGCTCACCACTCACTAGATGAAGAAATTTCTCCTCATCTCTGTCGTGAATGGCCTATCCCGTATCCTTAGACTGTCATCCCTGGTTCTGGACTCCCCAGTCATCTCTCCTGCATTTACCCTGTCTATTCATGTTAGAATTTTTAAGGTTTCATACATGTTACATAGAATCCCTACAGTGTGGATGCAGGCCATTCTGCCCATCGGGTCCACCCTAATTCTCTGAAGAGCATCCCATCTAGACTCACCCCCTACCCCATCCCTACATTTCCCATGGCCAATCCACCAAACCTACACATTCCTGGACACTATGCGCAATATAGCATGGCTAATCCACCCAACCTACACATCTTTGGCCTGTGGGAGGAAACTGGAGCACTAGGCCATAAGATTCCCTTTCATTCTTCTGAACACCAGTGAATATGATCTTCACTAATCTAGCCTCCCTTCATATGTCAGTTCTGCCTACTCAGGAATTTGTCTGGTAATCCTTGGCTGCACCCCCTCCTTAGTTAGAACATCCATCCTCAGATAAGGACACAAGAACTGCACACAATATTCCAGTGTGATCCCTGTATCCATTCATTGAAGTAGTGATTTCTGTGCAGTATTTGTTCAGATCTGGTATTTTTCAATATTCACTAAAAGGAATTTGATTTATTCATTGAAGGATAGAGTCACTACAGTGTGGAAGCAGGCCATTCAGTCCATCGAGTCCACACCAACCCGTGGGTGGCACAGTGGCACAGTAGTTAGCACTGCTGCCTCACAGCGCCAGAGACCCGGGTTCAATTCCCGCCTCAGGCGACTGACTGTGTGGAGTTTGCACATTCTCCCTGTGTCTGCGTGGGTTTCCTCCGGGTGCTCCAGTTTCCTCCCGCAGTCCGAAGATATGCAGGTTAGGTGAATTGGCCATGCTAAATTGCCCGTAGTGTTAGGTAAGTGGTAAATGTAGGGGTATGGGTAGGTTGCGCTTCGGCGGGTCGGTGTGGACTTGTTGGGCTGAAGGGCCTGTTTCCACACTGTAAAGTAATCTAAAACCCTCTGAAAAATGAAAAGTTCTCTCTGAGCGCAAAAACATAAAAGAGCAAGACTAAGAGAGAGAGAGGCGCAGAGAGAGAGGGGGGCACAGACAGAGAGAGAGGGAGAGACAGGGTGGGGGGGGGCGGCACAGACAGAGATTCCCCTAACTTATACCTGTAACCCTGGATTTCCCATGGCTAAACCACCTAGTCTGCACATCCCTGAACACTATGTGGAAATTTAGAGTGGCCAGTCTACCTAACCTGCACATCTTTGGACTGTGTGAGGAAGCCAGTGCACCCGGGACAAAACTCACACAGACAGAGGGAGAATGTGGACACTCCAGTGATTCCCGAATGATGTTGAATAATGTGTAGTGGGTATTGTGTATAGTTGTACTGTGCAACACCTACTTTCATAAATCTTCCCTTAAATGTATTCTCAGCATCAGCATTTTCAAATGGGATCAACTGTAAATCCTTTAAATATAATGAACGTGCTGATGTGAGTGAAAGATATTATATATACCTTATGTGCACATTATGGTTTAGGTGCACTTTGACTTAGTCCCAACTTTATATTTGTATTGACATATGGATGCTGTGTTCCTGTCCAGATTTTTGATTTTTTTGCCATATGCCAGACTTAGTCTTGCTCTTTTATGTGTTTGCGTTCAGAGAGAACTTTTCATTTTTCAGCCATTCACGTGTATTCTGGGTAAGCCCTTTATGTCTTCAGGACTTCTATGACCATTCCCTTTGCCTTTTGTCACATGATGTCTTTGTCATTTAATTTCTCTCTTTGTCCTACCCCAGAACTTCTCTTTTATTCTACTTCTTTTTGCCTCCTTTCAACATCATAAAACCTATCACATTTCTGTGCGCCTTTCTCTCACTCTCTCTGTGCCTCACGCTCTCTCTCTGCATCCCTCTCTCTCTCTCTCTGCATCCCTCTCTCCCTCCCCCTCTCTCTGCCTCTCTCTCTGTCTGTCTGTGCCTATCTCTCTCTCTCTCTCTCTCTGTGCCCCCTCAGAATGTTGTACACCACAACTGGGTGGAACCACTGCCCCACCCAGCCTGCTCTACTTCACTGAAACAACCCTCGTCCCTCTTACCTCTCTTCAGAGAGCTTCATTGTGCTAACTTTCAGAAGTGACATTAAGGGGAACCCTCAGGTGCATCTAAAACACCACGTGCTACCAGTTCAGAGAAGAGCAGCAGGTCTCCCTTGCTGTCCTGTCCTGACCAATGGCTATCCATCAATCAACATGACAACAACAGATTTGCTCATAGTGTGATAGAGTCATAGCGGTCTACAGCATGGAAACAGGCCTTTCAGCTCAACATTCCCATACTGCTCAGCTTCCAAAATTAAACTAGTCCCATTTGCCTGTGTTTGGTCCATATCCTCGAGGAGAAAGTGAGGACTGCAGATGCTGGAGATCAGAGCTGAAAATGTGTTGCTGGAAAAGCGCAGCAGGTCAGGCAGCATCCAAGGAACAGGAGAATCGACGTTTCAGGCATAAGCCCTTCTTCAGGAATGAGGAAAGTGTGTCCAGCAAGCTAAGATAAAAGGTAGGGAGGAGGGACTTGGGGGAGGGGCGTTGGAGATGCGATAGGTGGAAGGAGGTCAAGGTGAGGGTGATAGGCTGGAGTGGGGTGGGGGCGGAGAGGTCAGGAAGAAGATTGCAGGTTAGGAAGGTGGTGCTGAGTTCGAGGGTTGGGACAGAGACAAGGTGGGGAGAGGGGAAATGAGGAAACTGGAGAAATCTGAGTTCATCCCTTGTGGTTGGAGGGTTCCCAGGCGGAAGATGAGGCGCTCTTCCTCCAGCCGTCGTGTTGCTATTCCATATCTATCCCATCCATGTACCTGTGTAAATGTTTCTTGAATGACAAAATTGTACTTGGCTCCACCACTGATTCTGGCAGCCCACCAGATACAGATCACCCTCTCTGTGAAAAAGGTGCCTCTCTGGACCCTTCTGCATCTTTCCCCACTCACCATATACCTATGCCCTCTAGTTTTAGACTCTCCTACCGTGGGGAAAAGCTGTTGGCTTTTATGATTTTTTAAGCCTCTATAAGGTCACCCCTCAGCCTCCTACACTCCATGGAAGAAGGTCCCAGCCCATCTAGCTTCCCCTTATAATTCAAACCTTCCAGTCTGGGTAGCATCCTAGTTAATCTTATCTGCACTCGTTCCAGTTTAATAATATCTTTTCTATAGTAGGGCGATCAGAACTGCAAGTGGTACTCCAAATGTGGCCTCAACAACGTCTTGTACAACTGCAATAAAATGTCCCAACTCCAATACCCAATAGGCTGGCTGGGTAACTATGCCGAAAGCCTTTTTCACCACCCTGTCTATCTGTGACTTCACTTTCAAGGAGCTGTGAACTTGTACCTCTAGTCCTTTCATTATCCCATCATTATCGCATTTTTACTCACTTCTGTATTTAAAATAAAAGTTGTTGGTGGAATATTACTGTTAGTCTGTGATGTTGGTACAATCGAAGCAGATGAGCGATTCCAACACCTTTGATTTCTATTTGAGATTTCCAGCAGTTTCAGTGTGTGTCTGAGAGGTGCTAATGAAGGGACAGAGATCCATGCAGATGGAAATAGGAGTGTCAGGATATAATGACCTTTGCCAGTCATCTCAAGTCTGTTTCCCTGGTTACCAAGCCTCCTGTCAATAGAAGTCAATTCTCCTTGCTTACTAGAGCAGGAGGGTCATTGCATTGGTGGAGAAATGCCAGTGGCTGATAATTAATCAGCATAGCTAATGACATGGTTCAGTTTAAGCATATGTTTCTGCACCTCTTTACTGTTTGCAGAGTCCACCTTCCCAAAAGCAAACTAATCAATGGATTGCATTGTAGCTGGGCATCTGAGTGGCATGGTGGCTCACTGGCACTGGGTTCGATTCCAGCCTCGGGCAGCTGTCTGTGTGGAGTTTGCACATTCTCCCCGTGTCTGCGTGGGTTTACTCTGGTTTCCTCCTACAGTCCAAAGGTGTGCAGGTTAGCTGGATTCCCGTACTAAATTGCCCATAGAGTCCAGGGATGTGCAAGCTAGGTGGATTAGCTATGGGAAATGCAGGGTTACAGGGAAAGGGTATGGGGGTGGGTCTGGGTTGGATGATGTTTTGAGGGTCGGTGTGGACTTGATAGGCTGAATGGCCTGCTTCCATACTATAGGAATTCTATGATGTAAAGATATTAGACATTAGTCAGACCCATCTTAAGTGTTCACATTTTTCAATTTTTGTTTTCGTGTCAGGTTGCTGTGAGTCTGAGCTGCTAATGGCAGAATGAAGGACTGATTGAGTAAAGACAGCAGAACTAAGTATGTCCTTAACCAATCAGGTTGAAGTTTTATAAAATTGACAGTGTAATGTCTGGGAAGAATGTGAAAATTAGGGTTGGTTGATGTAATGTCAAATCAGGTTAAAAAATAAATAAAAAAGACAGAGATGCAGACTTGATTGACAAGAAAAAGAAAAGGAAAATAGCAAAGAAAGAAATTTTAAAATCTCCAGCAACAGTTAAAATTTGAGTGATTGAGTTTCCACAGTCTTAGTTAATTTTCATTTCTGAAGAGGCTGTTTGATAGTAATTACCTAATTGTTGGAAAGTGTAAAGACTTGTCTTTCTGTGGTCAATTTGGTTTGTCTCATTCATGCCATGATAGCAACTGATGAATTTAAATGATAAAGCAAATAAAGAGATGTCATACTCACAGAGCTCTAACACAGCTCCCATTGATCCTTCAGCAATAAGTGGTTATGGATTTTCTGAAACTCAGCAGTTACGTTAAGAATGTTATAATTGTGATTGAAAATCAATGATATTATCTACTCACCTTCATCTGGTGTATGACTAGGAGAAAGGGAGGAAGAGAGCTTCTTCAAGGATGGCATCCTTGCAAGAGGGTTCACAGTAGGTTAAAATCAACTAGGAGACAGCTAGGACCCAACAAGATCTATTGCAGAAATATAAAATCACATCCTACTGAATATGACTAAGGAGCTGTGAAGGAGTAAGGTCAAACCTATAATTATCTCAGCGAAGAACATAATGAACTGCAAGCATTAATCATTTATTATTGAAGGACAAGTTCAAACAGAGCTCCAAGCTCAGACTGGTTCACTTGCTGATTATTTTGCACAGAAGGGTCCAGCTATATCCACACCGCGCAAGCTACCATCTCAACTTTCTCGTTACTTTTTATTGATCAACTCGAGAAAAGAGGTAAAGAGTCACTACAGTCTTACCAGATCATATGTCTACTCCCTCATTGGAGGTGGCTGGTGGTTGTTTACCCTGAAGGTCAACATACTCAGAGTGAGGGGAGAGATTGAGAAGGAGAGTCCCTCATGGTAACCTCACACCTCCCTCCCAGCTTACTGTCAGTTCAGCCGAGTGCCCCACTAAGGAGCTCACTGACTCTTTCTGGTCACATCCCACTCCTGGTATTGTTATGACTAGACTCAGAATCAGAAATCAGTATTGGCATGCCTAGATCTCTAAATAGCTATACTCAACATCTCAATTCAACAAGCAGGGAGTCTGTTGAGACAATTGAGAGTTAAATGACAGCTATTGCTATAAACAAACAAACAATGATTATTCAGCGATTGAACACACTTGACTGTTTTTAAACCATTTAAACTGGATGCTATTCCTAAATGGAAGCTAATTATTTAACGCTGCTTTATATAACATTTGATAAGTAATATTATTTTATGGAAGCACTGAGAGAGTGCTACGCTGTCAGAAGTGCTCTCTGACGAGGTCCCTTATACAAGGCCCCTTCTCACTCCCAGGGTGACTATGCGATGAAGAACAGGGGAGATCTCCCAGCTTTCCAGCCAATATTTGTTCCTACATCAGTGGTACTGAAACAGATAGGTCATTATCATACTGCCATCTGTGGGATCTTGCTGTGTTCAAATTGGCTGCTGCATTTGCTTTATGACAGAAGTCACTAGAGTTTGAATTTACTGTATGGGCTGTGAAGACCTGGGACAGCCTGAAGTTGTAAATTGTGCTGTGTAAAAGCAAGATTTCCTTCTATTTGAACCCAGGAATGCAATTACCACAAGGGCTCTGAAATAACTTCACAGAGGCCAGTATCCCGTCACCCTGTATCTACACTTGCATAGTCCTTGACACTGGGCCTTGAGCCAGCTAGAGTCATAGAGTCATAGAGTCATAGAGATGTACAGCATGGAAACAGACCCTTCTATGCTGACCAGATATCCCAACCCAATCTAGTCCCACCTGTCAGCACCCGGTCCATATCCCTCCAAACCCTTCCTATTCATATACCCATCCAAATGCCTCTTAAATGTTGCAATTGTACCAGCCTCCACCACATCCTCTGGCAACTCATTCCTTACCTGTACCACCCTCTGTGTGAAAATGTTGCCCCGTAGGTCTCTTTTAAATCTTTCCCCTCTCACCCTAAACCTATGCCCTCTAGTTCTGGACTCCCCCACCCCAGGGAAAAGATTTTGTCTATCTATCCTATCCATGCCCCTCATAATTTTGTAAACCTCTATAAGGTCACCCCTCAGCCTCAGAAGCTCCTGGGAAAACAGCCCCAGCCTGTTCAGCCTCTCCCTATAGCTCAAATCCTCCAACCCTGGCAACATCCTTGTAAATCTTTTCTGAACCCTTTCAGGTTTCACAACATCTTTCTGACAGGAAGGAGACCAGAATTGCACACAATATTCCGACAGTGGCCTAACCAATGTCCTGTACAGCTGCAACATGACCTCCCAACTCCTGTACTCAATACTCTGACTAATAAAGGAAAACATATCAAACGCTTTCTTCGCTATCCTATCTACTTGCAACTTCACTTTCAAGGAGCTATGAACCTGCACTCCAAAGTCTCTTTGTTCAGCAACACTCCCTAGGACCTTACCACTCAGAGTGATGTGAACCTCTGACCCTCCTATTTAGATCTGTCAGCCAGGGCTCCATGATTGGACAAGATTAACAGCCCTAATCAAGGGAACTCATATTCTATGACATCCACCTCACTGACCTCATTACAATCGCTCCAGATTCTATCTACATGTTGCAGAATGTGTTGGATCATTTGGATAGGTACATGGATGGGTGCTTAATCTAGGTTAGAAGCTCGGCACAACATCGTGGGCCGAAGGACCTGTTCTGTGCTGTATTGTTCTATGTTCTATGTTCTATTGCACTGGTGTTACAGCCTTGACTAGAGAGTTAATGAACAAAATTGCCTGACCTTTAATTTTCATAAGTGTCTGTATTTTTATTTTATGTGATTAAAAATGTATATTTATTGCAAATAGTTTTACAGGGGTGGGAGAAGTGGGCGGGTGATTATAGTCGGCTGTATTCCTGTAAATGGTGAATTTAAGTGAAATAACTTTATGTGAAGCATTGATTCCCATGCAAATCCTTGTTGAAACCGGAGTTAGGCCTCATAGGCCTTCCTTAACAGAAAAGCAAAACAGAAAAATGTTATACAGTTATCGGAAGGATATTATTAAGCTGGAGAAGTTCAGAAGAAGTTTACCAGGATATCCAAGGTTGAAGGATGACCTTACAGATATTTATAAAATCATAAGGGGTATAGATACTGGAAATTCACACTGATAAAAGATAATGTTGTCGAGGACAATGCTGAGATACGGACTACTAGACTAGATGGGACTAAGGTTCACAAGGAGGATGTGTTCGCAATTCTGGGAAGTGTGAAAATAGATAAGTCCCCTGGGCCGGATGGGATTGATTCTAGGAATCTATGTGAAGCTAGGGAGGAGATTGCAGAGCCTTTGGCTTTGAGCTTAATGTTGTCATTTTCTACAGGAATAGTGCCTGAAGACTGGAGGATAGCAAATGTTGTTCCCTTGTTCAAGAAGGGGAATAGAGGCAACCTTGGAATTTATAGACCAGTGTTTTCGTTGGAGAGAAGAGGAATGCGAGATGACTTAATTGAGACGTCTAAGGTAATCAGAATGTTAGACAGAGTGAACAATAAGAGCCTTTTTCCTTGGATGGTAATGGCTAGCATGAGGGGACATAGCTTTAAATTGAGGGGTGATGGATAAAGACAGATGGCAGAGGTAGTTTCTTTACTCTGAGAGTAGTAGGGGCATGGAGCGCACTGCCTGCAACAGTAGTAGACTCACCAACTTTAAGGGCATTTAAATAGTCATTGGATAAACATATGGACTAAAATAGAATAGTGAAGATCAGATGGGCTTCAGATTGGTTCCACGGGGCTAGATTGTGAAGGAACAGATGCCAGCTCAGCACTATGTATGACATGCCAATCATACAAAGAGAGTGAGGAAGAAAACTCTGATGAACACTGTGTGACCTTGCCAACTAGCAACATTAAGACAACCAAGATGTCAGCCAAAATCAGCCAAGACATACTTCTGAACAATCAGCCCAGATCAGGACCAGTTGCCAAACGTCCAAAACATTATATCAAAGCCTGAATTATTAATCTTGCTAACCCTTTTAAACATCTAATAACTGTTGAATTGACAATGAATGTCTACGAACAATGATATAGCTATTTGGGATTACATGTAACTTAGGAAAAGAGAGGTTTTCTGTTATGTCTTGCAATAGATATACCTTTAAGGGACATCCTTATGGTATCATTGCCATGCAATGGCATGTGATCCGTATAGCTCCTACAATATGGAAACAGGCTATCTGGCCCAACAAGTCCCTATGACTCTCTGAAAACTATCACACCCAGATCTATTCCTCTACCCTATTACTTTACATTTCCCCTGACACCTACACAGTTCACCTACACATCCCTGGCTTCTGCAGGTAATTTAGCCTGGCCAATCCACCTAACCTGCACATCTTTGGATTGTGGACGAAACCGGAGCATCCCCACGCAGACACTAGGATAATGTGGAAACTCCTCGTAGACAGTCACCAGAGGCTGAAATTGAGCCCGGGTTCCTGGTTCTATGAGGCAGCAGCGCTAACCACTGAGCCACTATGCTGTCCAATGGTATAAAACTCTCCCTCCATCTTACGGAGTTGTCCCCTTGGAACATGGCATGCTGACGGAAGTGTGGCACAGTACGTTTGAATTCATTTTCTTGGGTCTAAACATGCAAGTCTCTGTGATTGAGGTCTACATTTGTAAATACTTGGAGCGATAATAGAGGCTTGTTGCTATGTGATCCATATCTTGTCCTTTGTTATGGGAGCTAACAGAAGTGTCACAGTGTGATAGTGGCTGATCATTAGGATATCACGGCACACCAGACTTCACATCTAATCCTGATATCGTGAGGAGTGAATCAAATTGGCTGAAAACTGGCAGTTGTGATGCTGGGGACCTCCAAAAAATAATTCATACTTGTATGATCATAATAAATTTCGAATTTCAGGTTATGTTTATTTAAAATCTAAGTTGAGCCTCTGCTGTTGTTACATTCCAACTTGGGTGCTCAAAGCATTAACTTGGTCTCAGGATCACAAGTTCAGTAACACTACTGTACCATGAAAGCACCAAGGCATGACGACATTACAAAGTCAGACAAGTGTCCAGAAATGACCTTGTCCAATGTCCTTTATTGGTGTGTCACCATAGTCTTACCAGACTATAGGGGCTGCTCTCTCCTTAGAGAGAGAAAAAAAAATCAACTGATGGCAATTTAACCTGGGACCACCAGAACTCAGGCAAGGAAAGAGGTGGAGAATGAGAGCTCTTCACAGTAACCCCAAACCAGTGATGGGAATTGAACTCATGCTGTTGGCATCATGCTACTACTGTAAGCCAATGATCTGGTCAACTGAGCTAAACTGATTAACGCCCTTTGTGGCTGTTGTTACGATGGTTTAACAGGTGAAAATAGGAAGAGGAAATGGTTTTATAAATAAAAAACTGCTGGGCAAACTCAACAGGACTGGTAGCATCTTTGCAGAGAAAGCAGAGTTAACATTTCAAGTCCAGTGACCTTTCTTTATAGCTGACTGTACACTTACAAATGTGGGATTCAATTCCCAACGCGGTGCCTCCCATGCCATCTAAGTTTTTATTTCTAATCCCCCTTGCACAATGTGGACTGTGAAGGGCTATTTCTGGCTGGCAACGTTTGACCTGGTACACACCTAGGATTTAATTACAGTAACCATATACGAATGATGCGAGAAAAATCAAGGTCAATTGTGGATAGTTTGTATGAAATAGCAGAAATCCCCCTGATATGGACACTCAGGCATTCTGAAATTGTTGGTGAAATTCAGCCTACTATCTCAACACATCAAACGAATCAAAAAGAAAAGGTCTCAATCATGATGTTGAATCAGACAAAAAATTGTTAATCTTAACCAAAAAGTGATGTCTCAACGCAGCCTTCCTGGAAGCTATAGACTCCAGGGTCAAGATTAGAGTGGTGCTGGAAAAACACAGCAGTTCAGGCAGTATCTGAGGAACAGCTCCTCGGATGCTGCCTGAACTGCTGTGCTTTTCCAGCACCACTCTAATCTAGACTCTGGTTTCCAGCATCTGCGGTCATTGTTTTTACCGAGCTATAGACTCCGCTGTGGGCTAAATTCAGTTCAGTTCTGAGATATTTAGACTCAAACTATAGCCCATCGAGTTTCCTGGCCGTCATTTGGAAGCAATATCGAGAGCATTCTTCAGGGACACAAATGATAATATTTCTCTGGAATTAAAAGTCAATTTCCTTTAAAAACAAACACTGGGCCATGAAACAAATTAGGCACTGGTTCAATTAGGACAGCCAAATCTGTCTTGCAGATGAAAATAACAACAGAAGGATGTTAGATTGCTGTTTTCTATAACAGAGTCATTGCCTGGTTGCACAGAAGTAAAACTGAAGAACTTCTGTTTTTACAACACCCATCAATTCCCGTACTGGCTGAGGTTACCATGAAGGACTCTTCTTCTCAACCTCTCCCCTCACTTGAGGTTAAACCCAGCCTCCCCCAGTTGTCTCTTTCTAATGAGAGAGCAATGCTATGGTCTGGTGAGACTATGGCGACTCTGCTTTTATTTAGAGTCCCATCGTTGAATCACACAATTGTTACAGAACTGAAGGAAGCCTTTGGCCTGTTGACGGCTCCACAAATAACAATTCAACTAGTCCCACACCTTCACTTTTTTGCCGTAAACCCACAAATGTTCCCAGAGTTGGAGGAGTTGGGGGTGAAGGGTTCTTTTGTTCAGGAGGGAAAGCTTGATAAATTACACAATGAATTACAATTCTAATGAGGGTGGGCAAGAGGAACTGTATTTGTGAAATGTTGGGGTTTGTGGGAGGGTGAGGTTAGGGGAAGGTGAGCCATGGGTTCAGAGACATGTCAGCGCTTTCTAGAAGGCCATAAGATATAAGAGCAGAGTAGGCCATTCGGCCTATTGAGTCTGCTCAGCCATCCGATCATGGCTGATATGTCTCTCAATCCCATCCTACTGCCTTTTCTCTTGATCCCCCTTACCAATCAAGGATATATATAACTCTGTCTTAAATGCACTCAATGACTAGACCTCTGCAGCTTTGCTCTTTCTCTGAGGCCCCTTTCTTTCAATGTAGAAGGTAGGACTCCAACAAGAATCCAGATTCTGGCTCCTGGTGCTCGATTTGTTGAGTGGCAAAAAGTCAACGCTTAGCACCTAACAAAACAGCCCCAGCCACTGAGCCTGAGTCACAGGTTGTAGGGGGAAGTGGGAGGGTTGGGGTGGGGGGGGGTGGTGGGGGGGAGGAATGTGGTGGATTGAGCAACATTTAGGACCAAAGACCCTCAAGAGCCAGAGCTTCATGCATGGGGGTGGGTGGGATCTGAGCTGTGAAGATTGGGCTCGCTGTCTATGTTTGCCCAGCTACGTCCCACAGCCCTTTGAAGCTCATTGCTGTCATGCGTTGATATGGGAATTTCCAGACCCCCTCAGAGTGCCAGTCCCACCTCTGAGAATGTCAGAGCAGCCTCAAAGCTAATGACTATCTTGTCCCAGCAGCACCAGAGAGCGGTGCTGGGGCTGCAGACAGGCCCTGACCAGGATATGCCAGTGGGCCTCAGACCTTTGGGTATGGAGTGCAGGGCAGAGGGAAGCCTCAGGAATGGCTCTGTCCATCAAGCAGAAACTCTCCCTTCCTTTTCTGTCTGCGTTTATTTTTCAAACCTTACATCGGATTCATTACAGAGCTTCTCTGTTATTTGTTTTTTATTATATAGTATCCCTGCTGTGTGGAAACAGGCCCTTCAGCCCAACAAGTCCAAACCGACTCATAGACCCATTCCCCCTACCCTATATTTCCCCCTGACTAAGGCAAATAACCTACACATCCCTGAACACTATGAACAATTTAGAATAGCCAATTCACCTAATGTGCACATCTTTGGACTGTGGAAGAAACCGGAGCACCCGGAGGAAACCCACGCACACACAGGGAGAATCTGCAAACTCCACATAGACAGTCACCCGAGGCTGGAATTGAGTGTGGGTCCCTGGCGCCGTGAGGCAGCAGTGCTCACTACTGAGCCACCGTGCCGCGTTCTGTTCACTCACACGAATGATGTCCCATTTCATCCCTTGCACCATTAATAGCTCACACTTTCTGCAACCACATTCTGAGCTATAGAGTGAATTAGTGAGTCAAAAGGCTGACACTGCTGGATCCTTGTTTACCAGACAAACCTTCTCCAAAGTGTTAACTCCTTCATGTAGTCAGACACGAGTTCTCCTGAGGGAACTGGAGAACAAACTTTCTCACACTGAGACATTGTCAAGTGCCAATTGCCTCAACTGTTCGGCATGCTTTGCCACTTCAAATGTTCCATTTTATGAGAAAATAGGATTTCTTGAAGCAATTTTGAAGGACACAAATAAGTTCAGTTGGGACAAAGGTCCAGCTAAAATGACTGAAATCTTCGCCAAATTTGGTCCTGTTCCCTCATTTTACTGGATCTGGTTATTATGAAAGGTTACTGTTGAAACAGAAAACCCCGAAGACAATTATTGATCTTAAAGCTATCTTTTCTAGCTTCTGCTAGTGATTTATTGCAAATGTTACACTGAGAAGAGATGTCTTTGCTTCTGTCATAGCATATCAATGTCTTTTTCTGAAATGTAATTAAAAATGCCAGGAAACACAGCAAAGCTATCATTCAAAAGTTATCGCAGTCAGTCTTTGAACAGACTCTAAGTGCTTAATATGATATATAAATGTGGGGAAGTTCTCAGAGAAATTGGTTGATTTTTTTAACCCTTCACATCCCTTTGGACATGAACTGAACAGCTAACTGAAGTATAGATTCAGATAGCCTGGAGTTTAATATATTGGTCTCCATCCCAATTATGTTTAGGATTTGAAACTACAGTACCAAGTGAACCTAGATCTAATAAAATCCTTATATCTTAATTAACTCCAACAAGCAAATAATTATTTTTGTTCATGATTCATTCTCGGAATGTAAGTGACATTTGTTCCTCATTCCTAAATGTCCTTGAGAAGGTGACAATGAATTACTTCCTGAACTTCTGTAGTCCAAGTGGTGTAGGGTACACCCAAGGCATTTTTAGGAAGGAAATTCTGGCATTTTGACCCAGTGACAGTGAAGGAACGATGATATAGTTTGAAGACGGGGTTGGCATGAAGGGGAACTTGCAAGTGGCAGCTCTCCCATGAGTAAGGTCACCAACTTTCTCCAATCGCATGGGTTACCCCTGGAAATTTGACAGATCTGTTCATCGGGATCATCCATTGCTCCAACCATTGAAGATCTACCCAGCTATTGAGGGTCTGTGGGTGTGATAATTCTTGGCATTGGGAAGTCCCACTCCCTCCTAGGCTGAGGGAATGTTCGGACTATGCAGAGGCTCTCCCCTTGTGGAGCTTTAGGAAAAGTTGTGATCAGAAGCATATCTGGCTCTTGGCTACACCTCTATGTATCTTCAGTCATTACGGTGGGAGTGTGATAGTAGAGCTGGAAAGTGTGGCACTGGAAAAGCACAGCAGGACCAAGGAGCTACCAGAAGTGGGGCTTGAACCCACACAGACATATGTCTCGCGGATTTTAAGTCCAACGCCTTAACCACTCGGCCATCCTGGATCCACTAATATCCATTACACGCCCACTGACTCCCACAGTTATCTGGACTTCAGCTCTTCTCATCCCTGTGGGATGAGACTCTATCCCTTTCTCTCAGCTCCTTCACCTCCGTCGCATTTGTTCTGATGAGGCCACTTTCCAAAGTGGTGCTCTTAATATGTGCACCTTCTTCTCCAACCATGTCTTGCCACCTACAGTTGTAGACAGGGCTCTTGACAGCGTGCAGTCCATCTCCCATGCCACGACCCTCACCCCCTCCCTCCTCCTCCCAGAACAAGGATAGGGTCCCTCTTGTTCTCACCTTTCACCCCACCAGCCTTCACATGCAAAGAATAATCCTCCGCCATTTTCGCCAACTCCAACACGACGCCATCACTAAACACATCTTCCCTTCCCTCCCCCTGTCTGCATTCCGCAGAGATCGTTCCCTCCGGGACAACCTAGCCCACTCCTCCATCACACCTAACACCTCTTCCATCACACACGGTGTCTTCCCATCACACCTAACACCTCTCCCATCACACATGGCACCTTCCCATGCAATCGCAGAAGGTGCAACACCTGCCCCTTTACCTCTTCCATGCTCACCATCCAAGTCCCCAAACACTCATTTCAGATTAAGCAGCGTTTCACTTGTACCTCTTTCAATTTGGTCTATTGCATTCGTTGCTCCCAATGTGGTCTCCTCTATATCGGAGAGCCAAAACGCCGACTGGGTGATCGCTTTGCTGAGCACCTTCAGTCTGTGCACAATCAGTTCCCGGATCTTCCTGTGACTTGCCACTTAAACACAATCCTGCTCCCATACCCACATGTCTGTCCTTGGCCTGCTGCAATGTTCCAGTGAAGCTCAATGCAAACTGGAGGAACAGCATCTCATTTTCCGACTAGGCACGTTCCAGCCTGCTGGTCTCAACATTGAATTCAACAACTTCAGATGGTTATCCCATCTCGACCCCTCTGTTTTCATTCTGCTCCATAATTTTATTTCATTTATTTTATTTATCCTCTTTTTAAATATTTTTTCTTTGTTCTGTACCTCTTATTTCTTGATTGTCTCTCTCTCTCTCTCTCGCTCCCCACTCTCATCACCTTTTTCCTCTCCTCTTCCCCCTTTGCTACCCTTCTCCCATGTTTTCCATTTTGCCTCTGCTTCACCCTTCCCCCCCATCCCCCACGTATTTTGTCACATAGCACTGGCTTCAGCCTTGGTCATTCACAGCTCCTAATCTCCCTATAATCTCTCTATGCACTGTCATTATCACCTCTTTATTGCTACCTCTGCTTCTGGAGCCATGACTCACCTTCTCTCAGCCTAGTATAAATACTCCCTATTTCTCCCTTTTTTTAAGCTTTGACAAAGGTTCAATTAGACCCGAAATGTCAGCTCTTTCCTCTCCTTACAGATGCTGCCAGACCTGCTGAGATTTTCCAGCATTTTCTCTTTTGGTTGCAGCTCCAAGGATGCTTTTCCAGCGCCACACTTTTCGACTCTGACTCTCCAGTATCTGCAGTCCTCACTTTCTCCCTGTGATAGTAGAGTTGTTGATCACTTAATACAGTAGTGAAGAGTTGAAGGTTTCCTTTTAATACGAAGCATTAAACCACGGCCTAGAATCTAAAGCTGCACATAAATGATTTCATGGCACTTGTTGAAAAGGAGCAGGAAGATAATCACAGGTTCTTGGCCTACATTTATTCCTCCACCAAAACCAAAAACAGAGTGACTCCCAATAATTTCATTGCTTCTTGTCAAACCTTGCTTTGTCATCTTTGTCTGTCCCAGTGTCGAGAAAACCATGGCCTCGTCTCTCATGTCTGTGTACAATATAAGAACGGCCTTATTAAAGATGATGACCATAATGGTGAAAATAACCACGGTTATTTCAAATTCACAGTTACCTCAATCCCCGTTGAAGACAAGAGTTTGGTTCGAGAAAAATAACTTTGCCTCGGATTGCTAGTATTCCCTAACTGTTCAAAGAATGTTGAATACTTTGATCCAGAAGATCAGGGCTGTGAAACTGGAGGAGCTCCACACATTGCGCACTGGTCCTTAAAACTGACAGGTGTTGGCTTCAAGGAAAATAAATATTGGGCAAACTGTATAATGAAAGGCAGTCCCACTGTTACACATTTTATGAAATATCACAAAGACAAAATGATTCCTTATTGTCTCCCAATAATGTATTCAACCCCAAGTACAAAAGAAAACCCTCCACATTAATAATTTTTCATATTTGATTTTTCTGTTGATATGCTTAATCAGCAACACTTCTGCATTGTAACCTAATGCTTATAAAAACCTATCTTCAGCTTTCTCGCACTCATTCCTGTTAAACAATAAACACATTTGTCAATCAATTATGCCGACATTGAATAATCTTCCCGCTTGGGTGTGACTTAACCCTCAAGAAAGTTTGATGCTAAATCTGAACATGGAGCAATAAAAATCTAATCAGCTGGATAAGGGTTCCATTGACAACTGAAAAATCCGTAAGCAATAACAGAGTCATGTTTTGTTTTTTTATTAAAGTTCAGGGCAGGAGTTCATGTGCAGCGTACTTATGATTTCTTCTTTGGCAAAGCTGGGTCGCAAGGTTTCTTGCTGTAACCTGAACTCCAGGAACTCAGTTTTTAAAAGCAATGAGGTCATTTATTGCTTGACCAAATAGCCTGATTACTGCGCCACTCACCCAGTGCCTGAAAACAGTGTGATCATTCTACAAGTGTAGATAGACTGGTACTTCTTTCACTGCAGCATAGGAGGTTGAGGGGTGACGTGATAGAAGTTTATAAAGTTATGAGTGATATAGATAAGGTTAATGGTAGCTGTCTTTTCTCTGGGATGGGGATTTCAAAGGACCAGTATTTTTTAAAGTGTGAGTTGAGAGATTTTAAAAAGACATAAGAGACAAATTTTTTACACAGAGGGTGGTTAGCGTGTGAATGAACTTCCTGAGGAAGTGGTCGGTTTAAGGTACAATTACAATATTTTAAAGACATTTGGATAAGTAAATGAAAAGGGAAGGGATATGGGCCAGGAGCAGGCAGGTGGGACTGGTTTAGTTTGGGAATATGTTCGGCGTGGATTGATTGGACCAAACAGCCTGTTTCTATGCTGTATGACTCTATGACTCTAAGTGAAACTGCATTGAGCTGGAATTTTATACAGAGGTAGATGAAACACGGATCGTTCACTTCTTGGCCCTTGGCTGCTGCACTTGGCCTGAGGCCCAGCATGTGGCTTTAATGGTCCTGGGGAAGGGTTACACCCGAAACGTTGACTTCTCCACCCCCTGATGCTGCCTTGCTTGCTGTGTTCTTCCAGCCTCCTGCCTGTCTATTAATGGTGATGGAGATAGAGCCCACGTGGGGTTTAATGTTCTGAGTTCAGGATCCAGAGAAGTTTTCGCAATGTCCCAGAATGGGAAGGGTATTTGGCTCTGGAGGAGGAGCTGAGAGGTCTCAAGATCCACAATAGGAATTTGGGCATGGGAGGTTGTCCTAAGGATATAGGAGAGGTTAGGAGTCCTGTTGTGTATAGGGCAGGACTCACGAGAATTGTTGGCAGGGAGGACACAACAAGAGTACAATCAGTGGGTTGCTGGAAGACTAAGGTTGGTGAGGTCGGTTGGGAAGGCAATCAGAGATAATGGATCAATGGACACAGAGTGAGGTGATAATAGAATGTACTTGCTATTCACCTTTCCTATGTAGTGTGTAAGGTGGCTTTTACCAGGAGCAATCAGCACTGGCATTAGTCACCTTGGGTTAAAGCTAAATTATCAACAGGGATCAAATTACAAATATTTACATGTACGAATGGGGACAGATCTTTGTTAGTCTCTGATAGCAAAGATCACAACCTACAAAACCCATGAAGTCTATCCTCCATATTCAAATTCATCCAGGATTACAGGTTATGATGTAACAAGCAATGGTTCTTGGGCAGCTATTCCTGCTGTAGCCCAAGATCTACACTGAGTGCCATGCACTGCCACACAATGCCATTCTCAACCATCAGTGCCACCTCAAAGAAGAGGCACTGGATTTGCAACATTAACTCTGTTTCTCTCTCCACAGATCCTACCTGACCTGTTCTCCATTACTGTCTGTTTTTACACACAAATGCCACCTGGTGTAGCATTGCTTGGCTCAGTCAAAGCAAATATGGCCATTCATGCCTTCCCATCCAGACTGTAGTTGGTGACATCTAGTCATGTTACTTGGCTTATATTCTCTGCCTGCATTGAGTAAGCCATGGCACATTCCCAACGGTGGGACTTTTTCTTTATCTGTTCGTGGGATGTGAGTGACACAGAGTCAGGGAGATGGACAGCACAGAAACAGACCCTTTGGTCCAATTCCATGCCAACGAGATATCCTACATTAATGCAGTCCCATTTGCCAGCATTTGGCCCATATCCCTCTAAACCCTTCCTATTCATATACCCATCCAGATGGTTTTTAACTGTTGCAATTATACCAGCCTCCACCACTTCATTTGGCAGATCATTCCATATACAACACCACCATCTGTGCGATAAAATTGTCCCTTTTAAATCTTTCCCCTCTTACCTTAAATTTATGCTGTTTGGTTTTGGACTCCCCCACCCTGGGGAAAAGACCTTGGCTATTCACCCTATCCATGCTCCCATTATGATTTTATAAATCTATATGAAGCTACCCCTCAGCTTCTGACACTCCAGTGAAAATAGCCCCAACCTGTTCAGCATCCCTCTATATCTCAAACCCTGCAACCCTGGCAATATCCTTGTAAATCTTTTCTGAACCCTTTCAAGTTTCACACCATCCTTCCTATAGCAGGGAGACCAGAATTGAACACAGTGCTGCTGGCTGGGTAGATTTTTCGGCGGATGGTTAGGAGTCAACCACATTTCTGTGGGGTTGGAGTCATTTGTAGGCCAGACCAGGTAAGGATGGCAATTTCCTTCCCTAAAGGAAATTAGTGAACCAATGGGCTTTTCCATTAACCAACAACCATGGGCATCACTATACTCTTATTTTTTATTGAATTCAAATTCTTCTATCTGCCATGGTAGGAATCAAACCCAGGTCCAGAGGGTGTTAACTGGATCCCTGGATTAATAGTTCCAGCAACAATACCACTAGGCCATCACCTTTCCATGCTGAGGGATGTATTAAAGTTCATGACAGGAGTCAACGGGGAACAATGGGGAAAGGTCACACTGCCTTTAAGTCAAAGGCTCTTCTTGGCAATTCTCTCCACTTTAAGCTGGCAGTTAGTGGTGTCGATGGTAGTTATAAATTGGAAGAGCCGGTGTTAGACTGGGGTGTACAAAGCTAAAAATCACACAACACCAGATTATAGTCCAATAGGTTTGTTTGGAAGCACTAGCTTTCGGCGCACTGCTCCTTCATTAAGAGAGACTTAACAAACAATCCAGGTCTTTTACAATATATAATTTTGGTTACATCACACTGTAAACTTTTGCTATAAATTCTGTATTTTACAATCTTATTCCCTACAACCGCCTGATGAAGGAGCAGCGCTCCAAACACTAGTGCTTCCAAATAAGCATGTTGGTCTACGACCTGGTGTTGTGTGATTTTTAACTTTAAGTCAAAGGACATCAAGTGGTTAGAAGCGCTACCAAATCCCTCAGGCTGCATGCCTGATAAGGAATGTACATCATCGGATGAAGTTTCACAATAGTATTATTATTGTTGTTATGAGAACTTGGATCTCAGGTCGAGTAAAAATTAATTTTGTTTACCAGTTCCTTAGAGGTCAATAATTCATCCTGAACAGTGAATGTTTTTAAAAAATGCTTTTCCAAGAAATCACATGATTTTAGATAAATGAACAACAATTCTTCTGAGGAAACAGTTATTAGAATGATTGCTAATTTAAGTTTTACAAAGTACAAGGAAAGAGAGTTAGAGAGAGAGAGAGAGAGAGATAGATAGATAGAGGGAGAGAGAGAGAGAGAGAGAGAGAGAGGCCCATAAGAAGATTGACTCAGATAGAAGCAATTTCGTTCAAAGATCCCCTGGTTGACTAAGAGAGAAGAGGTCCATAACAGCAGAAAGGCTAATAGTAATCTTCCGAACACACAGGCCTCCGAACAGAAAGAAGTCCTGAGGAAAGAAACCAGGAGCATTCACTTTTGGAGGTGCCAGGAAGGGAAACATCTTACAAGTTTGTTGAAGGTGTGAGGTTAAGAAACCTGTGTTAAGCGTCAAGTAAGCTTAGTTAGCAGTTTGTTTAATGGTCTCTGGAGAAGACCTTATCTAAAGAAGAAAATCATGAGTGAACACAGAAATTTAATGAAAAGAAACCAATTTTAACTGAGGCAGCTGAACAAGGAAATTGAGCATGGAGAGAAAAAGTGACTCTTCACTAAGGTTTGAGTGTTTAGAAGGTTGTTGTTGGCTAAAAGCATTGAATCTGTCCTTCAGATAGTTGTAATAAGTTTATTTCAAATGATTCTTGGATAGTATAATATACAGAGGAACCTCGATTATCCAGCATTCAATTATTCAAATTTTAGATTATCCAAACAAGATTGCAAGTTCCCGATGTATGGCTAAACTGTGTTATCCGGCATTCAATTATCTGGCATTCAATTAACTGATATACTCCCCACCCATGGCCTATGGATAATCAAGGTTCATCTGTAGTTTAAGTTCGTTTGGCAGCACAGAGGCTCAGAGGATAGCGCTGCTGCCTCATAGCAACAGGGACCCAACTCGGGCGATTGTCTGTGTGGAGTTTGCCCATTCTCCCTGTGTCTGTGTGGGTTTCCTCTGGGTGCTCCGGTTTCCAACCTCAAACCAAGGCTATACAGGTTAGATGGATTGGCCTTGCTGAAATTGCCCACAGTGTCCAGGGATGTGTAGACTTGGTCGGGTTAATACTGGTGAATAAGGGGTTGTAGGGATGCTCTTTGGAGGGTCGAGATGGGCTGAATGGCCAGCTTTCACGCTGTAAGGGTTCTATGAATTTGTTCGAAGTACACAGCCAACATCTGAATGAATATATTCAGTGACTGAACTCCATGGATAAACAAAAAGAAAAAAAAAATCACAGCTTATGATGTATTGACCAAGAGTTCACTCGGGTATCTAACTTGTTCAGTATTATCATCAGCTGCAATTATAACAATTGTGAACATCAAGAGTACTGAAATTGAACTGAAGCATCTCAGAGTGGAATATGGTGTGTGGAGAAAAGTTTAATTCTAATGCACTTCATGTAATTTTCAATTTAAAACATATTTTCCCTGGGGCTATGTATTTGACATGGACTACATATTGTAGTTATTAGGAGTATTGTTACTGTATTAAAGTATTTGAGAGTGGAACATGCCAATTTCAATTTATTTTGCATTTTCTATCATCTTTAAGTTGAGATATTCTATAATGTTCTTGTACAACTGTTAAGAATAAAATATATCCTTGGAATATGAAGATCATTGATGTTCTCTACTCCATGGCCAACCAGACTCATTATGAAGGCCAATGATAAACAGGGGGAGTTTCTGGACTTTGTTGCCACAGTAGGTTTCCCACAAGTTCAGTCTGTGGTTGACTGCATTCCTGAAGCCAACAACATTGTGCATTAGTATAAACAGAGAAACTGAAAACCATTTTCATCAATTTGTATTGGCGAACGCTCAATGCCAGTTAATTATGTTCTGCATTTCCTGGTGGGTTTCATGATGCCAACATGTGGAGCCAATCTACCATCTCTCCTTGAAATCTTTTTTCTTGCCAGCTTACTGTCTCTGTTTTCAAACTACGATGATCCTTGCTATACACGGTTCCTGACCCCTTCCTCACTGGAGTGTAGGAGGTTGAGGGAGGGACTTTATAGAGGCTTATAAAATAATGAGGGGTACAGGTAAGTTTTATGGCGTGTGTTTTTTTCCCGAAAGTAGGGATTTACAGGGTCGAGGGCAATTTTTTAAGGTGAGAGGAGAAAGATTTTAAAAAGACAAGCGGAGCAATTTTTTTTACATAGGGAGTGGTACAGGTGTTGAAGGAACTTCCAGAGGAAGTGGTGGACATGGGCATAGTTACAATGCTGAAAAGACATTTGGATAAGTACATGAATAAGAAATATTTGGAGTGATGTGGGCCAAGCACTGGCAGGTGGGACTAGTTTAGGGTGGGAACATGGTCAGCATGGACTGGTTGGACCAAAGGGTCTGTTTCCATGCTGTCTGACTCTATGGCTCTGTGCTTTAAACTCAGTTAAAGCTCTGGACTAACTGAAAGCAGACCATGGGACGGCTGAACAAAGTGTTCACTCTCTGTATAAGTTCAGTAGTTCGCTGCAGTGAGACCCTGCTGTACTCAGACACTAGAGACTTTTGCTGAGAAATGAAGGCAGCACATAGAACCTGCACATCAAAAATACCTCTTGTCGTCTGAGTAGAAGGGAAATGCAAGCATTGCTCCCCCTGGGCTTTGCTTGTCACTGCTCCATTGGCCGATGGGTGTCTTGTCTGGTGGTGGAATGTTAAAAAGGTTATTTTCACTCGGTTTTTTCCGCTGTATCTTGCACCTACGCACACACAAACATGGCTGCTGAAAAATATGAGCACAACTGCGAATAAAACATAGAAGGGAGGGGAGTGTGCTATGTACAGAAAGGCTGTAGATGTTGACAGTGTGACCAGAATAAAAGAGAGCATTGGGATTTAAGCTGTGGCCATTTTCTCTCTCTCTCTCTCTCTCCCTCTCTCGCTCTCTCTGCTTCTGATGATGAACAGAGCGGATGGCTGGGGGAGGCAGTGGGAGAGTTTATGGGTTGGTGGGATCACCTGTCCTGTGAAGGTAAGCATGATCTCA